>NC_083402.1:119810212-120133184 GCF_020745735.1 Hemiscyllium ocellatum | reverse complement strand
CCCTTTAAAATGAAGATCAATATTCCATTTGCCTCCTCTATTACCTGCTGAACTTGTATGCTAGCTTTTTGAGATTTTTGCATAAGGTCTCCCAAATCCCTCCGAGTTGTAGTCTTCTGTAATCTTTCTCCATTTAAGTAATACTCATCTCCCCATTCTTCCTGCCAAAGTACAGAACTTCTTGTTTTCCCACTTTATATTCCACCTGCCAAGTTTTTTTCCCCAAATTGGGTAGAAATGGATAGTAGAGACCAAGTTGTTTTTCATGATGAACAGAAAGGCATGCTGTGAATGTGTTTCACTCTACATTCCTCAAGACAAGCACAAGATGGCTAAAGTTTCAATTATCATCGGAATCTGTATTATAGGAGAAGTACACGGATTTACACCAATCATCAGGGCTCCAACCCAAATATGACTTCTAACTAAAATACCTCATTTTGCATGCATTTATGTGGTGTAGTGGTAACGTCAGTGGGCTAGTAATTTAGAACCTCAAGCTAGTCTTTCGGATAAACTATCAAGTTGGGTGATTATTGCAAAACAAGGATGATACCAAGCTTATTTTTAAAAAAGCAGTAAACTGCTATTAACATCCATGGGTCTGCATTTGAGGCCAGTTGCTAAAATAATTGCCCGTTGGCCCTTTTTTGGAGTGGTGGTGTCCCTACCACTAGACTGGAAGTTCAGGTTCAAGTGTTATCTGCTTCAGACATGTGTAATAACATTTCTGAGCAGGTTGGTGAGGAAAATAATTTAAATAATAAAAGAAAAGCCAGTAATCTGATAGCACTCTCATAATTTAGTGGATGAAGACAGAAAATGCTAAAAATACTCAGGAATTCAGACAGCATATATTGAGGAGACTTAGTGTTTTATATTGATAAAGTTTAATCAGAATTAAAACATCTCTGATCTGGCATCTTATGTTGTCCTGTCAGAGAGATGCTGCCTGACTGGCTGTTTTTCTGCTGTTTCTATTTGGTATTGCAGATTTCATCATATTTTACTTACTTGTTTAACATAACACCGATCTTTCATCTTGTACAGATACTCCTGACCATCGTCTTACTTTCTTGGGGATTTGTTATTTACGCAGCCAGGATCACTGGTATTCAGCAACTGAAGAAGTTCTTTCCAGAAGCAGGTGTTCATTAAGATTCTGTTGATGTGACAACAATCATTTTGGAAATACACTAAGCAGGCCACAATGAGAAGAAACGTTTTGGTATCGATGGTGCATTTTGTGAGACTGTATCTTTCAAAGCAAGTACAGATCATCTTTCAGCAGTGCAAACATAACTAAATGTGAGAGCAGAGATTGACTGTGCCAGAGGCAAATAAATGTTAATGCAGTTCTGTTTTTTATAAAATGTAATTTCAATATTGAATATATTTTGATAATACAGTTTTATTGCTAAATTGTCGAATTTGTTTTGATATACAGAGGAACTTTGATTATCCAGCATTCGATTAACCAAACTTCGGATCATTTGAATAAGATCGCAAGGTCCTGATGCATGGCTAACTATGTTATCCAACATCGATTATCTGGCATTCAGTTAACCAAATGAAATACTCCCCACCCATGTCCTTTAGATAATCAAGGTTCCTCTGTATTGGGATATACTCCATTTCTAAACAGTTGAAATTTGTGAATATCGTTTTATTGTCCCCGACATCATGGATTTGAATTTTAAAAAAGTGAAAATATTAGGTGGGACTGTGGAGCTCACCAACATAGACATCACTTGAATTGAATAGTATAAATATTTTATTTTCCTTCAATGAGTTGCAGGCATCGCTGCTAAGACAAGCAATGTTAGGGAGATTAGTTGACATGTCAGTTATCTGTTGGTGTTCAGTCATCAGGTAGCCTTTCAATCTATAATTGAATGTTCACCCTTACATTTTATACTTTGCATTAAATGAACAGCAAGTTTGTAATAGCTTCTCCTCCTGATTCACCCCATTAACTCTGTTGTCCTCCAAGGCCTCTCCTATTTCTTATCTGCATTCTGGCGTTCACGTCTTTGGAAATCACAGCCATGGTTTACAGTTATTTCAATCAGCCTGTCGTGATATATTTTCACACACCTCTGGGATAGGTGGGACTTATGCTAACAACACCCACCACAGTTGCTAAATTCTTAAACTATTTGTCTGATGTCCCAGCACTGAATCAGCAGACATTTCTTCTGATTAAAGATTGAGAATGAGACCACTGTCTTCCCTCAAACTTAGCTTTCAATTTGCGTCACATTCCTTGACAACTGTGTATGGCTGAACCAGATTGATTACAATATTGGCCACATATTTAATAGAGGTCAGCTTGTGACTCTGTATCTGCACCATTACAAAACTGCTTTATTTTTATTATATTGCCAGCTCTGCCCATGCCTCAGCGACTTTATCTATTGCTCACCTTGTTACCTCTGGATTTGACTATTCCAATGCTTTGCCAGCTGGCTTCCACTCAATTGAGGTAATCTAAAACTAGGAACATTATCACCATTCCTTGTTGCTGAGTGCACCTAAATAATCTGCAGTAGTTTACAGGAGTAGCTATTACCTTCCCCAAGAAAATTAAGGTCTAGACAATAAATGCTGGCCTAATCAATGACAGCACATCTCAAGAAAGACAAAAACAATTCCAATTTGTGTCTTCTCCCAAATCCAGTTCACCCATCTCCCTGTGGTCATTGACCTACATTGGCTCCTGGTTAAGCAGTGCCTTGATTTGAATTTTATCATCCTGGATTTCAATCCCTCCACATCCTCCACCGTCTTTATCTCAGTAACCTCTGTCAGCTGAAAACCTGCTTAGCTAATTCTGGCCTTAAGTGGAAGTCCTCAGGCCCTCACAGGAACAGCTATGAAACACTTTTTTTTCCTGAAGAGTTTTTGCACTTAAAACATTAACCCTGTTTTTCCCTCCACAGCCATTTCCTGTCTGAAACAAAATTTAGCACCGAGCTCAGTGAAATTAGATCACATGACCAAAAGCTTTGTCAAAGAAGTAGGTTTTAAGGCAAAGTGGTTTAAGGAGGGAAATTCCAAAGCTTTGGCTTGAGAGGTTGGGCCCTAGGCATGTGAAGGCATTTCAACCAATGGTGATTTAATTAAAATGGCATGGGTGCCCAACACACCAAAACTGGGGGAAGCACAAATATTTCACAATGTCATAAGGTTGAAGGAAGTGACTAGAGCTGAGGAGGAGAATAGCAACCGAGGGATTTGAAAACATGCGTAAGAAATGTAAAAAAAAAATCCAGGTATTGGTGGATTGGAAGTCAATTTGGGACAGGCTTGCATATGGATAATAGGTGAACAGGACTCGGTGCAAATTAGGACACAGGCAGATTTTATAAATTGTATATGAATAATAGCAACCTCTGCATCTTGGTAAGTCAGTGTTTAATGATAAATAACTCTTTCAAAATGAGAAGAAAATCTGTTCTATTCCATTGAATTCAATTTGTACAGCCATTGATGCTATACATTTACATTGTGCTTTCATCCTGTAATTAATGGTGTCCATTGTACTCATCCTCTTGCATTGGTGGAATAACTTCTCCTGTTTCCAAAATTCTGTCACCCTGAAGGAACAAATATAAAATATATGTCAGATGTGTGATTAGCTCAACAGATTCTCACTCGATTTGAAGGCCTAGAGTATAGTATGATGTTCTAAAGTATGGTATTCTTTATGGTAAGTTTCCTTGTTTGCTTTTTCCAGATTTCCTCCATCTTAATTATATGTTTCCAGTCGTGAGTTTTTGCATCAATTGGTTATTTTGAATTTCAATTCTTAGCAATCATATTGTGCAAGCATTCTTGTCTCCATGTCATTTCACCACAAAGTCTACACGATAACATTCCAGCAGTGAAGACCCTGCAAAACAGTTTGCTTAACATTTCCTCGTCCAAGCTACTTTTTCATAATCATACAACAAGAAAGAATCCCTGAGGCCTATCAAGTCTGTGCCAACCTATCTGCACTAATCTTAGCTTCTAGAACTTGGCCCATAGCTTTGACTATTATGACATTTCAAAAGCTTATCTACATACTTTTTAAAGGTTGTGAGGTTTCCTGCCTCAAGCAGTGCATTCCAAATTTCCACCATTTCTGTGAAAAATATTTCCACAAATCCCATCTAAACCTCCTGCCCTTCACTGTAAAATTATGCACCCTCGTAAATGAATCTTCAACGAAGAAGAACAGCTGTTTTCTATCCACCCCATCTATGCTCCACAATCTTATTTACATCAATCAGGGTCCCTTCTGCCTTTTCGTCTCCAAAGCAAACAATCTAAACCTATCCAGCCTCTTTTCATAGCTAAGATGCACCATCCCAGGCAGCATTCTGGGATCTCCTCCAATGTAATCACATCCTTTCTGCAGTGAGGTGACATAGCACTTCAGTTGTTGCCTAACAAAAGTTTTGTACATTTTGAACACAAACTTCCCATTCTTATAATCTATGCCATGAGTGATAAAGGCAAGTGTCCTGTATGCATTCTTGACTGACCCTATGAAAATGTCCTTTCAGGGATCTGGACAGGCACCACAAGATTCTCCTTTTTATAGTCCTAAAAGATGTACTCACAAATATAGGAAACAAAAAAAAGCCCAGAAAGGTTGTAGCGATCACTGGCAGTATTTTTCATTGGCTTTCTCTTAATTTCCTGGCATTACTTTGCTTTAAATCCTGGAATAACAGAGAAAATGGCCTGTTTCCAGAATTCTCTTCTGAAACAGAAATGGTTGGAGGCAGTAGAAATCTTACCCAAAGGTACTTCACTATCATCCTTTTCACAAATTATATGATGCACCTCACTTAATCATCTGGATAAGAAACAAATTCTCCTCTGAATATGTCATGATCTCTGTTTATGCATCGATTTTCTATATTTGAAGGCTCCCTAGCTCACACCAATGCACACACATCCTCAATGAGATAGTTCTCAAGACCCATCAAGTGGCAGGCATCTTCCAACTCATCTGCAATGAAACAGGATATTTTCTTCACGGTCAAATATTGGGAGAAGCAGAAGTCAGAACTCTTCTAGCCACTTCTTGGGAATTGTCTTTGCTTCCTTAAAATTATATGATTTTGGATAGTTGAAAACAGGATGACAAAATACAATGTACACTAATGCAGGCAAGTACCATTCAACTATGGTACTGCATACTGCAAATTTATCTCAAAATATCACCTATATGTGCTACAGTTAAATCTTGATATTAGAGGAATTTTCAGGAGCATGCTTATTAGCTCTGTGATTCTGTGCCTCTCCAAGGAGATTACACAGCTGAGGGGACTGGAGGGAATGAAGTCACATTCAAAGTTTCTGTTTGATGAATAAAAACTCGTGCTGATGCCAGTTTATTTTTGTTTCATTTCAGATTTCCATTGTTCTCAATTTTTTAAATAAATCTCTCTTCAGTATTTTATTAAATTGAAGAACCTGCTTATACGTTGTTGGACGTGGCACAAATTCTGGCAAGTAACTCACCGGGAAAATTCTCGGTTTCACACTCACAATGCCATATGGTTTTGTCTGTGGAATGGAAAGCACATATCAAAGAAATGAAACATTGATACATATTATCCACAAAATCTACACTTCCACAGTATCTTTAACATTGTAAGTACCCCCAAGATACCGAACAGGAGCGATTCTCATACAAGGACAGTGAACAAAAGCTTGATCAGAGATGCAGGTTTTAAGGAGTTAGAGAGGGAAGGTATTCCAGAGCTCAGGGCTTAGGCAACTGAAGGTAAAGCCACCAATGGTAAAGCAATGAAAATCCTTGCTAAGATATTTGTATCATCAGTAGCTGCAGGTGAGGTGCCGTTAGACTGCAGATTGGTGCCACTATTTAAGAAAGGTGATAAAAAAAAATCAGGAAACTGTAGCCTGGTGAGCCTGACGTCGGTGGTGAGCAAGTTGTTGAAGGGAATCCTGAAGGACAGGATTTACAAGCATTTGGAAAGGCAAGGACTGATTAGGGATAGTCAACATAGCTTTGTGCATGGAAAATCATGTCTCACTAACTTGAGTGAGTTTTTTGAAGAAGTAACGAAGAGGCTTATGAGGGCAGAGTGGTGGACGTGATCTATATGGATTCGACAAGGTTCCTCAAAGAAGACTGGTTAGCAACGTTAGGTCACATGGAATACACATGGCTCTAAGGTAGAAGGCAGAGGGTGGTGATAGAGGGTTTCTTTTCAGACTGGAGGCCTGTGACCAGTGGTATGCCACAGGATTGGTGCTGGGTCCACTGCTTTTCATTATTCATGTAAATGATTTGGATGTTAACATAAGAGTTATGGTTAGTAGGTTTGCAGGTGACACCAAAATTGGAGGCATAGCGGACAGCAAAGAAGGGTACCTCACAGTACAATGGGATCTTAATCAGATAGGCCAGTGGGCTGAGGAGTGGCAGATGGAGTTTAATTTAGATAAATGTAAGGAGCTGCATTTTGGAAGGGTAAATCTGGGCAGGACTTATACACTTAATGATAAGGTCCTGGGGAGTGTTGCTGAACAAAGAGACCTTGGAGTGCAGGTTTGTAGTTCCTTGAAAATGGAGTCGCAGGTAGATAGGATAATGAAGAAGTCGTTTGGTTGCCTTTACTAGTCAGTGCATGAAGTTTAGGAGTTGGGAAGTATTGTTGCTGTACAGGACATTGGTTAGACCACTATTGGAATAGTGTGTGCAATTCTAATGTCCCTGCTATAGGAAGGATGTTGTGAAACTTGAAAGGCTTCAGAAAAGATTGACAAGGATATGGCCAAGATTAGAGGGTTTACACTATAGGGAGAGACTGCATAGACTGGGACTATTTTCCTTGGAGCATCAGAGGCTGAGGGGTGACCTAAGAGAGGTTTGTAAAATCATGAGGGCCATGGATACGGTAAATAAACAAGGTCTTTTTCCCTAGGTGGGCAAGTTCAAAACTAGAGGGCATATGTTTAAGATGAGGGGAAAGATTTAAGAGAGATCAGGGGCAACTTTTTCATGTAGAGGGTGGTGCGTGAATGGAGTGAGCTGCCAGTGAAAGCTGATACAATACAACATTTAAAAGGCATCTGATTGGATACATGAATAGGAAGGGTTTAAATGAATATGGGTTAAATGTTGGCAAATGGGGACTAGATTTATTTAGGATATCTGGTTAACATGCATGAGTTGGCCTGAAGGGTTCGTTTCTGTGCTGAACATCTCCATGACAAAAATCATCAATGCTCAAGAGTGTAGAACTGAAAAAGGACAGAACAACTGCAGATGTTTGATGTGATAAGGTGAGGCCATGGTTAGATTTGAGAATAATACACTTTGTTCCTGAAATGTACTCCAAAGATGCGGGCAAGATATGCAGCTTCCAAATTTACCTATACTGCTCGTTTTCTCTGTTTTGCATGATCTTGTATTTGTTTGATCCCTAAAAAAAGTCTGTGTGAACCTAACTGCTACCATTCTATTGCTTCTAACTCTAATATCTTAGAATTAGTTACAGCACAGAAATAAGCAATTTCTTTCATTGTGTGCAAGCTAGATCTCTAGAAGACGAACTCAACCAATCCCATTCACAAACGTAGCTTTGTTACTTGTGGAAATGCTACACTGGTGGGAGGTGCTGTCCTTTGAATAGGATGTTAAGCCAAAGCCTCATGTTCCACAATAGTAGAAATAAGCTGTTTCTAATATTACAGCAGTGAGTGTGCTTCAAAAGTGCTTCATTAGCTGTAAATTGGTTAGGGACATTCAGGAAGAAACTACAGACAATGTAATCTGTTAGCTCTTCATTTAGATTACCAACAATTGCCAGTACTTACTGCAACATGGTACTTCACATAGTAGTGAATAATCCAGGCAGGAATCAACAACCGAGTCAACGTCCACCAGCCAGCAAAGCATGTCTTGTAGGTCTGAAATATGAAATAATTACAAAGTGAGAACATCCCCATCAAGATTACAAGAATATAAGATTTTAGAAAAAGAGCAGTCAAGACACTTTAGAAAGTGGTTACTTAGATTAGAACATTGAAACCATTGGTTTACAAATAGCAGAGTGACTCATTTCGTATTCAAAACCATGATGTACTTCTGCTAAAAGCAATCTTATTACAATAAATTCAGTGCAAAATTGTCCTTACCTCCAAGCCAGGTGTCCTGGGTTCAAGTATCACCTGCTGTAGATGTGTGTATTAACATCTTTGAACAGGTTGATTAGAAAAATATCTAACTACAAGCTCTTATCTTTGGAACTGTTTCAACAAATCTCATTTACATCTTCTCCAGGAGAGGCAGGTGCTCCTGCTTGCAGGTAGAGCATGGGACCTGGCATCAGCAGCCCATTGGCGAGGTGGGCCCAGTGAAGAAGAGATGGTGCCTGAAGAGTGGTGACTCTGACATTGTTGGGTCCAGCACACGCAGCATCACAGGTAAATCGTTGGTGAGCTGGCTCAGGGTTCAGGAATCATGGCAGAGGTGACAGAACAAAGGTGGACTTTCTTTTCAGCTATATCTTTTTATTCTTAAACTATTTCAAATAGCACTGGATTGTGGCGACAGCTGAAACTTTTCACTATGTTGTTC
Source organism: Hemiscyllium ocellatum (assembly GCF_020745735.1). Lineage (NCBI taxonomy): Eukaryota > Metazoa > Chordata > Chondrichthyes > Orectolobiformes > Hemiscylliidae > Hemiscyllium > Hemiscyllium ocellatum. The sequence goes on along the minus strand of NC_083402.1, from coordinate 120,124,573 downwards.
ATTGAAGACTACAAGTGACAATAATTCAACGTTCATCAATTGTTATGACACGGAAGGAACCATTCTGCCCATTGTACCAACTGTGGTTGTATTACCTCATGCCAATCTCCTCCTTTTACCACATATATTCCACTTCAATTCAAATACCATAACCATCCAATGCCTCCACCATATTTCTAGAACAGTGCATTCCATATTCTAACTCCTTGTTGTGAGCAAAGGTTTTTCTCACATCACCCTTGATTCATTTGCACATTAAATCTATGCACTCTCCTTTTTCCTTTTATGAGCGGGAACACCAACCAACCCCACCTCCCTGTGGCTGAACATTTTAACTCCCCCTCTCACTCCACCAAGGATTTGCAGGTCCTGGGCCTCTTCCACCCGACACCTGGAGGAAGAATGCCTCATCTTCCGCCTTGGGACCCTGTAACCACACTGGATTAATGAGGAATTCACCAGTTTCCACATTTCCCCTCCCCCATCTTATCCCAGTCCCAAACCTCCAACGCAGCACCACCCTTTTGACCTCTCCAATGTCCTTCCCAACCATCCACTCCACCCTCCTCTCTGACCTATCACCTTCGCCGCCATCTTCATCGATCTATTGCATTTCCAGCTACCTTTCCCGCAATCCCACCATCCTCCCATTTATCTTTCACACCCCCACCAAGGGCCCACAAGCCTCATTCCTGATGAAGGGCTTATGTCTGAAACATCCATTCTCCTGCTCCTCTGATGCTGCCTATCCCACTGTGCTTTTCCAGCACCACACTCTCGACTCTGATCTCCATCATCTGCAGACCTCACTTTCTCCTTTTTTTAAACACCTTCTTACCTAGTCTGTCCAGCACACTCACGATTTTGAAAACTGCTACCAAGTCTCATGGCAACCTTCCTCTCTCGAAGGAGTACTGTCCCAACTTCTTCAATCTCTCCTTAGGTAGCTGAAGTTTCTCATATCTGGAACTATTCTAGTAAACCGCTTCTGCATTCTCTTCGATGCACTTGCATCTTTCCTGTAATGTGGCCCCCACATCTGTACACAATACTCCACCTGAGTTCAACATCACCTCTTGTACTCCATGCTCCTATTAATAAAGCCAAGAACACAGCATACTTTATGCACTTGTCCTGCCACCTTCAATAATCTGTGCACACACATACCCAGGTCTCTCTACTCTTGGAGTAAAAAGTGAGGTCTGCAGATGCTGGAGATCAGAGCTGAAAATGTGTTGCTGGTTAAAGCTCAGCAGGTTAGGCAGCATCCAAGGAACAAGAAATTCGACGTTTCGGGCCAGAGCCCTCGTCGAATTTCCTGTTCCTTGGATGCTGCCTAACCTGTTGTGCTTTAACCAGTAACACATTTTCAGCTCTCTACTCTTGCACCACTTTAGAATTTTCTATTGTCTTTCAATGTTCTTGCGACCAAAATGCATCACATTGCACTTCTCTGCATTGAACCTCATCTCCACCTATCTGTGAACTCTACCAACCTATAGAGTCATAGTGAAAGTGAGGACTGCAGATGCTGGAGAGTCAGAGTTGACAAAGCATGGTACTGGAAAAAGCACAGCAGGTCAGGCAGCATCTGAGAAGCAAGAAAGTTGACATTTCAGGACTGGTGGGGGTGGGTGGGGAAGGGGGCTTAGAGATAAATGGGGGTGGAGTGTGGGACTGGTGAAAGGTAGGTGGGATGGCAAAAAAGTGGGCGAAAATATGAGGTGATGGTGATAGGTCGGTGGTAAGTGGAAAAGTGGGATGGAAGGTGGACAGATAGGTCAGGTCAAGAGGGTGGATCTGAGTCAGAGGGTTGGATCTAGGATGAGGTGGGAGACGGGAGATTTGCAAATTGGTGAGTTCAATGTTCATGCTTTGTGGTTGTCGAATCCCAAGACAGAAGATGTTCCTCTTCCAGTTTGCAGGTGGTCTTGTGTAGGCAGTGGAGGAGGCCCAGAATGGATCTGTCCTCAAGGGAGTTGAAGTGGATGGTGACAGGAAGGTGGGGTTAGTTGGTGCGTATGGACCAGAGACAGCCCCTGACCTCGGTCTCTCCAACGTAGAGAAGACCACAGCAAGAGCACCAGTTACAATAAATGAATACCAACTGTGGACCCAACTTCCACAGCTACATTAACTAAACCTCCTCAAACCTCTCCTCTCCTGTAAAAATGCGATCCCTTACACCCAATTCCTCCACCGTAACTGCTCTCAGAATGAGTGATCCACTCTAGGACATCCCAGATGTCCTCTTACTTCAAGGATCCTAATTTACCCTCTCACGTGATCAACTGCCCTCAATCACATCTCCTCCATTTCCCATGTTGCTGCCCTTGAACTTCTCCCCCCAACAAGGATAGAATCCACCCTGGTCTTCACATTCCAACCCATCAAACTCCAAATTTAGCACATCATTCACTGCCATTTTTGCCACCTACAGTCAGCCCCCACCACCAAAAATATATTTCCCTCCCCACCCCATTCTGCATTCTGTACAAACCATCCCTTCCGTGATACCTTCATTAGGTCCACACTCCCCACCAACCCTAACCCTTTCACCGTAAGAGGTGCAAAACCTGTGCCCACACCTCAAAGGATCATTTCAAATCCAGCAGGGATTTACTTGTATATTCTCCAACCTCATTTATTGCATCTGGTGCTCTTGATGTGGTCTCCTCTACATCGGAGATACCAAGCGCGAACTTGTGGAATGGTTCAGGGAACATCTCTGGTCCGTACATCCAACCAACCCCACCTTCCTGTGACTGTCCACTTCAATTCCCCATCCCACTTCCTGAGGATATATCCATTCCAGGCGTCCTCCACTGCCTACACAAGGCCACCCATAAACTGGAGGAGGAACAACTCATCTTTCACCTTGGGAGCCTACAACCCCCACATGGCATGGACATTGAAGTAACCAGTTTCCAAATCTTCCCTCCCCCCACACCATTCCAGACCCAAATTTCCAACTCGGATCCACCCTCCTGACCTGACCTACCTGTCCATCTTCCTTCTCACCTATCTGTTCCACACTTCCCACCGACATAGCACCATCACTTCCTACCTTCACCCACCATCCACCTTCCTTTCCCCTACCCCCCCCCCTTTATCTCTTGGCCCCCTTTCCCCCGTCCCAAGCCTGAAGAACAATTATGCCTGAAACATTGACTCTTGCTCCTTAGATGCTGCCTGACCTGCTGTGCTTCTTGCAGCCCTACACTTTATCAACTATAGAGTCATACAGTATGGAAACAGACCCTTCAGTTCAACTCATCCATTCCAATCACGTTTCCCAAATTAAACTAGCCCCACTTGCCTGTGTTTGACCCACACCCCTCTCAACCTTTCTTTCATGTACCTGTCCAAATTCTTTTAAATGATAAAACTGTACCTGCACCTACCATTTCAATCCAGGTATGAACCACTGTCTGTGTGAAAAGTTGCCTTTCAATTCACTTTTAAATCTTGCTCATCTCACCTTAAAACTATAATCCCTAGTTTTGACCTCCCCCATCTTAGGGAAAAGATCTTTGCTATTCACCCTATTTCTGCTTCTTATGGTTTTATATACCTGTAAAAGGTCATCCCTCAACCTCCTAAACTCTAGGAAAAAAGTTCCAATCTATTCAACCTCTTCTTATAATTCAAACCCTCCAGTCCCAGTAATATCCTTGTCAATCGTCTCTGTATTCTTTTCAATTTAATAATAATAAGGCAGCCAGAGCTATATGCAGTACTCCTAAAGTGGCCTCTCACCAATGTCCTGTACAGCCGCATGACATCCCAACTCCTTTATTAAACACTCTGACCAATGAAGGCAAGCATCCAAATGCTTTCTTCACTACTCTGGCTACTTATGACACCACTTTCAATATTATTTTTCAGTTAAATTCTGTCCTCCTCTCAGTTTACAATTCTTTCAAGATTAGTGTCATCTGCAAACTTTGTAATTGGCCCATGCAAACCAAGACCCAGATCATTAATATATCTCGGGAAAAGCAAGGGTTCCATTACTGACCCCTGGGGATTTCCACTAGAAACCTTCCTCCAGCCTGAAAAATATTCATTGACCATTACTCTGTTTCCTGCCACAGCCAATTTTCTATTCACATTGTTACTGTCCCTACCATAACCTACAACTGGCCTTGTGTGTCTATTGTGTAGCACAGTATCAAATATCTTCTGGAAGTCATGTATACCACATACCAACATTAACCTCATGACTTCTCCAAAAAAACTCAAACAATTTAATTAAACATAATTTCCTCTTTAAAAATGCATGCTGAAGCTCTCCCAATCAACCCATCTTTTTTTTCTACGTGACTATTAATTCTGTCCTGAACAAATACTTCTTACATTCATTAGCTTCTTTTGCAAATTACCTTAAATCTGTGACATCTTCTTCTCGATCTTTCCATAAGAAAATAGATTCACCTTATCTACTCTGTCATGATTTTGAAAATTTCTGTCAAGTCTTTTCTGGGTCTTATTATTTCTAAAGAAAACAGTCCCAGGTGGGAATGTTTATTTTAGTAAAAGATAAAAGTTTTAAAGATGGTATTGGGTCAAATTTGCAGATGTTAGAAGTGACAATCAACTAAGAGAAAGTGAGGATTACAGATGCTGGAGATCAGACTTGAAAAGTGGGACACTGCAGAAACACAGCAGTCAGGCAGCATCCGAGGAGCAGGAGAATCAACACTTCTGGCATAAGCCCTTCATCAGGAATGTGGTGGGGTGCAGGGGGACTGAGAGATAAACAGGAAGGTGGGGTGGTGGTAGGTAGCTGGGAAGGCAATATGTAGATGCAGGTGGGGCGTGATGGTGATAGGTCAGAAGGGAGGATAGAACAGATAGGTGAGAAGGAAGATGGACAGGTAGAACAGTCCAAGAGCACGGTGCTGAGTTGGAGGATTGGATCTGGGACGAGGTGTGGGGAGGGGAGATGTGGAAACCGGTGCAGTCGACCATTGATGCTGTGTAGTTGTATAAGAACTTAACAGTTGGAGGTGGAGGTGGCCCAGGACTTGCATGTCCTTGGGGTGTGGGAGGGGGAGTTGAAGTGGTCAGCCACAGGGCAGTGGGGTTTGTTCATTGCATGTATCCCAGAAATGTTCCCTGAAATGTTCCATGAGTTGGCTTCCTGTCTCCCCAGTGTAGAGGAGACCACATCAAGAGCAACAGACAGAGTAGATAACGTGTTTGCATGTCTCTGCTGGATATAGAAGGATCCTTTGGAGCCTTGGATGGAGATGCCACGACGGGAGGGGGAGGAGGAAGGTGTGGACACAAGTTTTACACCCCTTATGTCAGCAAGGGAAGGTGCCAGGAGTGGAGGGTAGGTTATTGAGGGGCATGGACCTAACCAGATAGTCATGGAGGGCATGGTATCAGCAGAATGGTGATAGGAGTGGGGAGAGAGAAATATCTCTCTAGTGGTGGGGTCTGACTGTAGGTGGCGGATCAACTGCCGAATGAGAAAGAGAACAGGCCCATTAATACTCAGCTATCCTTTTGAGCCAAGGACAGAACCGAATATAAAGGATTCAGTGAGACCCCAGATACACAGAGCAAAACCTCATTAACAGGAGATCACAATGTAAGGTCACAGTGAGGTCACTGTCTACCTGAGGTCACAGTCCATGTAATGTAGTAAAGTGCCTGCCTATTAACCACTACTAGGTGACAGTTCACATTCACTCACATAAACTCGCCAGAGACTCCGCGGCTGCAGAAATCCATCCCAGAACCGGGCCACGGGCCCTTTGCTTTCGGGCGGGAGGACGGGTTCACGTGGGCTCAGCTCCTGGTCCTTCAACCACTGGCGACGCAACTTCACCAACTGCTGGAACCGGGCCTTCTCATCGGGCGTGTAACCCAGCGGCATGTCGACAGCGACGGCACACGGCAGTAACCAGGCCGCGGTCACTAGGACATTGGCGTCAGAGCGACACCGGCCTGGGTTACTTTTCGGCGCACTGTGATGACGTCGCACCTGCCGGGACGAAGGCACTGCGACGAACCTTATGCCGACCAGGAGGAGGACTCCGCTGAGCGCCACCTCCTGGCCGGGAGGAGGACACTGCAGCGTGCTGCAGGCTTACCAGGAGGACCAAGTTATTCCTCTCTCCCCATATCCAAGTTGATAAAACAATCAAAAGCTATCCAGACAGGATAGGCAAGTTACCTTGTCACACACAAGTTCCAATCAATGACTATCTCGACAACAAGTAATCTAACCACTACCCCCAGTATCCTGAGATTTACCACTGACCACATGCTGAACTACTGGCTATATAAATACTGTGGTTGCAACAGCAGGTCAGAGGCAAGGAATCCTGCATTGAGTAGCTCATATCCTGACTCCCAAAGTCTGTTAGGCAAAAGTGAGGATTGCAGATGCTGGAAACCAGAGTTTAGATTAGAGTGGTACTGGAAAAGCATAGCAGATCAGGCAGCATCCAAGGAGCAGGAAAATTGGGGTATACCCCAAAAGCCCTTCATCAGGAAGGGTTTTTGCCCGAAACATCGATTTTCCTGCTCCTTGGATGCTGCCTGACCTGCTGTGCTTTTCCAGCACCACTCTGATCTAAACTCCCAAAGTCTGTTCACTATCAGCAAGTCAGGTTGGAACACTCAATCCCCATTCCCAGGGATGAGTGCAACTTCAATAAAGTTTCAAGACAAGGTGGTACATTTTTAAGATGAGAGGAGAAAGATTTTAAAAAGACATTAAAACAAATACATTAAGGACAAAAGAGTATCTCGGGAGAAAATAGAGCCCCTTAAGGATCAGCAAGGCCACCTATGTGTGGAACCACAGGAGACTGGGCAGATACTAAACAAATATTGTGCATCAGTGTTTACGGTGGAGAAGGATATGGAAGAAGAGAACATGTGGAAATAGAGACATCTTAAAAAATGTTCATATTACAGAGAATGACTTAAAAAGCATAAAGGTGGATAAACCCCTGAGGCCTGATCAGGTGTAACCTAGAACTCTGTGGGAAGCTCAGGAGGTGATTGTTGGGACATTTGCTGAGATATTTGCCTTTCCAAAATGCAGCACCTCACATTTATCTAAATTAAACTCCATCTCCCATTCCTCGGCCCATTGGCCCATCCAATCAAGGTCCTGTTGTTCTCTGAGGCAACCTTCTTCGCTGTCCACTACACCTCCAATTTTGGTGTCATCTGCAAACTTACTAACCCTACCTCCTATGTTCACATCCAAATCATTTTTATAAATGATGAAAAGCAGAGGACCCAACATTGATCCTTGATAGCCACAGGTGAAGACTGGAGTTTGGCTAACGAGGTGCCACTATTTAAGAAAAGTAGTCAGGAAAAGCCAGGGAACGAGAGACCAGTGAGCCTGACATCAGCGGTGGGCAATTTGTTGGAGGAAATCCTGTGGGACAGGATTTATGCTCATTTGGAAAGGCAAGAACTGATTAGGGATAGTCAACATGGCTTTGTTCGTGGGGAATTGTGTCTCACAAACTTGATTGAGTTTTTGAAGAAATAACAAAGAGGAAATGATGAGGGCAGAGCAGTGAATACGATCTTTATGGATTTAATGAGGTGTTCAACAAGGTTTCTCATGCTAGACTGGTTAGCAAGGTTAGGCTACATGGAATACAGAAAGAGTTAGCCATCTGGATACAGAACTGGCTCAAAGATAGAATACAGAGGGTGATGGTCGAGGGTTGCTTTTTAGACTGGAGGCCTGTGACCAGCAGTGTACCACAAGAATCGGTATTGGGTTCACTGCTTTTCATTATTTATATAAATAATTTGGATGTGAACATAGGAAGTATAGTTGTACGTTTGCAAATGACACCAAAATTGGAGGTGTAGTGGACAGCAAAGAAAGTTCCCTCAGAGAACAACAGGACCTTGATTGGATGGGCTGAGGGATGGAAGATGGAGTTTAATTTAGATAAATGTGAGGTGCTGCATTTTGGAAAGGCAAATCAGAGCAGGACATATACACTTAATGGTAAGGTTCTGGGAAAAATTGCTGAACAAGGAGACCTTGAAGTGCAGGTTCATAGTTTCTTGAAAGTGGAGTCGCAGGTAGATAGGATAGTGAAGAAGGCATTTAGTATGCTTTCCTTTAATGGTCAGTGCATTGAGTACAGGAGTTGGGAGTTCATGTTGCAGTTGTACAGGACATTGGTTAGGCCACTTTTTGAATACTGCGTGCAATTCTGGTCTCGCTGCTGTAGGAAGAATGTTATAAAATTGAAAGGGTTCAAAAAAGATTAACAAGAATGTTGCCAGGGTTGGAGGGTTTGAGCTATAGGGAGAATCTGAATAGGCTGGGGCTATTTTCCCTGGAGTGAGGGTGGCTGAGGGGTCACCTTATAGAGATTTATAAAATCATGAGGGGTATTGGTAAGGTAAATAGACAAAGGGGGGGGGGTCTAAAACTAAAGGACATAGGTTTAAGGTAAGAGAGGAAAAAATTAAAAGGGATCTAAGGGGCAACGTTTTCACCAAGAAAGTGGTCCACGCATGGAATGAGCTGCCAGAGGAAGTGGTGGAGGCTGATACAATTACAAAATTTAAAAATCACCTGGTGGCCATATGAGAGATACGGGTTCAATGCTGGAAAATGGGACTAGATTTATTTAGGATATTTGGTTGGCATGGACAAGCTGGACAGAAGGCTAACCTTGCTAACCAGTCTAGTGTGAGAAACCGTGTTGAACACTTCACTAAATCCATATAGATCATATCCACTGCTCTGCCCACATGAATAATTTTTTATTATTTCTTCAGAAAACTCAATAAAGTTTGTGAGACACAATTCCCCACGCACAAAGCCACGTAGACTATCCCTAATCAATTCTTGCCTTTCCAAGTATATGTAAATCCGGTCCCTCAGGATTCCCTCCACAACTTGCCCATCACTGATGTCAGGCTCACTGGTCTCTCGTTCCCTGGCATTTCCTTACCACCTTTCTTAAATAGTGGCAACTCGTTATCCATTGGTCCATACTGTATATCTCTATGACTCTCTGACATAAGGGGCAGAGGGTGGTTCGCATGTGGAATAAACTTCCTGAGGAAGTGATGGATATGGGTACAATTACAACATTTGAAAGACATTTGAATAAGTACATGGATAGTAAACATTTGGAGGGATATGTGCCAGGAGCAGGCAGGTAGGACTCGTTAATTTGGGATTGTGTTTGACATGGACTAATTGGACCGAAGGGTTTCTTCCTATGCTCTATGACTCTATGACAGTCAAGAAGGTTTACACTGCCCAGGACAAAGCAGTCTGCTTGATTGGCATCACATCCACAAACACCTGCTCTTTCCACTGCCAAAGATCAGTAGCAACAGTATGTACTATTTACAAGATGCACTGTAGAAATTTACCAAGGCTTCTTTGTTAGCACCTTCCAAACCCACAAATATGACCATCTAGAAGGACAAGGGCAACAAATATATGAGAACACCTCCAGCCTGAAGTTCTCTTCCAAGTCATACTATTTTGACTTGGAAATATATCACCATTCCTTCACTATCTCTAGATAAAATAGCACTGTGGATGTTCTTAACCATTCCAATACAATGTGCATATACTTTGTGGGCGGCACGTTGGCACGGTGGTTAGCACTGTTGCCTCACAGCGCCAGAGACCCGGGTTCAATTCCCACCTCAGGCGACTGACTGTGTGGAGTTTGCACGTTCTCCCCGTGTCTGCGTGGGTTTTCTACGGGTGCTCCGGATTCCTCCCACAGTCCAAAGATGTACGGGTCAGGTGAATTGGCCATGCTAAATTGCCCGTAGTGTTAGGTAAGGGGTATATGTAGGGGTATGGGTGGGTTGCGCTTCGGCGGGTCGGTGTGGACTTGTTGGACCGAAGGGCCTGTTTCCACACTGTAAGTAATCTAATCTAATCTAATGTGTACCTTAAAATACTGGGAATCATTACAAACCTCAAATCAGGAAATGATTTATTAAGCCCATAACTAATAGTCTTTGAACAGTGGTAGTACAAGTCATATATGTAGCATATATGTGTTCTTGAGAAAGTTGTCTGAAAATAAAATATAAAACTGCAAAACCAGAAACCAAAAAGTTCTATCTCCCTCTCCTATATTTATCAGTATGTAATTTGCACTTAGTTTTCTTTGCATTTGAACATATGATTAGTAATGCTGAAAAATACTTTGTCTAACGTTTCATTATATTCACTTTTAGGTAGGGATACCAGATCTTGGGTTGATGTATTCTTAATGATTTCATCATCTGTTGTCTCTCATAGCTCCACCCCTCACGCCACTGGCTATAACACTTGCAACCCTAGCCCCCCTCACCAACCAAAGAGAAAGCAAACAGACTCAAGACAACTTAACAATGTTACTTCTACAAATGTAGGAAGGTCTTGTGGTGCAGTGAGTGGCATCCCTGCCTCTGACCAGATGCTCTGGGTTCAAATCCTATTCCAAAACATAGTGGCCAAGAAAGATGTATTCACAATGTGACCAAACAGGTTGTGTATCAGTTTGAAAATCTTTTGAACACACTCTGTTGACAGGTGGTAAGAGTGGGAGAAATTCCTGTAATGGAAAGGAATCTATTCTCACTTCCTGTAGCTCCAGATTCTAACATGGATGTAAAGGTACATGTTTTCACAGCCATTCAAACTCCCTGAGTGAACTGTAACACACCTCCACCAACACTTTCACAAATTCCAGTATGATCAGTTCTGATAAGCCTTTTTAAATACTTCAATTTGATGACAGATTTTGCTTCATATTTCTATTGCTTTACTTACTCTGATGATAAAGATGAAGAATCAGATAGAATTATTGTTGGTTGGATCTACACACATACTATCCTCCTTACTACAAACCTTCCTCCAGCCCAAAACAAAAATTAATTGACCTTTATTCTCTATTTTGTATCAAGCAGCCTATTCTGTGTCGGTATTGCCACTGTTCCTTTTATACCGTGGTCTATAACATTCCTCGTAAATCTGTTATGTGGCACTGTATCAAACGTTTTCTGGAAATTGATGTATACCACATTACATCACACTCATCAACTCTTTGTGTTACCACTTCAAAAATCTCCAGCAACTTAGTTAAACATGATTTCCTCATTAGATATCCATGCTAATTCTTCCTAATTAACTGCCCTTTTCCCATGTGACTGTTGTTTCTATCTGTGTGAAAATGAGGAATAAATTACCTTGTCACATAAATTCAATGAATATAGTGAAAAGTTTATATGTCGCCACCTATAGCACCACCTTAGGGGCAAAGGTACTGAGGTGCAGCATCTTTAATTACAAGATCTTAGAAAATAAAGAAGTAAAATGTCCAGCATTGCAAACATAAAAATCCACAACAGAGGTCTTTCAACCCATACCACGTTGGCACCGAGCCTCCAGTCCATACTGGGCCCTGGCTCCAGACTGCTCTGCCCTCCACACTAAAGACCATGAGGCTGGGAGATCGCTCCAGACTGCCCCACCAGGCCAAGGACCGTCTGTTTGCCAAGACTGGAGGCTGCCATGGGATGTCACTACGCTAGGCCAGGAGGTCATCAGGCCATGCTGGGAAGCTGCTAAGCCAGGCCAAGAGGCCACCACGCCCAGCCGGGAGTTGTTGTTGTTGTTGGAAGCCAGGAATTGTCATTGAAGGCCAGGAGTTGTCTACTGGGAGAGAAGAAGAGAAAAAATTGCCAAGAGGAAAAAAGAGAAGAAAAGAAGGAGAACGTGTGGAGCAAAATGAGTTCTGACTGAAGTGGCCTACTCCACCATCATTTTGGACCCAATAATTATTTCCAAACATTTCCCTACCACTGAAGTTAAACAAGCTGGTCTGTAATTGTTGGGAATATAGTTAGAACCATTTTAGAACAAGGCCGTATTGTTGACAATTCTCCACTCTCCAAGTTCAGGGCAGGCTGAAATATTACTATCAGTGTCACTTTTCTACCCTCACTTCCTTCAAAATCCTTGGATGAATCTCATCTGGTCCTGGTGTCTTGTCAACTTTAAGCCGTAACAATCATTCTAAGACTTCTTCCTTATTAATTTCAAACTCTTCTAGCGACAGTTTCTTCCTCTGTCATCTATGTTGACAGTGTGTTTCAAACATAGCTTCACAAAGGAGAAAATAAGTTACCTTTTGCAACCAACAGAGAAAAAAAGTTGAGTGGCCACTAGATGGTGCCTGTGGATAATCACTACAAAAACCAGAACAAGAAATTCACAGTGCTGAAACAGGCCATTCTGCCCCACTCATCCATGCTGATGTTTCTACTCCACATAAACCTCTTCCCATTTTACATCATCTCACCCTGTCAACATATCCTCTACTTCATTTTCTGTTTAATTCAGAATTATCTGAAAACAATGACTTCCCAATAATGATCTTTCGGAAGGGTTATGTCATTGAAAGAATAGGTATTTTGGAACCTATTTACAGAATTAAGCATAATCTCATACAACTCAAAAAAGTGTGGGATTAAGAGGGACAAATGTACATGGATAAATCTATTTTAAATCTCCAACAATATTAAAATCCAAAAAAAGGATTCAAACCCTGTAAAGTCACATTTTCAGGGTCAGAGAATTAAGACTTCCATGCTGTTAAAAAATCATTTATACTTTAGTGCAAAAGGCTTTATTTTCTAAAAGTACAGTAGCTAAGTAGTGTTCTAGTACAGCAACTTTGCATTATTGTGTAGTACAGTGACTCAGTGGTTAGCACTGCTGAGCATAACACCAGGGACCTGGGTTCGATTCTAATCTTGGGTGACTGTGTGTATGGAGTTTGCACATTCTCCCCATGTCCCCATAAGTTTACTCCGCTTTCTTCTCACACTCCAAAGATGTGCAGGCTAGGTGGTTTAGCCAGGGGAAATGCAGGGTATCAGGGATAGGAGGGACGGGGGGAGGTGGGGTGGGTCTGATTGGGATGCTGTTTGGAAGGTGGGTGTGGACTGAATGGTCTGCTTCCATACTGTAGGGATTCTATGATTCATTGGATCTATTTCAAATCTCAGCTTATCTATGAGGTTCTGGTGCATTGTATCATGTAAAGGAGAAGGGCAGCTCATAATAAATTTCTGAACTTCCAAGTTTAACTGTACATTATATGGGGTCTGGAGATTGCTGTGCAATTTGCCTCATAATAACAACATGCATAGATAACTTCATTGCTTTTCTGACTACAAAATCTGGACTATTATGTTTGTTAGTGGATAAATACATACTGACTGAGACACCAGAGTGAAATTTCCTATTCATCTTTAAAATAGGGTCCTAGGACCTTTTATATCCCATTGAGAGTACTGTCGGGGCCTTTGCCTAATGTGTCTTCTGAAAAACAACAGCTCTGATTCTGCAGTACTCCCTTACTGCCCTACTACAATGTCCCAATGCTCTTTTTGCTCAGGTCATTGGAGTAGCACTACAGAGACATGACAAACACCCTGGGAAAACACATTATGTAACCAAGGCAGAAATAAATCAGTAAAACACTGCATCGAGCTTGTATTACAACAACAACAACCTATATTTATTGAACTCCATTACTGGAACAAAATATCCCACAACACCAGCTTATAGTCCAACAGGTTTATTTGGAAGCACTAGCTCTTGGAGCGCCACTCCTTCATCAGGTGTTGTGGAGGTTAATCTGGACTATAACTTGGTGTTGTGGACTATAACCTGGTCTTGTGGGATACTTAACTTTGTCCACCCCAGTCCGACACAGGCATCTCCAAGTATAAAAATATCCCAAGCATTTCAATGGATCGATTATCAAACAAAAATTTGATACCAATCATATCAGGAGTTATTAAGGTAGAAAATGAAAAGCTTGGTCAAAGAAACTTACCCAGGATTTAAGGAATACCTAAAACAAAAGAGGCAAAAATAAAACTGCAGATGCTGGAATCCAAAATAGACAGGCAGGAGGCTGAGTAAGGGTTATACCAGAAATGTCGATTTCTCCACCTGGCTACCTGGCTTGCTGTGTTCTTTTAGCCTCCTTCCTGTCTATAAAAGAAAGGAGAGTCAGCAAAGTGGAGACAGTAAGAGGGGGAGTTCCCGAGCTTTGGGCCTGAGCAGTTGAAGGAGCATTCACAAGTGGAGAAGTAATTAAAATCGGGGTCAGAAAAGAAAAGTTAGGTTATGGCAGAGACCTTGAAGAATTGTGGGGCTGCCGGAGATTACAGAGAGAGGGAAGGTACCAGGCTGCAGGAGATTATAGAGATAGGGAAGGTATCAGGCTGTATGAGATTAGAGACAGGGAAGGTATCAGGCTGCAAGAGATTACAGAGAGAGGGAAGGTAACGGGCTGCAGGAGATTACAGAGATGGGGAAAGTATCAGGCTGCAGGAAATTACCGAGGTGGGAGAGTTATCAGGCTGCAGGAGATTACAGAGAGAGGGAAGGTATTAGGCTGCAGGAGATTACAGAGATAGTGGAGGTATTAGGCTGCAAGAGACTACAGAGACAGGGAAGGTATCAGGCTGCAGGAGATTACAGAGATAGGGCAGATATCAGGCTGTAGGTGATTACAGAGGTGGGGAAGGTATCAAGCTGCAAGAGATTACAGTGATGGGGAAAGTGCCGCCATCCCCACGCTGATTAATGGTGTCACTTCTGCCCCCATCATGGCCACTCCCACAACCACTTCCGCCCCTCACAATTCCTCATGCATCACACGTGACATCACTTCGGCCCCTCACATCATCGCTGATGCCACACGCTCAGTGACTTGCGCCACCCCTACTGCCGTGGTCACCACCACTTCCGCCCCCACCAACGCCACTCACATGCATTCTGCTGACACGCTCCCCACAGACCCCTCTGTCATTATCCCTACCCTCCAGAACCCCGAGGGGAACACCACCCCTGCTCATGACTCCACCTCCATTCCCCCACCAACACACCCACTCCTGTTACAGGTTCCGCCTCCACTCCCAGCTCCACACCCACACCTGATCCCAGCTCCCAGCCCTGCCGAGTTTTCACCATCCCTCCAGACCTCCCCCTCACTGAGGACGAACGATCAGTCCTCAGCAAAGGACTCACCTTCATCCCCCTCCATCCATGCATCAATGAATTTAATACACGCCTTGACGTAGAACAATTCTTCCGCCGCCTCCACCTCCTAGCTTACTTTCACAATCAGGACTCCCGCCCACCTTCCGAGGACCCCTTCGCCCCTCCTCCAACACATTGCATCCACCTGGACACCGCGCGCTGCCCTATTACCTGCCCTCGACCTCTTCATTTCCAACTGCCGCTGGGACATTAACCGCCTCAACCTGTCTACCCCCCTCCACCACTCCAACCTCTCACCCTCACAACGTGCAGCCCTCCAATCCCTCCGCTCCAATCCCAACCTCACCATCAAGCCAGCAGATAAAGGGGGCGCAGTGGTAGTCTGGCGCACTGACCTCTACACCGCTGAAGCCAAACGCCAACTCGAGGACACCTCTTCCTACTGCCCCCTCGACCACGACCCCACCCCCCATCACTAAACCATCATCTCCCAGACCATACAGAACCTCATCACCTCAGGAGATCTCCCATCCACAGCTTCCAACCTCATAGTCCGGGAACCCCGCACTGCCCGGTTCTACCTCCTTCCCAAGATCCACAAGCCTGACCACCCTGGCTGACCTATTGTCTCAGCATGCTCCTGCCCCACTGAACTCATCTCTACCTATCTCAACACTGACCTATCCCCCCTAGTCCAGGAACTCCCCACATACCCACGTCCTCCACCTCCTCCAAGACGTCCGTTTCCCCGGTCCCCAACACCTCTTCTTCACCATGGATATCCAATCCCTCTACACTTCCATCTGCCATGACCAGGGCCTCCAAGCCCTCCATTTTTTCCTCTCCTGACATCCTCAACAGTACCCTTCCACCGACACTCCCATTTGTTTGGCCGAACTGGTCCTCACCCTTAACAATTTCTCCTTTGAATCCTCCCATTTCCTCCAGACCAAAGGGGTAGCCATGGGCACACGTATAGGCCCCAGCTATGCCTGTCTCTTTGTTGGCTACGTAGAACAGTTGATCTTTCGTAATTACACCGGCCCCACTCCCCACCTCTTCCTCCGCTACATTGATGACTGCATTGGCACCACCACGTGCTCCCACGAGGAGGTTGAGCTATTCATCAACTTCACCAACACATTCCACCCTGACCTTAAATTTACCTGGACCATCTCTGACATTCCCTCCCCTTCCTGGACCTCTCCATCTCCATTAATGACAACCAACTTGACACTGACATTTTTTACAAACCCACCGACTCCCACAGCTGCCTGGATTACACCTCTTCCTACCCTACCTCTTGCAAAAATGCCATCCCGTATTCCCAATCCCTCCGCCTCCTCCCAGGAGGACCAGTTCCACCACAGAACACACCAGATGACTTCCTTCTTTAGAGACCGCAATTTCCCTTCCCACGTGGTTCAAGATGCCTTCCAACGCATCTCGTCCACATCTCGCACTTCCGCCCTCAGACCCCACCCCTCCAACTGTAGCAAGGACAGAATGCCTCTGGTGCTCACCTTCCACCCTACCAACCTTCGCATAAACCAAATCATCCGCCGACATTTCCGCCACCTCCAAAAAGACCCCACCACCAGGGATATATTTCCCTTCCCACCCCTTTCCATCTTCCGCAAAGACCGTTCTCTCTGTGACTACCTGGTCAGGTCCACGCCTCCCTACAACCCACCCTCCCATCCTGGCACCTTCCCCTGCCACCGCAAGAACTGTAAAACCTGCGCCCACACCTCCTCCCTCACTTCTATCCAAGGCCCTAAAGGAGCCTTCCACATCCATCAAAGTTTTACCTGCACATCCACTAATATAATTTATTGTATCCGTTGCTCCCGATGTGGTCTCCTCTACATTAGGGAGATTGGGCAGCTCCCAGCAGAGCGCGTTAGGGAACATCTCCGGGACACCCGCACCAATCAACCACACCGCCCGTGGCCCAACATTTGAACTCCCCCTCCCACTCTGCTAAGGACATGGAAATACTGGGCCTCCTTACCGCCGCTCCCTCATCACCAGACGCCTGGAGGAAGAATGACACATCTTCCGCCTCGGAACACTTCAACCCCAGGGCATCAATGTGGACCTCAACAGTTTCCTCATTTCCCCTTCCCCCACCTCACCCTAGTTCCAAACTTCCAGCTCAGCACTGTCCCCATGACTTGTCCGGACTTGTCCTACCTGCCTATCTCCTTTTCCACCTATCCACTCCACCCTCTCCTCCCTGACCTATCACCTTCAAACCCTCCCCCATTCACCCATTGTACTCTATGCTACTTTCTTCCCTCCCCTATCTTATCTCTCCATGCTTCAGGCACTCTGCCTTTATTCCTGATGAAGGGCTTTTGCCCGAAACATTGATTTCGCTGCTCGTTGGATGCTGCCTGAACTGCTGTGCTCCACTAATCCAGAATCAGGTTTCCAGCATCTGCGGTCATTGTTTTTTACACCGTGATGGGGATGGTATCTGGCTGCAGGAGATTACAGAGAGAGGGCAAGTATCAGGTTGCAAGAGATTACAGAGGTTGGGAAAGTATCAGGCTGCAGGAGATTACACAGAGAGGGAAGGTATCAGGCTGCAGGAGATTACAGAGAGGGGGGAGGTATCAGGCTGAAGGGGAATACAGAGATGGGGAGGTAACAGGCTGCAGGAGATTACAGAGGATGGGAAGGTTTCAGGCTGCAGGAGATTACAGAGATAGGGAAGGTATCAGGCTGCAGGAGATTACAGAGGAAGGGGAGGTATCAGGCTGCAGGAGATTACAGAGAGAGGGGAGGTATCAGGCTGTCGGTGATTACAGAGAGAGGGGAGGTATCAGGCTGTCGGTGATTACAGAGGGAAGGAAGGTTTCAGGCTGCAGGAAATTACAGAGATAGGGAAGGTATCATGCTGCAGGAGATTATAGAGAGGGGGAAGGTATTAGGCTGCAGGAGATTACAGAGATAGGGAAGGTATCTGGCTGCAGGAGATTACAGAGAGAGGGTAAGTGTCAGGCTGCAGGAGATTACAGAGATAGGGAAGGTATTAGGCTGCAGGAGATTACAGAGAGAGGGAAGGTATCAGGCTGAAGGGGAATACAGAGATAGGGGAGGTAACAGGCTGCAGGAGATTACAGAGGATGGGAAGGTTTCAGGCTGCAGGAGATTACAGAGATAGGGAAGGTATCAGGCTGCAGGAGATTACAGAGAGAGGGAAGGTATTAGGCTGCAGGAGATTACAGAGAGAGGGAAGGTATCAGGCTGTCGGTGATTGCAGAGAGAGGGGAGGTATCAGGCTGCAGGAGATTATTGAGGTAGGGAAGGTTACTGACACCTAGTTATTGACACATTCGACAGCTGAAATTTATGTTCTCCATGTATCCATTAAATCTCCCATGATCATGACAACTTTGTTACACTCTATGATTTCTGCATTATTCTGAATTATCTTTATGTTACTCTTTAGTTGGATTTCTTTTGATATAAAAAATATCCGTGCTTGTGTTTATTAGTTATGCTAATCATATGGGTGGCTGCGAGGGAACAACAATACCCCGATGTTCACGTGTGCATATTATTTGCAGGAAAAGTGTTCTGGCAGGTAAACATGGTGAATATTTGCATAAGATACACTATCTATTCAGGTCATTCTGGTTTCCCCTCATGTTTTGTCTGCAACATTTTTAGCAACTACTAATAGTATTTCAACAGCATTTGACCAGCCACAGTGACACCAGGTACGATGGTTTTAAAATCATAAACATGGGGGCCATTGAAACAGGAAGGGACCATTCAATCTGTCAAGTCTGTTCTACCATTCAGTTAAATTGCAGCTGATCTATGATTTACTTCTGTACCTGCCTCCGTTTCATAAACCTTGATATTCTTTCTTCACAGGATTTATTTTACACTCTGCACTGTTGTTGGTTACGTTATGAAGTTTGCAAATTTTTAAAAATTTGAATGCAGCAATAATTTCAATCCTCCACAGCAACATTATTAAATAAATGTTGACACCGAGCCTCAAAAAAATATGATAAATCCTGGTCAAAGAAGTCAGTTTTAAGAAACATCTTAAAGACGGAAAGAGAGGTAAAGAGGTGAAGAGGTTTAAGAGGGCTATTCCAGAGTTTGAGACCTTGGCAGCTGAAAATACAACCGACTGATTAAAATCCAGGATGTTAAAGAGTTCAGGATTAGAGCAGCAGAGATATATTGGAACTTGAGGAGGTTACAGAGCTAAGGCCAAGACTGAAGACATGGAGGGATTTGAAAATAAGGATGAAAATGGAACAAATTAGACAATGCTTAAGTACAGGCCAATGTTGTTCAGTGAGGAAAGGGATGATGGATAAGTGAACTTGGTGTGAGCATGAGCACTTTTTTAGTTATTTCATGTGTGTCACTGCTAGGGACCACAGAGTGTATTTGTTGCCCATCCCTAACTTTTCTTGAGAAGTTGGTGCTGGTGAACTGCCTTCCTGAACAGTTGTAGTCCATGGAATGTAGAACCAGAGTAGTATTAGTGAAGGAGTTTCAATATTTTAACCCAGTGATAGTGAAGGAACAACAGTGCATTTCCAATCCACTGGAAATTGTTGTGAGTGGTGTTCCCATGTATCTGCTGCTCTTGTTCTCCTTGGTGGTAGAGGCATGGGTTCTGAAAATGCTGTTGCAGGATTACTTAGTTTGCTACATTGAATCTTGTAGATGGTGCACACTACTTCCACTGTGGAAAGAATAAATAAATGTTGAAGGCAGTGGATATGGTGCAAATCAAGAGGGAAATGGATGGTGACATCTTGGCAAATGTCCATATCACAGAGGAGGAAGTGCTGGATGTGGATTAATCCCCAGGACTTGATCAGGCATATCCCAGAACTCTGTGGGAAGCTAGGGAAGTGATTGCTAGGCCCTTTGCTGAGATATACTCGCTATCATCATTGCTAGTCACAAGTGAAGTGCTGGAAGACTGGAGGATGGCTTACGTGATGCCACTATTTAAGAAAGGTGGTAAGGGAAAACCAGGGAACTATAGACCGTTGAGCCTGACATCAGTGGTGGCAATTCTCCCAATATTCTATGAGATCTAACCTTGCTATCCAGTCTCCCATGGGGAATCTTGTCGAACACCTTACTGAAGTCCATGTAGATCACCTGCACCACTCTGCCCTCATCAATCCTCTTTGTTACTTCTTCAAAATACTCAATCGAGTTCGTGAGACATGATTTCCCATGCACAAAACCATGCTGACTATCCCTCACCAGTCCTTGATTTGAGTGAAAGGAGGAGGCTGAAAAGGTTATTTTCCCTGTAGTGCTGAAGGCTGAGGGGTGACTTAATCGAGATTTATAAAATCATGAGGGGCATGAATAGGATATAGACAAAGTCTTTTCCCTGGGGTGAGGGAGTCCAGAACTAGACATCATAGGTTTAGGGTGAGAGGGGAAAGATATAAAAAGGACCTAGGGGGCAACTTTTTCACACAGAGGGTGGTGCATGTATGGAATGAGCTGCCAGAAGAAGTGGTGGAGGCTGGTACATTGCAGCATTTAAAAGGCATCTGCATGGATATATGAATAGGAAGGGCTTAGAGGGATATGGGCCAAGTGCTGGCAAATTGGACTATACTAGGTTAGGATATCAGATCGGCATGGATGAGTTGGACTGAAGGATCTATTTCCATGCCGTACATTTCTGTGACTCTATGGCTGCTTTGTCCTGAATAGCATAAAACTTGTTGAGTATTGTTGAATCCAGACAAGTGGGGAGTATTCCATTCAACTCATGATTTGTATCCTGCTGATGATAAACAGAGTCTGGAGATGAGTTACATATTCCAGAAATTCTGACTTCTAATTTACATGTAGCCATAGTGTTTATCAAATTTTGGTGAATGGTAATGCCTCAGATGTAGATAGCGGTGATTCAGTGATAGCGATGCATTGAACATCAAGATGAAGTTGTTGAATTCTCTCTGATTAGAAATTGTTATGTCCTCGCACTTCTAAGGCATGAATATAACTTGTATCCTTACATCTCCCAACCATGACTTCTGTCTGGATATTGCTGCACACAGACTGCTTCAGTATCTGAGGAGTCAGTGAACATCCCCACTTCTAACCTTATGTTGGAAGGAAGCAACGTTCCCTCTAAGCTGTGTGGCTGCATAGGTGCATAACTGCTCCAAGGTATGGTGATTGGTGGCGACATGTCAATTGCAGCATTGACTTCCAGTTCCAGAATTTCCAGCTATCGCATATGGTCCTTGGAGGCCCATGCAGCTGGAAAGAAAGAGGGAACACTGGCAAGGAGGTCATTACTGTATATGGTTGGACCTAAGACACTACCTTTAGGAACCCCAACAGAGATGTCCTTGAGCTGAAAGGACTGATCTCCAACAACTGCAACCATTTTCTTTCTGCTAGACATAACTTCAACAGTGGAGGGCTATTCCCTTCCAGTTTCCATTGATTCCAGTTTTGCTAGGGCGCCTTGTTGCCACTAGATCAAATGCAGCCTTGATGTCAGAAACAGTCACTTTCACTTCACCTCATCTCTGGAGTTCAGCTCTTTTATCCATGTTTAGATGAAATCTATAGTAAGTCCAAGAGATAAGTGCACTTGCAGAACCTAATGAGCTTCAGTGAAGAGATTATTGTTAAGAATATGCTGCTTGACACCTTCCATCTCTTTACTGATGACTGAGAAGAAACGATTACAGCGCCTATGGTTGGGTAGATTTGGTCTTGCTTTTTTATGACCAGAACGTATCTTGCCCAATATCCACTTCGCTGGGTAGATGCTAATGTTGTAGATGTACTGGAACAGTTTATCAATGGTGAATAATGGAGAAGGTAAGATCAAGTTGAAGTTTTAATCCTAGGTATACATGACATTGGTAATTGTTACCAGTCTTTAAATTCCAAGGGGACTCACTACTTGAACAAGGAAGTAGGCCATTGGATAGTCATTGAGTCTCATGGCTCCTTGTGGAAAATGGTGAGGAGGAAATCTAATTTTGCACCCTTAGGGCACATGAAATACACCTGAGCACATATGAGCTAATCTTTCAGTAGGCCCTGGTACCTTGGTGGAATATATAATTGTCTCCTTATGTATCTAAATGAGAAGCTACATGTCTGCTTTAGGACCTTTTCTGAAATTGACCTGCTATGGCCAGAACTGAGATGGTACCTGCCTGCTATCTTTTTCTCCTTAACAGTTGGTAACTAACAAAAAGGTTGGGATGGAGCCAGGAGCAGGTGTGGTTACACCACACTTTACCACAAGCTGCCTGCAACCATTAGGCCTATAATAATCCCAAAGTCTCTTCTCCTGTAGTAGAAGGTACCAGTTTAGTTTCTTGGAGTAGTAACTCACTGACTTCTCCATTCCCAATTTCTCGACTAACAACACAACAGCATCCAGCCTTAAATCACTAGCATCAAATGCCATTTTGGAACGTTTGGAAACATCAAGGGAAGCTAACACTAGTTCAATAACGAGGATTGCCCTCAGATTCTCGAAAGCTGCCTGGCATTCTTCTGATCATACCACTGTAGATAGATTGTTTCTTTAGCAAATTTGTTAAATGCACAGCTATTGTGTTCAGATTGTGCACAAATTTTGAGTAAATCCCATGTGTTTCTAAAAATCTCATGTTTTCTCATTTAGCTTGAGGAATTCTGTCAGAGTCTTCCCTTTTGCTGTACTTGGCAACACATGTCTGCATTTTACAATATGACTTAGTTGTTATTTTTGCTTTCACAATTCATTTCTGGCTAAATTTATTACTAAGCCAGGTAAAAACAATGACTGCAGATGCTGGAAACCAGATTCTGGATCAGTGGTGCTAGAAGAGCACAGCAGTTCAGGCAGCATACAACGAGCAGCGAAATCGACGTTTCAGGCAAAAGCCCTTCATCAGGAATAAAGGCAGAGAGACTGAAGCGTGGAGAGATAAGCTAGGGAAGCAAAGCCAGCTAACTGCAATTGCTTAAACAAGTGTTATACTTGTTTCGTGGGTTAGATTTGTTTCACAAATGCTTCCCATGTATTAACATGTTACACGACATCATGTAAATAAACTATATGGCTATGGAGCTCAGCTTTGACTTGATCCATAAATCTCTGAAATGCAGTTGAGGCATTCTGTAATCCAAATGCTGTGGCAAACGTGGGTACTTCTTTCTCCCTTGATGTCAATAGTACTTGCCACTAACCCTTCAAGAGATCTATCTTTGAAAGGAATGAGGAACTATCAGCCTTTCAATATAATCTTCTCAATGTGGAATTGGGTCTGAATATGTTTTTGTGACTAAATTTACAGTTCTATAAACTCTACAGAATTTAGTTGGTCTATTCGGTTGAGGATATTTTTTAATCAACCTGTCCAGAGATATCATTATGCACAGGTTGGAGCTGTTTTCCCTGGAGCGTCAGAGGCTGAGGGGTGACCTTATAGAGGTTTACAAAATTATGAGGAGCATGGATAAGGTAAATAGGCAAAGTCTTTTCCCTGGGGTCGGGGAGTCCAGAACTAGAGGGCATAGGTTTAGAGTGAGATGGGAAAGATAAAAGAGGCCTACAGGGCAACCTTTTCACACAGAGGGTGGTATGTGCATGGAATGAGCTGCCAGAGGAAGTGGTGGAGGCTGGTACAATTGCAACATTTAAGAGGCATTTGGATGGGTATATGAATAGGAAGGGTTTGGAGGGATATGGGCCGGGTGCTGGTAGGTGGGACTAGATTGGTTTGGGATATCTGATTGGCAGGGACAGGTGGGACCAAAGGGTCTGTTTCCTTGCTGTACGTTTCTATGACTCTATGACCTCTGGAGTAGGTGGGACATAAACTTGGGTCTCCTGAGCTAGAGGTAGGGACACTACACCACAAGAACCCTTTGTAGAAGATGGCTTTGATCCATCAACGTCTGCCCCTGCTGTGCCACTTTATTAGTGTCTATCCAGTTTAGAAACTGACACCACTGATGAACTCCAGCTGCTTTGGTTAGCTTCAGTTAC
Source organism: Hemiscyllium ocellatum (assembly GCF_020745735.1). NCBI lineage: Eukaryota > Metazoa > Chordata > Chondrichthyes > Orectolobiformes > Hemiscylliidae > Hemiscyllium > Hemiscyllium ocellatum. The sequence goes on along the minus strand of NC_083402.1, from coordinate 120,100,499 downwards.
TTGATTTTCTGAGTGATGTTGAATTTCTATTTCCAGCTGAGCTTGGTTTTTCTGGGCTCGACCGATAAAGATGCTGTACTGTTGACTGTGGCTCTCCTGTGTCCACATAATGCCTAGCTAATGTAGAGCATCAGGTGTATGCCTACAGGTTGCCTTATGCTTTCTAAGCTGTCTTACAAAACTCTCCCATTGCCCTTCTGAATATGGAACATAGTGTCAAACGGTTTCTGTATTTCTGTGTTAGCTAGTCAAAGTATAGGAACTTTGGCTTGAGAACTGTTAACCTGTCCATCCACCTCACTCCTATTCTCTCTAACAAAGTCCACTACACCTTCCAGCTGGGACACTTGTTCCTCCTTATCCTCTTCCTTATGATGATACCTTTTCAACATGTTTATATGACATAACTGATTCTTCTTCCCCTTATCAGATAATTCAGTTTACTAACCCTCCCAACTATTTTACATAGGCTACTGAATTTTGTTTTCAGAGGTTCACCTTACACAAACAACAAAACCAATGCTTCATCTTGCACATGAAACACTGTAGTTGCTGAATATTTTTCCTCCCATTCTTTCATTTTGGCTTTGAAACTTTAAAATGCTCTTATACATGTTTCTGTGAGTGTTCCTAGAAACATGAATACATAATTCAACATTGAGGATTTGTTATTTTGCTTGAAGAACTTCTCTCTATCAATTTTAATGGACCTCTAACCTCATGACAATAAACCAATTTAAATGGGCTAAACTCAGTAGATTCAATTGGGAAAACTCAGGTAGCAAGTAGTAAGAAATCCAAACCTTTAGCTCAATCTAGTGGGTATTCATGGAAAATGTCCCTCAGTCATGGTTTTAAGTCCCTGATGGCACCTCTCCAAAAATCCCTGTTTTTGTGGCTAATACCCAGCTGAAGTCAATTGTTTTACATCCAAACTGCTAATGATTTGATAGAAAACTTAAGACATAAAGTTAGAACCCTGTTCAAATTGAATCGCAACTGACAATCAATTAAGAGTGAAAAGCCGAGTTAAGTTTTCTACCACTTCCCTGCCTGTAAATGTATTTAACGGAATAGTTTTTGGGACAAAAACAGAAATAGCGGGAAAAGCTCATCAGGTCCGGCAGCATCTGTGGAGAGAAATGAGAGTTAATGTTTCGGATCAAGTGACTATGCCTCGGCTTCTGGGAATTGTGATGTTATATCCATAATTGTAAGATGATCTGATGTCCTGCTTTATTCGAGGTGATGATGCTACTCAATCTACTCACACTCAACTAACTTGTTCTTCACATACTCGGATAGATATCAAAGGTGCTACTTTAATTACATGTAGAGGTTTTTCTATGACCTGACATGTTTTTGATGTTTTGGCCTTGCAAAATACCTGTTTATTGATGCCTATGTTCCTGTATTCCCATGTGTCCTGCCATAGGAATTTGGGTTACTCACAATGTCTCCATATAATAGTTGGGTTGTACACTGTTTCGTGAACAACTACCCAGTCTTTATTGGTTCGTTTATAAGGATGGCTCCACTTTATCATCAGAACTCTATTGACCTCCTCCAGCCTCAGCTTCAATATGGACTGTCTTTCCTAACTATTTAACTCTGGGCTTTCCTCTTCAGCCTTGCTGTTTGGTGCAGACACAGAGACAGGAAGCTTGCCATGGTTGTCAGCAGACTTCAGTCAAATCAAGATGGATAACCTTTGCTCAGGAGATCCCAACACAGTAATTCAAGGGCAGCCTCTGATATCAATCCAGAGTTTTGGACACAGTCTGTTCCTGATTCACATTCCTGATTAAAAGCTTATGCCTGAAACACCAATTCTCCTGCTCTTCAGTTGCTGCCTGACCTGTTGTATTTTTCCAGCACCACACTTTTCAACTTTGATCTCCAGTACCTGCAGTCCTCACTTTCTCACAGTCTGTGAACGACTTGGAGAAATCAGAGTCAGGATGTTCTCCTCCTAACAAGTGAGGAGCTGAATGTTGGGCAGCCCACCATCCATCTGTAGTATTTACTTCTGACTGGGAGCTGTTTTCCTTCTGCAATGACAGAGAGATTGATATTTAGGGAGTTGAAATTGGGCAGTACAGGCATTACTTTGGTGCAACTGGGGAAATATTTTAAATGAGTGAGTTGGCAGCAGAGAGGCCATGCAGGGTTGATGGGGATTGAGGTGGATGTGGTGAGAATGAATGGAAAAGATACTGCAGGTATTAGTGAGAATGGTGGATCTTGAACCTTAGTGGGAGGTGGATCTAAAAGCAGAGATAGAGTAAGTCTGAGGCATCAGAGAGAAGGTGTTGCACTTATGTTGGCAGAATGGAAAAGGTCATTGACGTTCTCCCTATATAGCCGGGCATTCCTCCAGCTTCATTCTGAATGGCAACCTGAGACCAGGTTGATCTGGGTGAGGAAATATACCCATCTCTGCACCACCCTTTCCAGCAGAATCTCCAGGACCCTGCCCCACAAAGCAGGGTACATATTCCCTCCTTGTGTGCCAGGTCCAGGGCAAATGTAGGGAACTGTATAGACCAGCTCTAGACAGACAGTGCTGGTCTGAGGGAACAAAGGGCTTTTAAAGATGGCACAGATACCAGGGACTGGTGAATTCTGGGATATCAAATGAGTAGCAAGTTGTGCAGGAATGATGTGTGGTTCGATTGGGGCAGAGTTGAACATGACAGATGTCGTATGATTGGGGTAGGTTGTTAATGATGCGGGTTTAGTAAGATACAGTGAGAAAACAAAAAACACAATGCAGAAGAAAGTAACATTCAGCCCAAAGGAGTTATCTACCCAGAGAGTTGTGAATACCCCATTGTTGAATACATTGAAAGCTGAACTTCGTCTTTCTGGGATTGAGGGATATGGGGAGCAGGTGGGAAAATGCAGTTGAGATAAAACTTTAACCAAGGTTACAATGAATTCAGTGCAGGCTCAAATAGTCTCTTATTGTTCCTATTTCTTATGAAGAGGGAAAATTAGGGCCATGATGAAAAATTGAAGGGAGTGGGACAAATTGAATTGATTTTTTTTAAAGGTCTGGTAGAGATGCAATGAGACAAGTAACCTGCTTAGCTATTCTGTTAGTCTATGAAACAGGGACTACAGAAGAGATTTTAACAATAAAGTGTTCCTATTCATATTACATCTAATAGACCTGTGTTGAACTTCCTTCCATCGTGATTAAAGACAGCTGAAAATGCACTTTGGAGCTTATACTAAGTGAAGCCTCAGCTGCGGCAAATATCTTTTTAATGAATCAAACGCTGAATCTGGGGAGTTACCAGCTGTAAAAGGACCCGTGTGTGTCCAAGTACAATCAAACTTTTGATCTGATCTTGACATCCTTTGTTCCGGATCCCTTTGTCCTGCTTCCATACCGAGCTACCCCTTACATCTATTTGTCGTATTGAAGTTGAAGGGCTGGTACTTACAGAATGTTCATAACTTCAGGCACACATCAGGCTTTCATCTTTAATCAAAACGCTATTTTCTGCTGTGCAGGGAGCATAGGTGGTTCATGACAATATAACAGTGAAAGACTAAGTTTGAGTAAATTTAAAGAAGGATACACCTTGCATTTGTATAGTACCTTTTACAATCACAAGGCTCCTGAAGTCCCTTAAGACACAATGAAGCACTTTTGAATTGTACTGTGGGAGTGCTGCACTGTTCAAGGTGCTGCCTTTCAAATGAGACAGTACAACAAGGCCTCTGTCTGCCATTTCGGCATCATAAAGTTTGTTTGAATGACAGATAGTGTACAGTGCTTGAAAAACTGAAAGGAACACTCTGAACTATGTAGGAGAGAGACACCTGACCAGGGGGAGGTGGGGAGATGTGAAAAGTCAGCTAACACATGTAAGAGTTGTAAGAAATAGCCTCCCTTAAAAATTGTTGAAGTTAAATCTGCGACTTTAAATGTTTTTTTCAGCCTGAGACACTCAGGTAGATCAGAAACAAAAATGGGAATTGTTGGAAAAATTCAGCAGGTCTGACAGCATCAGTGGATAGAAAGCAGAGTTTAATGTTTTGGGTCCAGTGACTCTTCTGCAGAAAGCAGCTAGGAAAAAGATATTTCTTTTGGTGAAGATAGGACGGGGTTTTGGTGGTGGGGGGTGGCGTGTAGGGGGTAAGGAGTAAACAATAGGTAGAGTTAGAGCCCAAAGAGCGACAAGTGCTGGACAGACAAAGGAGTGGATAATGGTCAGCCTAGGAGAATGAATGGCTGCTAATGGGGACTATTAATGCTAACAATGGTTTGTGTGTAATAGCAGGCCATGTGACAACAAGTAAAAAATGAGGTCTGCAGATGCTGGAGATCACAGCTGCAAATGTGTTACTTCCTGAGATGCTGCCTGGCCTGCTGTGCTTTGACCAGCAACACATTTCCTTCCTGCACACTGTCAACCATTTTGCCAATCACTTCATTGTCTATAAATTGATTTGAGAGTTGTAATACTGAAAGATGCTATATAAGTGCAAGTCTTTCTTTTCTTCCTTTCTAGAGAGATAGAGATATTTAGGGAGAGATTCCCAAAACTTAGAGCCCAGACAATGGAAGGCATTGATGCCAATAGTGGAGAAAAGGAAATCTAAAATATGCAAATAGCTAAAATTGGAGAAAGACAATGATTTCAGGGGATTGTAAAGCTGAAGATCACAGAAGTCAGGAGCTGGTGAGGACCTACAGGGATTTGAACAGTACTATGAGGCATTGTAGTGATCAGTTTCTAATCAACGCTGATTGATTATGTCACTTCCGCCCTCATCATGGCCACTCCCACAGCCACTTCCGGCCCTCACATCATCGCTGATGCCACACGCTCAGTGACTTCCGCCACCCCTACTGCCGTGGTCACCACCACTTCCGCCCCCACCAGCACCACTCACCTGTATTCTGCTGACATGCCCCCCACAGACCCCACTGTCACTATCCCCACCCCCCAGAACCCTGAGGGGAACACTACTCCTGCTCATGACTCCACCCCCATTCCCCCCACCATCACACCCACTCCAGGTACTGGCTCCGACCCCATTCCCAGCTCCACACCCACACCAGATCCCAGCTCACAGCCCTGCCGAGTTTTCACCATCCTCCCAGACCTCCCCCTCACTGAGGACGAATGATCAGTCCTCAGCAAAGGACTCACCTTCATCCCCCTCCAATGAATTTAATACGCGCTGTGACGTCGAACAAATCTTCTGTCGCCTCCGCCTCCGAGCTTACTTTCACAATCAGGACTCCCGCCCACCTTCCGAGGACCCCTTCGCCCACCTCCAACACACTGCATCCACCTGGACACCCCGCGCTGGCGTATTACCTGCCCTCGACCTCTTCATTTCCAACTGCCGCCGGGACATTAACCGCCTCAACCTGTCTACCCCCCTCCCCCACTCTAACCTCTCACCCTCACAACGCGCAGCCCTCCAATCCCTCTGCTCCAATCCCAACCTCACCATTAAGCCAACAGATAAAGGGGGCGCAGTGGTAGTCTGGCGCACTGACCTCTACACCGCTGAAGCCAAACCCCAACTCGAGGACACCTCTTCCTACTGCCCCCTCGACCATGACCCCACCCCCCATCACCAAACCATCATCTCCCAGACCATACAGAACCTCATCACCTCAGGAGATCTCCCACCCACAGCTTCCAACCTCATAGTCCAGGAACCCCGCACTGCCTGGTTCTACCTCCTTCCCAAGATCCACAAGCCTGACCACCCTGGCCGATCCATTGTCTCAGCATGCTCCTGCCCCACTGAACTCATCTCTACCTACCTCAACACTGTCTATCCCCCCCGCTAGTCCAGGAACTCCTCACATACGTTCGAGTCACCACCCACGCCCTCCACCTCCTCCAAGACTTCCGTTTCCCCGGCCCCCAACGCCTCATCTTCACCATGGATATCCAATCCCTTTATACCTCCATCCACCATGACCAGGGCTTTCAAGCCCTCCGTTTTTTCATCTTCAGACGTCCCCAACAGTACCCTTCCACCGACACTCTCATTTGTTTGGCCGAACTGGTCCTCACCCTTAACAATTTCTCCTTTGAATCCTCCCACTTCCTCCAGATCAAAGGGGTAGCCATGGGGACCAAAGGGACCACGTATGGGCCCCAGCTATGCCTGTCTCTTTGTTGACTATGTAGAACAGTCCATCTTCCGTAATTACACCGGCACCACTTCCCACCTCTTCCTCCGCTACATTGATGACTGCATTGGCGTCACCTTGTGCTCCCGCAAGGAGGTTGAGCAATTCATCAACTTCACCAACACATTTCACCCTGACCTAAAATTTACCTGGACCATCTCTGACACCTCCCTCCCCTTCCTGGACCTCTCCATCTCCATTAATGACAATCGACTTGACACTGACATTTTTTACAAACCCACTGACTCCCACAGCTACCTGGATTACACCTCTTCCCACTCTATCTCTTGCAAAAATGCCATCCCGTATTCCCAATTCCTCCACCTCCGCCGTATCTGCTCCCAGGAGGACCAGTTCCACCATAGAACACACCAGATGGCCTCCTTCTTTAGAGATCGCAATTTCCCTTCCCACGTGGTTAAAGATGCCCTCCAACGCATCTCGTTCACATCCCGCACCTCCGCCCTCAGACCCCACCCCTCCAACCGTAGCAAGGACAGAACATCCCTGGTGTTCACCTTCCACCCTACAAACCTTCGCATAAACCAAATCATCCGCCGACATTTCTGCCACCTCCAAAAAGACCCCACCACCAGGGATATATTTCCCTCCCCACCCCTTTCCGCCTTCCGCAAAGACCGTTCCCACCGTGATTACCTGGTCAGGTCCATGCCCCCCTACAATCCACCCTCCCATTCTGGCACTTTCCCCTGCCACCGCAGGAACTGTAAAACCTGTGCCCACACCTCCTCCCTCACCTCTATCCAAGGCCCTAAAGGAGCCTTCCACATCCATCAAAGTTTTACCTGCACATCCACTAATATCATTTATTGTATCCGTTGCTCCCGATGCGGTCTCCTCTACATCGGGGTGACTGGGCGCCTCCTAGCAGAGCACTTTAGTGAACATCGCTGAGACACCCGCACCAATCAACCACACCGCCCCGTGGCCCAACATTTCAACTCCCCCTCCCACTCTGCCAAGGACATGGAGGTCCTGGGCCTCCTTCACCGCCGCTCCCTCACCACCAGACGCCTGGAGGAAGAACGCCTCATCTTTCACCTTGGAACACTTCAACCCCAGGGCATCAATGTGGACTTCAACAGTTTCCTCATTTCCTTCCCCCACCTCATCCTAGTTCCAAACTTCCAGCTCAGCACTGTCCCCATGACTTGTCCGGACTTGTCCAACCTGCCTATCTCCTTTTCCACCTATCCACTCCACCCTCTCCTCCCTGACCTATCACCTTCATCTCCTCCCCCACTCACCCATTGTACTCTATGCTACTCTCTCCCCACCCCCACCCTCCCCAACCTTATCTCTCTATGCTTCAGGCTCACTGCCTATATTCCTGATGAAGGGCTTTTGCCCGAAACGTCGATTTCGCTGCTTGTTGGATGCTGCCTGAACTGCTATGCTCCTCCAGCACCACTGATCCAGAGATGTTATGATACATCTCTGGAGTAGGTGGGTCTTGAACCTAGGCCTCCTCAACCAAATGTAGTGAGGGGCAATATCACTATATCACAACAGCTCCAAAGCAACACTGAAATGGAATTGCCCTGCACATTGTAACAATTGGCGGTGTGGCATTGTTGTGCACGGTGACAGACAATTCTGATATAAGGACATCTGTATAATTGTCAGGAAAAACAGACATATCCAGCTCTCACAAAAATGATTGGGGATTTGCCTGTGAAACACATAATTATCTATCTCAATCATGGCCTGCTGAAAATAGAGCTACAAAGTGTATGCACCAATTCACCACATTCTCTATTGTGAACAGTCTGCATGATATAGGTCTTATATTTTACTTCAAATGACAATTATTGGTAACATATAAATATTTCTGTTGATATACTGTGAAGGAAATGTAATTAATAAAGGTTTAGCTAATCTCCCTGTGAGACATTGAGTGAATTCTTTCCATAATAATAAGCCTCATCTGTAACTAAAACATCTTTTAATGGACCTCCATTGTGGTGAGTCGGAATTAGAATTAAATAATCCTTTCATATGCTCATGAGATTTATAATTAACTGGGAGCCCTGGAGACAGGAGCATCATGATTCAAATCTTGATGTAAAATATCTTTCAATTGGCCCCAGCAGTTGCTTGTCTTGCTGAATTATAGTGGAAATTAATCATCGCATTTGACAGGACCTTCTCATTTTTGCTCATCAGAAGCGCAGTAATCAGCCTTTCTTGTGTCCTCAGGTCACAGACACGACAACATGACTTGAGATAAACCCTTCAAAATCAAGAGATTTGGTATATAAATTGTGTTTTCCCATATTTTCAAACGCAAACCAATCACAATAAGCTAATGTGTAAACCTTGCAAATGGCTTATTTAATCTTTTACAGGTCAGAGGTCTTTGCAAAATCACTATATTACTGTGTCTATAAATGTTTAGAAAGTAAGTTATGCATGAACTAACTCCTCCCTGCCCAAGCACTGTTGCTACAAAGAGTGCATATTTGCTTTGCACATCAACTATGACACCCTTTGGAGGACACTGCCCACAGTGGGTGTGGGGGAGGGGTTTGGTTGGACAGTGTAAGGGCTCAGATTAGGTGTTGATAAATTTGGATACATAAACCCAGGAAGGAGACAATGGGGGAGAGGAGCTCAACCATCCATAGTATGTTATTTTCTGTGCTGCTTGTGACAACATCTTATTAGGCAAAAAGTGAGGACTGCAGATGCTGGAAACCAGAGTTTAGGTCAGAGTGGTGCTGGAAAAACACAGCAGGTCAGGCAGCATCCGAGGAGCAGGAAAATCGGCGTTTCAGGCAAAAGCCCTTCATCAGGAATAGAAGGGCTTTTGCCCAAAACATCGATTTTCCTGCTCCTCGGATGCTGCCTGACCTGCTGTGCTTTTCCAACAACATCTTATTGCCCAAGAACCATAGTTGAAGTGCTCTTCAAAGCTTCATGACATGCCTGTCTGCTAATCAGTTTCAATTGAAATATCAATCAACTTTTCTGAACAAGCACACCATCCAGTGTTCTTCAGGCATTTCCTAAAGTGCCACTGTTATAAAGAGAAGGCAGGTAAAGCCAGAGCAATACTGGAGATGCCGGAAAACTGAAATAAATTCAAAAAATACTGGAAACACTCAGCAGTCTGGCAGCATCTGTGGATAGAGTTAAAGTTTTGGGTCATGAACCCTTCATAACATCAGATAAGATCAGGAGTCTGTTTCTCTCTTCACTGATGCTCTCTGACCTGCTGAGTTGCCTTTCATATTTTCTGGTTTTATAACATGTAATGTGCATAACACACTGCAGGGATGATTTGGAGCAGAGAAAAGTGGCCGAGCAAAGGCTGACAGCTAAGTTCGGTAACCATAGGGAGGGCCTCAACTGGGACCTTGGGTTCATGTCACATTGCAGGTGATCACCATTGCACTACACACACACACAGATATTCCTACACACACACACTCTCACATACACACGGACACAGGTACACACAGACACGCACACAGACACCCACACACAACCTTATAGACACACACACCCCCACACTCACACATGCACCCCCTCACAGACTTAAGACACTCTGCACTCACTACACACACACACACACACACACACACACTTTCTCACACTCACAACCCCCACCCCAGATAGACAGACACACACACAGACAGACAAAGACCCACATGCATACATATATTTTGTGGGGTGAATTTGTACTTGCAGGGTTACATTGCACTTTGCTCAAAAACTGCATACATTCATGTAGAACTCTGAGCTAAAAAACTGCATGAATTTATATAAAACTCTGTTATCTCACTTTTTAGATTAGAATCAATCTAAACATCATGGCATAGACAGAGAACACAAGGAGCCAACACCTTCAACATACTGTCTAGCTATCACCATTGTTAACAACTAACCCAAGAATGCAACTTTTAAAAAACGTTTTTGTGATTTACACATGAAAGAAGTGAAACTATTACTGTATTCTAACAGATGAAAGGCTTAACAGACAATCAATTTTTCAATGTATAATTTCAGTTACATCACACTGTAAATTTTTGCTATAAATTCTGTGTGTTACGATTGAGCCCTCCACTATCACCTGATGAAGGAGCGTCGCTCCAAAAGATAGTGTGCTTCCAATTAAACCTGTTGGACTATAACCTGGTGTTGTGTGATTTTTAACTTTGTACACTGCAGGGATAGTACTGACGTGACCCAATCATGTAGGTGAGCTGACTTTCACACATTTGAGTCAGAAGATTGTGGTTCAAGTCCCACGACAGTTCTTTGAGCATTCAATAGATGATGACTCTAAACTGATAAACCTCAGCGCATTACAGAGGGAAAACTGTGTTTTTGGAGATGCTGATTTTTAGATGAAACTTTAAAACAGAGGCCCAGGTGACAATCTCATGTGGATGACTATAAGATAGTGTATAGGAGCAGAAATGTTGAGCCTATCGAGTCTGCTCTGCCATTCAATCATGGCTGATAAATTCTCAACCCCATTCTCCCACATCCTCCCCATAACCCTTGATGCTCTTGATACTCAAGTACCTCTCTATGTCAGCCTTAAGTATACTCAATAGCCTGGCCTCCACAGCCTTCTGTAGCAATGAATTTCATAGATTCATCACACTCTGGCTGAAGAAGTTTCTCCTTATCTCTGTTCTAAAATGTCTTCCCTTTATTCTAAGGTCCTGGTCTCTCCTACCAATGGAAACATCTTCCCAACATTTACTCTGTCCAGACCATTCAGTATTCTGTATGTTTCAATTCAATTGCCCCCTCATCCTTATATATTCCATTGAGTATAAACCCAGAGTCTTCAAATGTTCCTCATTTGTTCAGCTTTTCATTCCTGGGACCATTCTCATTAACCTCCTCTGCACATGCTCCAGGGCCAGTACATCCTTCCTGAGAAATGGGGCCCAAAACTGCACACAATATTCAAAATGTGGTCTGACTAGAGCCTTATAGAGCCTCTGAAGTACATCCCTGCTTTCATATTCAAGTCCTCTCAAAATAAATGCCATAATTGCATTTGCCTTTCTGACTACGAACTAAACCTACAAGTTTACCTTTGGAGAATCCTGGACTAGAACTCCCAAGTCTCTTTGCACTTCAGACTTCTGAATTTTCTCCCCATTCAGAAAATAGTCCATGCCTCTATTCTTCCTACCAAAGTGCATGACCTCACACTTTCCCACATCTGCCACTTCTTTGTCCTCTCTCCTAACCTGTCCAGATCCTTCTGCAGCCTTCTTAATGTGACCTGTCCCTCTATTTATCTTTGCATCATCTACAAACTGAGCCAGAACGCCTTCAGTTCCTTCATCTCGAACATCAGGTCATAGACAGAGTAATCTAAACATCAGGTCAAAGACAGAGAACACAGGGGGCTAACACCTTCAATATATTGTCTAGCTATCACCATTGTTAGCAGCTAACTCGAGAATGCAACTTTAAAAAGAAGGGTTTTGTGATTTATACATGAAAGAAGTGAAACTATCACTGTATTCTAACAGATGAAAGGCTTAACAGACAATCAATTTTTCAATGTATAATTTCAGTTACATCACACTGCGAATTTTTGCTATAAAATCTGTGTTACGATCGACCCTCCACAATCACCTGATGAAGGAGCATCGCTCCGAAAGCTAGTGTGCTTCCAATTAAACCTGTTGGACTATAACCTGGTGTTGTGTGATTTTTAACTTCATCTGGATCGTTAATGTAAAAGGTGAAAAGTTGTGGTCCCAATACTGAGTCTTGTGGAGCACCATTTGTCACCGGCTGCCATCCTGAGAATTACCCTTTTATCCCCACTCTCTGCTGTCTGCTTGACAGCTTCTATCCATGCTAGCACCTTGTCTCTAACACAATGGGTCCTTATCTTATTCAGTAGCCTCCTGTGCGGCATCTTGTCAAGGTCTTTTTGAAGTGCAGATAGATAACATCCATTCACTCTCCTTGGTCTAACCTGCTTGTTACTTCCTCAAAGAATGCTAGCAGATCTGTCAGGCATGACCTCCATTTGATTAAACCATGCTGATTTTGCCTTATTTCACTGTACACTTTCAAGTATTCAGAAACCTCGTTCTCCAGAATGGATTCCAGGATCTTATCGATGACCAAGGTAAGGCTAATTGGTCTGTAATATTCCCTTTTTAAACAGGAGTGACACGTTAGTGGTTTTCCAGTCCTCTCAAACCCTCCTTGACTCTAGTGATTGCTAAACGATCAACATTTGGTGCTGGTGGGCAGCACGGTGGCACAGTGGTTAGCACTGCTGCCTCACAGTGCCTGAGACCCGGGTTCAATTCCCGACTGAGGCGACTGACTGTGTGGAGTTTGCACGTTCTCCCCGTGTCTGCGTGGGTTTCCTCCGGGTGCTCCGGTTTCCTCCCACAGTCCAAAGATGTGCGGGTCAGGTGAATTGGCCATGCTAAATTGCCCGTAGTGTTAGGTAGGGGTAAATGTAGGGGTATGGGTGGGTTGTGGGTCGGTGTGGACTTGTTGGGCCGAAGGGCCTGTTTCCACAATGTAAGTAATCTAATCTAATCTAATTAATGCCTCCACTATCTCTTCAACTCTGGGGTGTAGTCCATCTGGTGCAGGTGATTAATCCACACTCAGGCTATTTTCTTCTAGCACCTTCTCCTTGGTGATGACCGCTGCAAATGTGTTGCTGGTCAAAGCACCATACTTGGCTCAGCACCCTCACTCACTTGTATTCTTGGGATAATACTCATGTCTTCAACTGTGAAGACTGACTTGAAGTAATTACAGTATTCAGTTCCTCAGCCATTTCCTTGTTCCCTACTATGATCTCTCCAGAATAATTTTCCAGTCATCCAATTTACAATTTTGCTCTTTATATATCTAAATAAACTCTTACAGTCTTCCTTTATATTACTGGTTAGCTTACCCTCATATTTAATCTTCTCCCTCCTTATTTCTTCTTTTGTTGCCCTCTGTTGATTTTTGCTGAAAATGTGTTGCTGGAAAAGCACAGAGGTCAGGCAGCATCCAAGGATCAGGATGCTGCCTGACTTGCTGCGCGAATCTCCCGTTCCTTGGATGCTGCCTGACCTGCTGTGTTTTTCCAGCAACACATTTTCAGCTCTGATCTCCAGCATCTGCAGACCTCACTTTCTCCTCTGTTGATTTTTGTAAGCTTCCCATTCCTTGGCACGATGGCTCGGTGGTTAGCACTGCTGCCAAACAGCACCAGGGACCCAGATTTGATTCCAGCCTCAGGTACCTGTCTCTGTGGAGTTTGCACATTCTCCACATGTCTGTGTGCGTTTGCTTCTGGTGCTCCGGTTTCCTCACACAATTCAAAGGTGTGCAGGTTAGGTGAATTGGCCATGCTAAATTGCCTATGTGTTCAGGGATGTATAGGTTAGGTGCATTATTAGGGTAAAAAGTGAGGTCTGCAGATGCTGGAGATCACAGTTGAAAATGCGTTGCTGGTTAAAGCACAGCGGGTCAGGCAGCATCCAAGGAATAGGGAATTCGACGTTTGCCCGAAACGTCGAATTCCCTATTCCTTGGATGCTGCCTGACCTGCTGTGCTTTAACCAGCAACGCATTTTCAACTCGGTGCATTATTAGTTAGGGGTAAATTTAGGATAATAGTGGAGGGGAATGGGTCTGGGTGGGTTATTCTTCAGAGGGTCGGTGTGGACTTGTTGGGCCAAAGTGTCTGTTTCCACACTGTAGAGATTCTATGATTGATTCTCTGGTTTCTCACTGCCCTTTTACCACATTATATGCTTTCTCTTTTATTTTTATGCTATTCCTGACTTCCCTAGTCAGCCATGGTTGCCTCGTCCTCTCTGTACCATGCTTCTTTTCCCCTGGAATGAATCCTCACTTTGACTCCTGAATTACTCCCAGAAACTCTTGCCATTGCTGTTTGACTGTCTCTCCTGCTAGATTCCTGTCCCAGTCAGTCCTACCCAGCTCCTCCCTCATGCCTCTGTAGTTGCTTTTATTCAGCTGTAATACCATTACCTCTGATTCTGTCTTCTCCCTCTCAAATTGCAAAGTAAATTCAAACATATTAGGATTACTGCTTCTTAAAGGTTCCTTCACCTTAAGCTCCCTTATCAAGTCTGCCCCATTGCACAACATTAAATCCAGTATTGTCTGTTCCCTAGTGGGCTCCACCACAACCTGCTCCAAAAAAACCATCTTGTAGACATTCCACAAATTTATATTTTTGTGATCCACGACCAACCTGATTTGTCCAGTCCACCTGCATATTGAAATCCCCCATGATCACTGTAACTTTGCCTTTCCTACACATCTTTTCTATCTCCTGGTGTATCTTGTGCCCTAACTCCTGACTACTGTTTGGAGGACTGTACATAACTCCAACTATGTTTTTTTACCTTTGTGGTTCCTCAATTCTACCCACACACAGTGTACATCATCTGACCCCACTTCGTTTCTTATTATTAATTTATTTTTATTTCTTATGAAAAAGGCAACCCCACCCCCTCTGCCCACCTATTTATCTTTTTGATAGGATGTATATTCTTGAATGTTCAGCCCCCAGTCCTGATCTCCTTGTAGCCATGTCTCCGTGATGCCCACCATGTCATACCTGCTCATTTTGATCTGCGCCACAAACTCGTTTACCATGTTCCTTATACTGTGTGCGTTCAGATATAAAACTTTCAGTCCTGTATTAGCTGTCCCTTTTCTCATTGCCATTTGTTTGTCCAGTGTGCTTGAAGTTTGATTGCTAACCCTTTCCATACACTCTGTCCTATTTGTATCTGGGCTGGAGGTTTTAATAACTCTCCTGAGTTCTGCACTCCCACCTCCTCTAATATTTTGGTTTTTCAAATTTCCCCCATAACCGAGCCCTAGCAACCCCCCAACCATCACCCCCCCCGCCATTTAGTTTAAAGGCCAGTCTACAGCCTTAGTTATGCGATTCACTAAGACTCTGGCCCAGCACGGTTCAGATGAAGACTGTCCCATCGGAACAGGTCCCTTCTTCCCCAGTACTGGGACCAATGTCCCATGAATTTGAATCCATTTTTCCCACACCAATCGTTGAGCTTTGCCTTTATCTGCTTAATTTTATTGACGCTGTGCCAATTGGCTCGTGGCTCAGGTAGTAATCCAGAGATTATTACCTTTTTGGTTCTGCTTTTTAATTTAGCTGCTAGCTGTGCATACTCCCTTAGCAGAAGCTCTGCCTTAGTTTTATCTATGTCGTTTGTACCTACATGGACTACATCCTCTGGATCTTTACCCTCCTGCAGCAAGTTCCTCTAAGGCCAGATGAGATATCCTGAACCCAACCACCAGGCAAGCAACACAACCTTTGGGACTCTCAATGTAAACAGTTCACAGCACTATATTGAGGTCCTCAAGAGCAGTAATATCTGGATTATTCTCGGTGCCACGAAATAGAGAGTAGGAGGATAGAGCAAATGAATGCATGGCTGAGGAGCTGGTGAATGGGAGAAGGATTCACATTTTTGGATCATTGAAATCTCTTCTGGGGTAGAAGTGACTTGTATAAGGATTACAGATTGCATCTGAATTGGAAGGGGACTAATATACTGGCAGAGAGATTTGCTAGAGCTGCTCAGGAGGATTTAAACTAGTAAGGGAGTGGTGGTGGTGGTGGGAGGGGAGGGGGTTGTGGTAGTGGTGCATGGGTGAGGGACCCAGGGAGATAATGAGGAAAGAGATCAATCTGAGACTGGTACCGTTCAGAAAAGAAGCAAATCAGTCAGGGCAGGCAGGGATAAAGCAGAGGACAAGGTAGGACTGATAAATTAAACTGCATTTATTTCAATGCAAGAAGCCTAACAGGGAAGGCAGATGAACTCAGGTCATGGTTAGGAACATTGGACTGGGATATCATAGCAATTACAGGGACCTGGTTCAGGATGGACAGGATTGGCAGCTTAATGTTCCAGGATACAAATGCTACAGAAAGGATAGAAAGGGAGGCAAGAGAGGAGGGGGAATAGTGTTGTTGATAAGGGATAACATTACTGAGGGAAGATATTTCTGGAAATACATCCAGGGAAGTGATTTGAGTGGAACTGAGAAATAAGAAAGAGATGATCACCTTATTGGGATTGTATTACTCTTTGCTACCTTCTCCCACCCTCCTCTCTGACCTATCACCTCCATCCTTACCCCTGTTCACCTATTGTACTCTTTGCTACCTTCTCCCCAGCAACCCCCCCCCCCGCCACACACACACACACACACACACACACACTCGCGCGCGCGCGCACACACACACACACACACACACTTATCTCTCCACCACCCTGGAGGCTCCCTGCCTCAATTCCTGATGATGGGCTTTTGCCTGAAACGTCGATTTTCCTGCTCCTCGGATGCTGCCTGACCTGCCGTGCTTTTCCAGCAACACTCTAATCTAGACTCTGGTTTCCAGCATCTGCAGTCCTCACTTTTGCCCCTTGTATTACAGACCTCCCAATAGTCAGTGGAAATTGAGAAGCAAATTTGTAAGGAGATCTCAGTTATCTGTAAGAATAATAGGGTGGTTATGGTAGAGGATTTTAACTTTCCAAACATAGAGTGGGACGGCGATAGTGTTAAGGGTTTAGATGGAGAGGAATTTGTTAAGTGTGTAAGAGAAAAATTTCTGACTCAGTATGTGGATGTACCTACTAGAGAAGGTGCAAAGCTTGGTCTACTTTTGGGAAATAAGGCAGGACAATTGCTTGAGGTGCCAGTGGGGGAGCACTTTGGGGCCAGTGACCACTATTCTATTAATTTTTAGTGATGGAAAAGGAATGACCAGATCTAAAAGTTGAAGTTCTAAATTGGAGAAAGGCTAATTTTGTTGGTATTAGGCAAGAATGTTCAAAAGCTGACTGGGGGCAGATGTTCGCAGATAAAGGGATGGCTGAAAAATGGGAAGCTTTCAGAAATGAGATAATGAGAGTCCAGACACAGTATATTCCTGTTAGGGTGAAAGGAAAGGCTGATAGGTGTAGGGAATGCTGGATGACTAAAGAAATTGTGGGTTTGGTAAGAAAAAGAAGGAAGCAGATGTCAGGATAGATTGAGTGAATACTTAGAAGAGTATAAAGGCAGTAGGAGTATACTTAAGAGAGAAATCATGAAATAGCTTAAGGAGAATCCAAAGGGATTTTACAAATACATTAAGGACAAAAGGGTAACTCATGAGTGAGTAGGGCCCCTCGAAGGTCAGCGAGGTGGCCTTTGTGTGGAGCTGCAAGACATGGGGGAGATACTAAATGAGTATTTTGCATCAGTGTTCACTGTGGAAAAGGACATGGAAGATATAGAATGTAGAGAAATGGATGGTGACATCTTGAAAAATGTTTATATTACAAAGGAGGAAGTGCTGGATGTCTTGAAACGCATAAAAGTGGATAAATACCCAGGACCTTATCAGGTGTTTCCTAGAACTCTGTGGGAAGCTAGGAAAGTGATTGCTGGGCCCCTGCTGAGATATTTATATCATCAATAGTCACATGTGAGGTGCTGGAAGCTTGGAGGTTGGCTAATGTACAGCAGGGGAGATTCATGAGTTGAGCACACCCCTGAACCCACACTTACATCTCTCCTCCATTCTCATCACACAATTGTTCTGGGCTAGTATTCTTTGTTTAATCAACATCATTAAAATAGCTAGAATGGTCAGTTCCAGGTTATTGTGTAGGTGGGAGCTTGCTCTGTGCATAATTTACCACCGCAACTGTCACGGCACTAAACTGACATCATTGTCTGAAATGTTTTTGGGACTTTCCAAGATTGTGAAAGGCTCTATATAAATCAAGTCCTTCCTTCCCTGTAATGTTCCAGGCATAATTTCATGAGCACTTTTCAGAGTCAGCATTCACCCAGGTATCAGAAGTTTATTTCTTGAGCAACCAATTCTATGCAACATGATGCTACATTCATGCACCATTACCCTCAGATCCCTATTTGCTAATTGGTCTGGTTTACTGTTATACCTTTCATTTTGACAATATTGTAGCTATTTTTAGTACCAGTATATATTACCTTACACTCTCAATATTAAATATCATTTGTGATTTGTCCAACTGGAGCTGCTAATGCTGCAGTTATACTGCAGATATCTTTCCTGGATTAATATCTTGGAGTGTAATGTTAAACTCACAGTCCCAGCCACTCTGTACTCATACAGGAAATAGTGAGAAGAATCCCTACTTGGCTGGGGGTATAAACAGAGCTCTGATCCTGAGTGATTCATTCTGATCATTAGGAGAATAAAGATCCCTCTGAAAACATTGAAAAGATAGAATAAGAAAGTATTTGCAGCATAGAAGCAGGTTATTCAGCATAAATGACCTGAGTGGGCATTCATGGCTGATGCCACCTCATTGCATTTTTCCAGCAAATCCTTTTACCTTCCCATCTCTCCCTCATAACTAGCCCTCTTTAAATATATCCATGTGATTCACCTCAACCACATACTGTGATAGCCAGTTTCACACTCTCATCTCTGTTTAATTAAAGGAGTTTCACTGAATTACCAATTGGACTTAGAGATCCTTTGGTCCCTGATTCTGGATTCCCTATTAGTGGTAAGATTGTCACAATACCTTACCAAACATCCTGTAAATTTAAAGAATCTCTATATGTCACCGGTCATACTTCCCTGATCAAGGACCTAGCAATTTTAGTCTTACATTAAATCCACAAACTTTTTCTGATTATAGCTCATGGCAGCTAGAGTTTGGAGAATCTGTAACCAAGTGATGGACCCTGAGTAAGCCTTGCTGAAGAAATGCTTTGCAACCAATGCAATATTGTATGAATTTAATAATGACTGGATTAACCTTTTGTTTTCTTGATGTTTGGGTTCGGAGATAAAAACTGGAAGAGATACTGGAGAAAAACATCTTGGTATTCTTTGAAATTATTTAAAAGAGAGCTTATTTTTGTAAGATGCCTTCCAAAAGGCAATACCACCAATAAACAATAGACAATAGTCAATCGGTGCAGGAGTAGGCTATTCAGCCCTTCGAGCCTGCACCGCCATTCAATATGATCATGGCTGATCAAATATCAATAAAATTGAACAGGACTGCTCTGTGAATGTTGGCATACTTAGTACTCAAGTGACAGGAGTATGGCTGAATATTCTCATTCAGATGTAAAGTGTTAACTATTTGTTAGCATTGTAGAATAAAGGTGATCTGAAGGACGGATAAATCTTCCCTCTTACCCTTTTATGTCATTCCCACTTTTCACTGTCTCTCTCTGAAATTCAGAGAGTCATAGAGTCATAGAGGTGTACAACATGGAAACAAATCCTTCAGTCCAATTCATCCATGCTGACCACAGCTATAGGGAGAGGCTGAACAGGCTGGGGCTGTTTTCCCTGGAGCGTCAGAGGCTGAGGGGTGACCTTATATAGAGGTTTACAAAATTATGAGGGGCATGGATAGGGTAAATACGCAAAGTCTTTTCCCTGGGGTTGGGGAGTCCAGAACTAGAGGGCATAGGTTTAGGATGAGAGGGGAAAGATATAGAAGAGACCTAAGGGGCAACATTTTCACACAGAGGCTGGTACGGGTATGGAATGAGCTGCCAGAGGAAGTGGTGGAGGATGGTATAATTGCAACATTTAAGAGGCATTTGGATGGGTATATGAATAGGAAAGGTTTGGACGGATATGGGCCAGGTGGGACTAGATTGGGTTGGGATATCTGGTCAGCATGGACGGGTTGGACCGAAAGGTCTGTTTTCATGCTGTACATCTCTATGACTCTATGACTGACTGACCCAGCCGACCCATTGTCTCAGCCTGCTCCTGCCCCACCGAACTCATCTCTGCATACCTCGAAACGGTCCTGTCCCCCTTAGTCCAAGAACTCCCCACCTACGTTCAGGACACCACCCACGCCCTCCACCTCCTCCATGATTTTCGCTTCCCTGGTCCCCAACGCCTTATCTTCACCATGGACATCCAGTCCCTGTACACCTCCATCCCCCATCACGAAGGACTCAAAGCCCTCCGCTTCTTCCTTTCCCGCCGCACCAACCAGTACCCTTCCACTGACACCCTCCTTCGACTGACTGAACCGGTCCTCATCCTGATCAACTTCTCTTTCCAATCCTCCCACTTCCTCCAAACCAAAGGAGTTGCCATGGGCACCCGCATGGGCCCCAGCTATGCCTGCCTCTTTGTAGGATATGTGGAACAGTCCATCTTCCGTAACTACACTGGCACCACCCCCCACCTTTTCCTCCGCTACATCGATGACTGTATCGGCGCAGCCTTGTGCTCCCACGAGGAGGTTGAACAGTTTATCCACTTTACCAACACCTTCCACCCGGACCTCAAATTCACCTGGACCGTCTCAGACTCCTCCCTCCCCTTCCTAGACCTTTCCATTGCTATCTCGGGCGACCGAATCAACACGGACATTTACTATAAACCGACTGACTCCCACAGCTACCTAGACTACACCTCCTCCCACCCTGCCCCCTGTAAAAACGCCATCCCATATTCCCAATTCCTTCGTCTCCACCGCATCTGCTCCCAGGAGGACCAGTTACAATACCGTACAGCCCAGATGGCCTCCTTCTTCAAGGACCGCAATTTCCCCCCAGACGTGATCGACGATGCCCTCCACCGCATCTCCTCCACTTCCCGCTCCTCCGCCCTTGAGCCCCACCCCTCCAACCGCCACCAGGACAGAACCCCACTGGTTCTCACCTACGACCCCAACAACCTCCATATACAGCATATCATCCGCCGTCATTTCCGCCACCTCCAAACGGACCCCACCAACAGGATATATTTCCCTCCCCTCCCCTATCAGCGTTCCAAAAAGACTACTCCCTCCGTGACTCCCTCGTCAGGTCCACAACCCCACCAACCCAACCTCCACTCCCGGCACCTTCCCCTGCAACCGCAAGAAATGCAAAACTTGCGCCCACACTTCCTCTCTTACTTCCCTCCAAGGCCCCAAGGGATCCCTCCATATCCGCCACAAATTCACCTGCACCTCCACACACATCATCTATTGCATCCGCTGCACCCGATGTGGCCTCCTCTATATTGGGGAGACAGGCCGCCTACTTGTGGAACACCTCTGGGACACCCGGACCAACCAACCCAACCACCCCGTGGCTCAACACTTTAACTCCCTCTCCCACTCCACCAAGGACATGGAGGTCGTTGGACTCCTCCATCACCAGACCATAACAACATGGCGGTTGGAGGAAGAGCGCCTCATCTTCCATCTAGGAACCCTCCAACCACAAGGGATGAACTCAGATTTCTCCAGTTTCCTCATTTCCCCTCCCCCCCACCTTGTCTCAGTCAAATCCCTCGAACTCAGCACCACCTTCCTAACCTGCAATCTTCTTCCTGACCTCTCTGCCCCCACCGCACTCTGGCCTATCTCCCTCACCTTGACCTCCTTCCACCTATCACATCTCCATTGCCCCTCCCCCAAGTCCCTCCTCCCTACCTTTTATCTTAGCCTGCTGGACACACTTTCCTCATTCCTGAAGAAGGGCTTATGCCCGAAACGTCGAATCTCCTGTTCCTTGGATGCTGCCTAACCTGCTGCGCTTTTCCAGCAACACATTTTCAGCTCTGAAGTCCATAAAGATCATGTCTACTGCTCTGCCCCCATTAATCCTCTTTATTACTTCTTCAAAAAACTCAATCAAGTTAGTGAGACATGATTTCCCATGCATAATGCCATATTTACTATCCCTAATCAGTCCTTACCTTTCCAAATGCATGTCCCTCAGGATTCCCTACAACAATTTGCCCACCACCAATGTCAGGCTCACCGGTCTATAGTTCCCTGCAATTTCCTTACTACCTTTCTTAAATAGTGGCACCACGTTAGACAACCGCCAATCTTCTGGCACCTGACCTGTGACTGTCGATGATCGAAATATCTCAGCAAGAGGCCTAGCAAACAGTTCCCTAGTTTCCCACAGATTTCGAGGGTACATCTGATCAGAACTTGGGAATTCATCAACCTTTATGCATTTTAAGACATGTAGCACCTCCTCCTCTGTAGTATGGACATTTCTCAAGATGTCACCATCTACTTCACCACGTTCTGAATCTTCCATGTCCTTTTCCACAGTAAGCACTGATGCCAAATACTTCCCCAACTTCTGCGGTTCCACACGCAGGCTGCCTTGCTGATCTTTGAGGGGGTTCTTATTCTCTCCCTATGTACCCTTTTGTCCTTAATGTATTCATTAGCTCTCAAGGTGGCAATCTTATAGGATCAAGTGGACCTCGAGTTCTAGGCCCTGCTATTTAATGCTCTCTGTTGATCTCAATGGAGAATGGAATCAAAATGGGGTGTGGTGTAGCATAAACATTGTACCAATCGTTTTCACATAGATTATATTTAAATTTCTCCCTTCAGTCTTCTCTGCTGTGTTCAATAACTTTTTTATTTTACTCATTTTCAATGTTGTTAATTAGTGAGACCATAGTGTATTGAGATGACTGACATCCGAACACATGACCCTAGCATTAAGTGCAGTGACTTTGAGACATCCACTGTGGACTTGATGTAAAATTGCACTGTGCTGTGATACGTGTAATTGGATACAGCGTTGCCTTTCTAAACAATGTTATTTTTACACTCATCTGACATTCTAAATAACTGATGAAATTTTTATCTCATTACTGGGTACTTCTGGAACTGTCGCATTAAATGCACTTTTCTAAATATAACGTGACCAGCCCAGACTCTGGTCATCACTTTGCATTTAAGTTGACATGACTTGGAACTATAACTCTCAATAGAATCTGAATACCTTTCCCGCTTTGAAACTCATTGTGATGACATGTCCAGACTACCCTGCAAGCTGTTAGGAATTTTGGATTTGGGAAATTAATGTTCTGATAAATTTATAGCAATTCTTTACGGTAAAAGGCTTCTGTGAGAATTAAGTATGCTATGTATTGTTGTGGACCACTGCACATATACAATGACAGCACCAACATTGTATCTTTAGATAGTGCTTTTAAATTTATATAGTGCCTTTAATGCTTCAGAGGAGCATGATTTAAAAAAAAGTTAGACATTTCATTGGATAAGGAGATATTAGGGCCAATGGAGAACCCAAAAGCCTCATCAAAAAGGTAGGTTTTAAGAAGAATGTCAAAAGGAGAAAGCAAAGAGATTTCAATATTGCAGTTAAGAAGGTAGAAGAAAATCAAATAAGTCATCAAGGACTAAAGAAATGTAAAGAGAATTATGGTACAGAAAGAGGTCATTTAGCCTATCCTATCTTTGCTGGCAGAAACATAGTTCATTTGCCTAATTTGACACCCTGTAGACTACAACCTCTTAAGTGCGAAGTCAAATCTTTTCTCCTTCAGTGAGTGTGCATCACCATTTGTAGCTGGATAAGACAGGACTGCAGAACTTGATGATGAAGGGTTCCTGCCCGAAATGTCAATTTTCCTGCTCCTTGGATGCTGCCTGACCTCCTATACATCTCTAATCTTGACTGTAATCTCCAGCATCTGCAGTCCTCATTTTTGCCTAACAATCTCACAATCATATCCTTGAAACACAGGAACAGGATGAGCAAGATCATTCAGCCACTTTAAGATGTTCCTCTGTGAAATGAGATCATGACTGAGTGAGATCCTAACACCATCTACACACCCTTGTTCCACATCCCTTAATACTCCTTGCTAGCAGAAAGAGTATTAGGTTACTGTGATTTGAGACAGGCCGCTTACTTGCGGAACGCTTCAGAGAACACCTCTGGGCCGCCCGAACCAACCAACCCAATCACCCCGTGGCTCAACACTTTAACTCCCCCTCCCACTCCACCGAGGACCTGCATGTCCTTGGACTCCTCCACCGGCAGAACACAACTACACGACGGCTGGAGGAGGAGCGCCTCATCTTCCGCCTGGGAACCCTCCAACCACAAGGTATGAATTCAGATTTCTCCAGCTTCCTCATTTCCCCTCCCCCCACCTTGTCTCAGTCGGTTCCCTCAACTCAGCACCGCCCTCCTAACCTGCAATCCTCTTCCTGACCTCTCCGCCCCCACCCCACTCCGGCCTATCACCCTCACCTTGACCTCCTTCCACCTATCCCACCTCCATCGCCCCTCCCCCTAGTCCCTCCTCCCTACCTTTTATCTTAGCCTGCTTGGCTCTCTCTCTCTTATTCCTGATGAAGGGCTTATGCTCGAAACGTCGAATTCTCTATTCCTGAGATGCTGCCTGGCCTGCTGTGCTTTGACCAGCAACACATTTGCAGCTGTGATCTCCAGCATCTGCAGACCTCATTTTTTACTGTGATTTGAAACTGAGTCATGATTCCAGCCCGTTCTCAATTACAAAGAGTACCTAATTCTAGATCTACACTGTCCCTTCTCCTAGTTAACCTCAACTCTACTGCCACTGAGACGGATATCTATACCATTGCCATCCCAAAGTCTAAAGAACTTCTAATCTACTTGGCACTCTCAATACTCTGTAAATTGCAGTGCCCATAAAACTATCCATATCCTAAACTGTGGTCAGCAAAGGCTTGAAATTCTCCAAAGCCTACATTTGTAAACCTTTACTCAGTGCATGCATGCACCTGGAGTACTTTGTGCAGTTTTGGTCTCCTTACCTAAGAAAAAACATATTTCCATTCAAGGGACAGCAATACAATTACACTAGCCTTGTTTTTGGGATGGGGTGTTTATCTGGTGAAGAGAGATTGTTAAGGTTAGACTAACACAGCCTAGAGTTCAGAAGAATGAGAGGTGATTTCATTGGACATATGAAATAATTTGATATTTTAACAAGAAACTCGTTGATTGTGTAAAACTTAACAGTTGGATTGAGATGTTCCTGGCATCAAAATGGGCTTCACTGAATTTCTCGTTCAATTCTACCACAAATCTTGCCATAGCCCACATTTCATATTTCACAAATAATATTTTTAAGGTGAGCAAATAGTTCCCTGACTGATAGATCTAAAACATAAGGTCACAGTCTTAGGATAAGGAGTCACCCACTTAAGAGGAGAAATTTGTTCACTTAAGGTTTCTGAATCTTTGAAATTCTCTTAACTCATAGAGGTTTGGATTCTTTGTAAATTTAAGATTTGGTCACTAAATTAAAAAAAAGGGATATATGGATAGTGTGTAAAGTAGGATTGTAGAAGAACATCAACTGTAACCTTGCTGAATGGCAAAGCAGTCTAGAAATGTTAAATAGTCCACTCTAGCTCCTGTTTCTGATGTTACTTCTTCCACTCAAGCACACAGATTGGAATAGGCATTCTGTCAGTTAGCAGTGCCTTTGATTTTGAAATAAAATAATTTTTTGCTTATGTTATATCAACAAGATGTCCTAGTCTTTGCTGTCATCATCATCAGATTGAAATAAAACTTTGAAGATAAATAGCAAAAATACCCATGTTAAAACTCACACAATACCACGTTATAGTCCAACAGGTTTATTTGGAAATACAAGTTTTAGGAACACTGTTCCTTTATCAGGTAGCTGGTGAGGCAGGATCATGGGACACAGAATTTATAGTAAAAGATCAATATGTCATACAACTGATGTGATGTACATTGGCGAGATCAACCAGACACTACAACAACGGATGATTGGACATCACACAAAAATCGCCAGAGATGTTCCCTCCCAGTTGGGGAACACTTCAGCAGTCAAGGCCATTCAGCCTTGGATCTTCGGATGACCATCCTTCAAGACGGATTTCGGAATATGGAACAACACAGAGTTGCTGAACAAAGGATTATAGCCAAGATAGCCAAGTTGACGATGGCCTCAACTGGGATCTCGGGTTCATGTTAACACTACTGGAGACCCCACTACACTATACACACACACCCTTACACACAATCACACTCACACAGTCACACAGACTGTCTTCATACACATGCTCTCTCAGATACACGCACACACACACTCATGTGCACACTCTCTCACGGGCATAAACTCTGGCATGCATACGCACACATGCACATACTGACACACTTGCTCCCTCTCACACACATACACACATTCTCTCTCTCTCTCTCTCTCTCTCCCCCTCATGCGCGCGTGCGCACACACACACACGCACACACACACACACACACAGACACACGTGTAAGTCTTTTGGGTGAATTTGCATTTACTGATTTGTATTTGCAGAAACATTCTATTTTGTTAAAAAAACACACAATCTTTAGACAGTCAGTGCATGTGACATTTTACAAATTCCTACTTTGGAAATAGAACTAATCTGCCTCAGGGTTGGAATACAGATAGATTCTAACCCCACACCTTTAATGCATTGTCTGAGCTGAGATGTCATTATTTTTTATAAAACCTTAAGTTAACTTGGGAATGTGACTTGAAAGAAGTTCTGGGATTTAAATATTGATGAATTGAAATTTGCAACCAATTCTAAATGATAAGCAGCAATTTAGGTTTGTTGAATACATCACATCAGTTGTATGACACTTTGATCTTTTAGTATAAAGTCTTTGTCCTGTGATCCTGCCCAATAGCTACCTGCCAAAGGAGCACTGCTCTGAAAGCTAGTAGTCACAAATAAACCTGTTGGACTATAACCTGGTGTTGTGTGATTTTTAACTTTGTCCACCCCAGTCCAACACCTTCATATTAAAAATGCGATGTTATTGCAAGACAGAAGTATGACTGCAAATTGGACAGAAATGTGAGGGTTAAAGTATTCCATTAGTCCAAGATTTAGAAACCTCTTCAATGTGATGGGATTTTCAGCTTCATCTTTATCTTTCCAAAAACTAAAACTTTGATGTCAAAATTGGTGATCTCTCTGATCTCTGAAGAAGAGGCCATTGTGGTTAGGGTCAGGACCAGGGATTGGGTCAGGATCAAGGTTGGGGGTGGGGCTTAGAGTTACAATCAGGTTAGGCTTAGAGAAACAGTTGAATTCAGGAGTTGAGCTAGACTTAAGGTTACAATTATTGCTAGGTTTATATTACAATGAAGATTAAAGTGCAGATTTGCTGCAACAGACCTCAAGACCACAAACTTTCAGTCATTTGTAAAGGCTTCACTCAAATAGTTCAGAGACAAATCTATAGAAGCATAGAAAATAGGAGCAGGAGTAGGCTATTCGATCCTTCGAGCCTGCTCTGCCAGTCAGTATGATCACACTGATCTTCCAATTCAGTACCTTGTCCCCATTTTCTCCCCATACTCCTTGTTCCTTTATCCAATGCAATATCCAACTCCTTCTTAAAATCATGCAATGTTTGGCCTTGACTGGATTCTGTGGTAGCAAATTCCGTAGGCTCTCCACTCTCCAAGTGAAGACATTTCTCCTCATCTCAGACCTGAACAGTTTACCTTCTATCCATAGACTGTATTCACTGGTTCCAGACTCTCCTATCACTGGGAACATCCTTCCTAAATCTATCCTGTCTAGGCCTCTTAGAAGTTTGTAGGCTTCTCTTAGATTCATCTCTCCCTCCTAACTCTTCTGAATACTAGAGAGTATAATCCTAAGCGATTCAATCTCTCCTTATATCTCAGTCCTACCATCCCAGGAAAAAGGTTGGTAAACCTTAGCTGCATGCCCTCTAAAATGAGAATATCCTACCTCAGAGAAGAAGACGAGAACCAGCACATAATATTCCAGGTGTGGTTCAGGTCCTCCCGCTTCTGGGAATGCAACTAGTTTTCTCGCCTTCCGCTATTTGACATAAATAGTTCCTGAGATAATGAATGTGGTGAACCATAGATTATGGCTTAACGCAATAGGACCAGAGGTCCAGTTACAGTAAAGACAGGAGAAAATCTATTCACTGTTAAATGTAGAGGTTATGGATTCAAGTTGCATTACAGGGATTTGAGCAGAAAATCAGGGCTGACAGAAGAAAGTGAGGACGGCAGATGCTGGAGATCAGAGTTGAGCTGGAAAAGCACAGCAGGTCAGGCAGCATCCAAGGAGCAGGAGAATCGACGTTTCAGGCCAGAGCCCTTCACCAGGACTGATACTCCAGTGCAGTATTGAGGGTGAGTTGAGTTTTGGAAGTGCATGATGAGATGAAATGAGATGAGATACACCAAAGCTAATTTGAAGCTTTCAGGTAGAGGCAAAAATCTGATGGACACTATTTGGAAGAAGAACAATGAAGTTCTCAATGTTCTGAGTAACACTGGTTCTCTACTTGACATTGCAGAAATAAACAATTTGTTCTTTATCATATTGTTGTTTGAGGGACTTTGCTGACTTCAAATTGGCTGCTGCTTTTCCACTATTACAAGAGTGCCGACATTCTTAAAGTATTTAATTAACTGCAAAATCATTGGGATAATCTGTAGGTCTGAAAGATGCTATATAAATGTAAGGCTTTCTTTCATCTAACGTAATCCAATTAAACAAATGCTTGAGTCTGAGAAGATATGGTGATGATATGATAACCACTCAAATTCTTGAAGATTGAACCTTAATGGATTCCTATGCCTTTAATGCAGAAACTGTAGTGATGGCAACGAGGTCAACTAAGTTGAATATGAGTTCCCTGATTGGGGCTGTTAATCTGGTGACATCCTTACACTCTGAGAACTGCCTCTGAGAGAGCTGGATCTGAATCAAGGATTTCCTATGGATACATGAAGGGTGACTTGGTGACAGGATACTGACTTCCGTGGATTTATTTCAGAGACAATGAGAAACATTAGGTTAAATGCATTATGCTTGGAATTTAATGACAATTGTTTACTAGTTATAACAAAAATAGAAATTGCTGGAAAATCACGGGAGTCTGGGAGCACCTGTGAAGAGAAATCAGAGTTAATGTTATGGCCTACAAATTATATCTCAATTAGGTTAGGTAAATCAAGTCATTTATTCTGTTTTTAAGAAACTGCAATAGGAATACTGAATTAAATTCAGATTTCCATATTAAGACTTGGACACTAGCTGTATTCCTGATGAAGGGCTTTTGCCCGAAACGTCGATTTTACTGCTCCTCGGATACTGCCTGAACTGCTGTGCTCTTCCAGCACCACTCGAATCCAGAATAAGATTTGGAGACATCAGGCCATATCATTACAAGGATGATGTCAGAACAATGTTATTGGAAATATTAGGAAAGGCTGAACTGGCTTGGGCTTTTTTCTCTCAAAAATAGAAGGCTACTATCTCCCTCATTTTAAAGAAGGGAAAATAACCCAAAGAATGGGCATTTTACAGACCAATTTTGTTGCTGAATGTGGACTTTAAAATTCTGTCAAAGGTACTGGCCCTGAGGTTGGAAAAGGTATTGCCCAATATTATAAAAGAAGATCAGACAGGTTTTATTAAGAGCCATAGCTCTTCCAACTATATCAGGAGGGTACTGAACATAGTGCAAGTATGCCAGCAAAGATTGATCCTGGGTTTGGTAGTCTCCTGAGACGCGGAAAAGGCGTTTGACAAGATTCAATAGCCGTTAGTTTTTGGGATCCCAGATCACTTTGTTTTGGGGAGAGTCTTTGCTAGGTGGGTGGCAGTGTTGTATAATGATTCTAAGGTGGCA
Source organism: Hemiscyllium ocellatum (assembly GCF_020745735.1). Lineage (NCBI taxonomy): Eukaryota > Metazoa > Chordata > Chondrichthyes > Orectolobiformes > Hemiscylliidae > Hemiscyllium > Hemiscyllium ocellatum. Next base: position 120,070,777 of record NC_083402.1, on the reverse strand, counting down.
GTCATTACAAATGGCACTAAGTTGGATAACTTTGGTATTGGGAGTGATAGCTGACAGGGGTGTCCTCTCTCACTGCTGTTATTTACCTTGGTAATTGAGCTGTTAGCTGAAGCTATCATGAGGGACCCTGAAATAGTGGCACCAAGGGTGAGAATGGGGAGCATAAGATCGCTCTATATGCTAACGATGTTCTTTTGTTCTTGGCCAATCTGGAGAAATCCATACCCTGATTGATACAAATAATTTATTTATTTGGCAGTTTTTCGGGAAACAGGATACAGGGTCAACTTCACAAAATCAGAAGCCATGCCAGTGGTGGGGGGGGGGAGTTACATTAGATTCCCTACAGTGTGGAAAGAGGCCATTCGGCCCAATCAGTCCACACTGGCCCTCTGAAGAGTAACCCACCCAGACCTATGAACAATGCACCTAACACTTTGGACAATTTAGCATGGCCAATTCACCTGACCTGCACATCCTTGGACTGTGGGAGGAAACCCACGAAGACACAGGGAGAATGTGCAAACTCCATACAGACAGTCGCCCAAAGCTGGGATCGAACCTGGGACGCTGGTGCAGCGAGGCAGCAGTGCTAACTGCTGAGCCACCATGCTGCCCATTCGTGGAGGTACCTGACCTGAAGGATGTAATACAGTTCCCATTTAGATGTTTTTTGTATTTGGGAATTTTTATTACCTCTGCCTTCCACCAGCTGTATAAAGCTAACTATGCACAGTTACTGGAGAGGATAAAACAGGGTTTGCAGCAGTGGGAGGGATTACCATTATCATGGTTAGGCCAAGTAGCCCTGATTAAAATGAATGTTCTTTCTCGCCCCAGGAGAATGCTCCCATTGTTGCTACCCAACCGAGTGTTATGGGGGCTCAATGGTTGGCTTGGGCCTTCATTTGGTGTCGCATGCGCCCCTAATTAAATTTACTGTATTGCAGCTCCCTCCGGGTGAGGGGGAGGTGGACCTTCCTGACTTGAATAGATATCAAATGAGCACCCTATTAGCATGTGTGGGTGAACTGGGCCAGGTGGGGGGAAGGGATTCGTGGTTGATTTGGCTTGACTTTGAAGCCTCACAATCAAGATGTCCCTAGTTAATCTATTGTTCATGGATAAGATGAAATCTGTGTCCGAGGAATGTAAAAGTCCAATCATTTTGAATACGGTGAAAGCTTGGAGGATAATGAGGCAAAATGAGGGCAATTGGCTCAAGACCTCACTGTTTACCCCATTGGTGGGAGCCCTCCCCCCACCTTACCCCAGTTCCAACCTTCCAGCTCTGCACTGTCCTACCTGCCAATCTCCCTTCCCACATATCCACTCCACCCTCTCCTCTGACCTATCACCTCCATCTCCACCTCCATTCACCTATTGTACTCTTTGCTACCTTCACCTACCCTCCTCTCTGACCTATCACCTACATCTCCACGCCCATTCACCTACTGTACTCTTGCTACCTTCTCCCCAGCATTCCCCCCCCCCCACCCCGCCCACTTATCTCTCCACCCTGGAGGCTTCCTGCCTCTATTCCTGATGAAGGGCTTTTGCTCGAACTGTCTATTTTTCTGCCCCTCAGATGCTGCCTGACCTGCTGCGCTTTTCTAGCACCACTCTGATCTAAACTTCAGGGGAGGTGTGGTGAATGAATTAGAATAAAGTAATGTGATGTAATTTATTTTAAGTTAATTTGAATTCCACTTAATTTAGCTTTTATTTAATTTGATTGTAGTTCAGTTTAAGTTAAGTAGATACCAGTAGTTCTGGTAGAAAGTAGGTAGTTTATTATTATTAGTATTCTGATATGACACTGTTGTACTACCTCTAACTTTTTATATTCTGTTTTTTTTATATATGTATATATTTGCTTTTATAAAAGAATTTAAACAATTTTAATAAAAGTATTTTAAAAAATGGAAGAATATAGGAGTTGAGACATCATGTTGAAGTTATATAGGACATTAATGAGACCTCTTCTGGAGTACTGTGTGCAGTTCTGGTCTCCCTCTTATTGGAAGTATATTATTAAACTAGAGAGGGTTTGAGGGAATAAAGGGCTTGAGTTAAGAAAGTAGGCTTGGACTTTTTCACTGAAGCATAAGAGTGTCACTGGGTGTCCTTATCGAGGTTTATAAATGAATAAATGAATAGCAAAGGTCTTTCCCCTAAGGTAGAGAAGTTCAATAGTAGGGGACATATTTTAAGGTGAGAGAAGAAATATTTAAAAAGAACATGCGGGGCAACGTTTTTACATGAACTGCCGGAGGAAGTGGTGGATGCAGGTACAGTTACAACATTGAAAAGATGCTTAGATATATACATGAATAGGAAAGGTTTGGAGGATATGGACCAAATGCAGGAAGATGGGACTAGTTTATTTTGGGAACATGGTCAATGTGGATTAGTTGGTCCAAAGAGTCTGTTCCCATGCTACATAACTCTATGACTCTATAAATATAACACTAAAATGATACAATCATAAATGATATTTCCCAGAAAGATTTCAAGCCCAAGATCACCATCATGACTCTTACAGTCTAATGATGTCATTCAAGTCTCCTGATAGAATTACTGTCTTGTAATCATTTCTATATTCATTATTCTTCAAATAATAATGAATACAGGAAATTGATCCAAGCATTTTGCCAGAAGTTATGAATACATGTAACCTCTACGTTAGATCCGAAACCCAACTGTCACCTAAATTTGAAGGTAGTTTGTCAGCTTTGCCTTAATGGATAGCAGTCTTGTCTCTAGGTAAGAAGGTTATGGATTCAGATCTCATTCGAGACTTGAGCACAAACTCTAGGCTGATGTTTCCATTGCAGTACTGAAGGAATGCTGCACTGTCATTCAGGCTTTGTCTGCTTCCAGAGCTGGACACACATGCTTCCATGGCACGGTTTTGAAAATCAGAGAAACTTGTTCCAGTGTCCCTGCTCAATAAGCACTAAAATAGACCATCTACTCATTACATTGCTGTTTCATCCATGATCATGCAGTATGTAAATGGATGTCTTTTGCTTTGCTTTATTACATCGGTGACTATGACAGAGAAACTATGATTATCCGGCATTCAATTAACCAAGCGAAATGCTCCCCACATATGTCCTTTGGGTAATCAAAGTTCCTCTGTACTTCATTAGTTGTGAAGCACTTCAAAAAATAGAGGGTTCATGACCCAGTGGGTTGACTCTTACCAGAAAGTGTCTTTCTTACTGAGTCTCATAGAGGTTTCTCTCTCTGTGAGGCCAAGTGAGCTAATGATGCAAACTTGTCTCTTTAACCAGATGTCAACGTCATCCTTGTCATCCTATTATTCCATTTGCTCTAGGCAGAGATATTCACCACAACCAGGATATCCCAGGATTTCCGCTGTCGTGCCATATTTAATAGGCCATTGTGCATCCAGTCATGTGCTGCACAGTCTTGTGGATTATTCTGGAGATTCCAGATAAAGGTAGGTTGATGCTCTGTATTGCATATGGGGATCTGGAGCTTGTGGTAGATGGGGTGCTACAAAAGTGGGTTGTCCTCCTTCCCCAGGCCATGAGAAGGAGGCCATGACACCAGACCCTGCCAGTTTGGTCTGAGATTGCTATTAAACTCAGTGCAGTCTCAACCATTCAGAGAATGTAGGAAAAGTCAAGGACCTTTTCCACTCCCCAAGGACAAGTGCTACCATCTTCTCTCATCTCCCTCACATTTTATCTCTTATTGCACACACCTCTCACCAAGTCTCAAAGCCTAGCACTCTCACTGACACATGCAACACCTTCCCTCATTCAAACTGACCCACTGCAAACCCCCACATTACTAACCCTGATGTCTCATATGGAACACCTCACCTTTCTCCCAGCTGAACTTACAGCCACCCACTTTCATCTCACTCAGTCCCTTTCTTTCTCTCATTCATGGAGAAGATGGCCCATAATTGGGCTGAGATGGGTGGTGGGACACCTGACATTTGTCTCCTCAAACCCTATGAAGAGAGGATCCTGGCTGTGGCTGGAGAAGACCAGGACTTGTTGGATGATTGCCCACTGACTGGCAGACACTAGGCACCTGCTCAGCCACAGGTAGGAGAAGAGCCCATGGCATTGGCCATTTGACATTTCTTTGGCATACACAAGCACACACAGAAGTAGCAGGCGGATTTCGCAGGGGCACAAAGGTTGCAGACATGCACAGAAAGTGCTGGAGAAACTCAAAGTCTGGCAGCATCTGAAGAGGGAGAAACAGAGTTCGTGTTTTGAGACATCTAGACACACAGCTGGCCACACATCCAATGATTTAAAGTGAACATACCAGTTCTGAAGAAGAGTCATATTAGTCTTGAAACTTTAATGCTGTTTATCTCTTCACAGATGTGGCTGGATCTGCAGAGTTTCTGCAATGTTCCTGGATTCTTTTTAGGAATTCCAGCAACCACAGTATTTTTCTTTTACAAGGTTTGCAGGACTCCATAACGCTGTTGGGAGTCTGCTGCCTCTGGCATGAGAACCTCTGGCTGTCTCTGTGAGAAGGTTGGTATCTATCAGGTCCAGCACACTCAGAGACTGCTGGTTATATGCACAGACTTGCACTCCATTGTCTAACCATTGCTTGTTCAACACCAATGGCAAGGTGACAGGGAGATGAGGGACCTTCAGCTCCCTCCAGGTGTCCCTTCCTCAGACTTATTGATACCCAGACAGATGAGGTACCACATGGAAACCAGATGTCTGGTCAGGCTTTCCACTACCAGTCTACCTGCCCACTCTCAGCAGTGTAGGAGCTCAAGCTGAGGAGGGTTTGGCTGCTTTTTGGCAAGACACTTTTGGACCCTCAAAACTCAGATGCCTTTGAGATTGCCTGATGAAAACTTCAACAACAACAAGTAGGACTTGTTCTCTAGCCTGGCTGTAATCGCACTGGTATGTGGTGGAAAGGAAGAAAAGTAAAATCTTCTGAAGATACGTATGTAACATAGATGACACTCCATTGTAAATATCTTCTGACATTGGAAAGCATATGCACACTTTCTATCATCTGGGTTGTGAACAAGTGTCTGTTTAGTTGTTGAATGTACGGGTCCTAGCCATTCCCAGTGCTACTCCAGGTTCGATGGTCCAAGGTTTGTCTGGGAACTTGGAAGATGTTTGTTATTTTGGCAACAGGGGTGAAACATTCCAGACTGCAACACTTTGCTTGTGCATCACAGCTATTAGTTGATAGATTCCAGATGATACATAGAATGGTCAAATGCTTTTTTTTGGTCAGGATTTGTAGACCACGCAGTAGTTTGAAGCTTAAGGTTCATAGAGCATTTAGTGCTGACAGCTGTCTTTCACATATGCTGAATGACTGTTATCTATTGCAATTGCTTTTTCAAGATTGAAGACCTCCCATTCCTCATAGGAAACATGTAACTCGACCACTCCAATTGTGGATGTAGCCATTGTCAACTCCACTGCACATTTGTTATTTAAAACATGATTGGCAGAAGTTATTCACACAGTAAATCTTAGAGTCAGCCACTTATGATTGTACCCTCAAAAGTGCACATTCCCTTCTTGGCAGACCTCTGGCAGACCAACAACCCTGGAAATTGGCTTCACATCTATCTATATCTAAATCTGCATCTCCCCATCTTACATACATCAGGAGACTTGAAGAACACAGCATGCCTGGCAGCATCTGGAGGTGGAAAAGTCAATGTTTTGGGGGTAACCCAAAGTGGGGTGGGTGTAAGGGGAGCTGCAGATCAAGGTGGTGGGGGGTGCTGGGTGGAGAGTTGGGGACAGATGAATACAGGTAGAGGGTACGACTTGTTTGGTTGATGGGAGGAATGAATCCGCTTGATGACCAGAAGAAAGGGTCGATGGGAGGAATGGAAGGGAGGCAGAAGGGCTGGGAAGGGAGTCAGATTTTGGGAAGGGTGGTTATTTGAAATTGGAGAACTCAGTGTTGAGTCCTCTGGGCTGTAGGCTGCCTAGGTGGAAGATAAGGTGCTTGTCCTCCAACTTGTAGTCTGATTCGCCATGGCAATGGAAGAGACCAAGGATGGTCATGTTGGAAAGGGCATGGGAAGGGGAATTAAAATGGGTGTTTACTGGGAGGTCAGGTTGGCCCCTGCAGCCCCGCTAAGATGCTCTGCGGAGTGTGCCCTGAGTTTACGTTTGATTTCCCTGATGTAGAGAAGACCACATCGGGAGCACCAGATCCAGTAAACTAGCATGGAGAAGAAAAAAAAATGAGGTCTGCAGATGCTGGAGATCACAGCTGAAAATGTGTTGCTGGTCAAAGCTCAGCAGGTCAGGCAGCATCACAGGAATAGAGAATTCGACATTTCGAGCATAAGCCCTTCATCAGGAATGAGAGAGCGTAGCCAAGCAGGCTAAGATAAAAGGTAGGGAGGAGGGACTTGGGGGAGGGGCGATGGAGGTGGGATAGGTGGAAGGAGGTCAAGGTGAGGGTGATAGGCCGGAGTGGGGTGGGGGCGGAGAGGTCAGGAAGAAGATTGCAGGTTAGGAGGGCGGTGCTGAGTTGAGGGAACCGACTGAGACAAGGTGGGGGGAGGGGAAATGAGGAAACTGGAGAAATCTGAATTCATACCTTGTGGTTGGAGGGTTCCCAGGCGGAAGATGAGGCGCTCCTCCTCCAGCCGTCGTGTTGTTATGTTCTGCCGGTGGAGGAGTCCAAGGACCTGCATGTCCTCGGTGGAGTGGGAGGGAGAGTTAAAGTGTTGAGCCACGGGGTGGTTGGGTTGGTTGGTCTGGGCGTCCCTGAGGTGTTCTCTGAAGCGTTCCGCAAGTAAGCGGCCTGTCTCACCAACATAGAGGAGGCCACATCGGGTGCAGCGGATGCAATAGATGATGTGTGTGGAGGTACAGGTGAACTTGTGGCGGATATGGAAGGATCCCTTGGGGCCTTGGAGGGAAGTGAGTGTGGAGGTGTGGGCGCAAGTTTTACATTTCCTGCGGTTGCAGGGGAAGGTGCCGGGGGTGGAGGTTGGGTTGGTGGGGGGTGTGGATCTGACGAGGGAGTCACGAAGGGAGTGGTCCTTGCGGAATGCTGATAGGGGAGGGGAGGGAAATATATCCTTGGTGGTGGGGTCCGTTTGGAGGCGGCAGAAATGACGGCGGATGATACGTTGTATGCGGAGGTTGGTGGGGTGGTAGGTGAGAACCAGTGGGGTTCTGTCTTGGTGGCGGTTGGAGGAGCGGGGCTCAAGGGCGGAGGAGCGGGAAGTGGAGGAGATGCGGTGGAGGGCATCGTCGATCACGTCTGGGGGGAATCTGCGGTCCTTGAAGAAGGAGGCCATCTGGGCTGTGCGGTGTTGGAACAGGTCCTCCTGGGAGCAGATGCGGCGGAGACGAAGGAATTGGGAATATGGGATGGCGCCTTGAAGAAGGAGGCCATCTGGGCTGTGCGGTGTTGGAACTGGTCCTCCTGGGAGCCTTTGAAGAAGGAGGCCATCTGGGCTGTGCGGTGTTGGAACTGGTCCTCCTGGGAGCTCCTTGAAGAAGGAGGCCATCTGGGCTGTGTCCTTGAAGAAGGAGGCCATCTGGGCTGTGCTTGAAGAAGGAGGCCATCTGGGCTGTGTGAAGAAGGAGGCCATCTGGGCTGTCACACACAGACATCTATTATAACTATCTCGGGCGACCGACTCAACACAGACATCTATTATAACTATCTCGGGCGACCGACTCAACACAGACATCTATTATACCCTTCCTAGACCTTTCCATCTCTATCTCGGGCGACCGACTCAACACAGACATCTATTATAAACCGACTGACTCCCACAGCTACCTGGACTACACCTCCTCCCACCCTGCCCCCTGCAAAAACGCCATCCCATATTCCCAATTCCTTCGTCTCCGCCGCAGCTGCTCCCAGGAGGACCTGTTCCAACACCGCACAGCCCAGATGGCCTCCTTCTTCAAGGACCGCAGATTCCCCCCAGACGTGATCGACGATGCCCTCCACCGCATCTCCTCCACTTCCCGCTCCTCCGCCCTTGAGCCCCGCTCCTCCAACCGCCACCAAGACAGAACCCCACTGGTTCTCACCTACCACCCCACCAACCTCCGCATACAACGTATCATCCGCCGTCATTTCCGCCACCTCCAAACGGACCCCACCACCAAGGATATATTTCCCTCCCCTCCCCTATCAGCGTTCCGCAAGGACCACTCCCTTCGTGACTCCCTCGTCAGATCCACACCCCCCACCAACCCAACCTCCACCCCCGGCACCTTCCCCTGCAACCGCAGGAAATGTAAAACTTGCGCCCACACCTCCACACTCACTTCCCTCCAAGGCCCCAAGGGATCCTTCCATATCCGCCACAAGTTCACCTGTACCTCCACACACATCATCTATTGCATCCGCTGCACCCGATGTGGCCTCCTCTATATTGGTGAGACAGGCCGCTTACTTGCGGAACGCTTCAGAGAACACCTCAGGGACGCCCGGACCAACCAACCCAACCACCCCGTGGCTCAACACTTTACCTCTCCCTCCCACTCCACCGAGGACATGCAGGTCCTTGGACTCCTCCACCGGCAGAACATAACAACACGACGGCTGGAGGAGGAGCGCCTCATCTTCCACCTGGGAACCCTCCAACCACAAGGTATGAATTCAGATTTCTCCAGTTTCCTCATTTCCCCTCCCCCCACCTTGTCTCAGTCGGTTCCCTCAACTCAGCACCGCCCTCCTAACCTGCAATCTTCTTCCTGACCTCTCCGCCCCCACCCCACTCCGGCCTATCACCCTCACCTTGACCTCCTTCCACCTATCCCACCTCCATCGCCCCTCCCCCAAGTCCCTCCTCCCTACCTTTTATCTTAGCCTGCTTGGCTACTCTCTCTCATTCCTGATGAAGGGCTTATGCTCGAAACGTCGAATTCTCTATTCCTGAGATGCTGCCTGGCCTGCTGTGCTTTGACCAGCAACACATTTTTAGCATGGAGAAGAGGCAGGTGAGTCTCTGTCTCACCTGTAAGGACTGTTTGTGGCCCTGGGTGGAGGTGAGGTCGGTGTTGTGCTGGCAGGCTTTGCATCTTTTTGGGTTGCAGGGGCTGGAGGTTGGGGTGGGAGTGGTGGAGGGGAGGAGTTGGTGGGGCGAGTGGTGAAGGAAACAGTCCTTGCAGAAGGCAGAGAGGGGTGGGCAGAGTAAGATGTTCTTGTTGGAGCTGGAGTTGGCGGAAGTGTTTAAGGATGATGTGTTGGATGCAGAGTCTGTGGGGTGGTAGGTGAGGGCAAGAGGGGCACTGTCATTCCTGATGCTGCCTGGCTTGCTGTGTACTTCCAACATCCTGCTTGTCTACCTTGGAATCCAGCATCTGCAAGTTTTTTTTTTGTCTTTAACTTATTAGATATAGCATGGAAGCCAGGTTGCTGCAGATAGCTGATGACCCAAACCCTCCCATGTTACTCTTACCCTGCAATATACATACTCCTTGAGCAAACTAAGATGGACAGCGCTGAATGATGAGTGACCAGATCCCTAGTGTCTTCTCTCAACCGTTGAACTGGTTACACTGTATCTAGAGGCTGGCATACGAAGCTCCTGACCATGATGACCCTGGTTGGTTGAATAACTGTGCCCAAGTTTTTGGACTGATATTGACTCAGAGTACCCCCTGCCTGAAGAGTGTCTTGCTTAGCTTGAATGAAAATAACTTCCCGTAAACTTTGAGGCATGGCTTTTTTACTTGAAGCACATGCCGTGCACTTGGTGTGAATGAATATGATATGGTATGATACATTATAGCAACATATCCATTCCCTTGACTGATGGATGCTGACAATCACAACAATTTGTCTGACGTTTTGTAGGTACCAAAAAGCAAGTCAAGTTACTATTGGCTGGTCTTAGCTCTGACTGAGGCAGCAAAGCGCAAAAGTGCATGTCAAAGCAATGCAGGGATACTGTGAGCATCAAAGCGGGCACAAAGTAAAGTGAATGCTATGAGAGTGATTGAGGAGCAATTCAATAAGCTGTTGATGTAGTGGAGCTGGTACAAGTCAGATAGTGAAGTCATTTATGGGGGCTGTGTGTGGTTGCTGTCCAACATTGTGCCCTGAGATGTTGACGCTAGGTGTTCAAGCTGGAGGGCTGGAGACCAAGCTCAGGCTGGAATTGCCAAGAAACTGCTCTGACATTCACTGACTCTGTCTACACTTCCTGCTGCCTTGGGAAAGCAGCCAATAAAATCAAAGAGCCCTTCCACCCCAGTGATACTCCCTTCTACCCTCTTCCATCAGGCAGAATATACAAAAGTTTGAAAACACATTCCAACAGATTCAAAAACAGCTTCTTCCCTGCTGTCATCAGACTTATAAATGGACTTCTCGCATATTAGATTAATCTTTTTCTGTGCTTCTCTGCAGTTGTAACACTATAAACTGCATTCTGTTCTATTATCCTGATGTACTTATATAAGGTATGATCTGTCTGATTAGCATGCACAACAATACTTTTCACAGTATCTCAGTACATGTGATGATAATAAATCAAATCAAATTTAAAAACTCAAAAAATTTTGGGAAATGTCGCTGTCCAGTTTCTATCCAATTGGAGAATGGGAAACTGCATATTAATGGATTGGATTAAGTAGTCATGAGATGCTAATACATATTAATGTATGTAAATAGGCCTCTTGCCACTTACTAGAAAGAATCCCATCTCACCATTCAACAACTGGTTGACAAATGAACGTTTTATGTTGAGAAACTCCTCATTGCTCATCTCACCCAATTTTCCCAACGAGGTTTAGAATTATAAATGTCCCAACGTAGTAATGGGCAATTTAGTCTATTGAGTATTCATGGTGCTAACTCCATACCAGTTTTTTCTAGTATGATCCAATTTCTCTGTCATTTCACAATATCCTTTTGTATTTTATTCCATCAAGTTTTACTTCATTCTCTCTTAGCTGTTACAATTGACATAACTTCATTAACCATCAATGGTAATGTCTTAAAGTATTGTTCTCAGAGTGTGGGCATCATTGGAAAGTTTGGTATTAACTGTCCATGTAACTGCAATGACTGGGTGATTTTCTATATAAGTTAGGAGTAGATCAGAATTAGCAATATAAGACTTGGTTTAAAATTTATTGAGCAAACAGGGTCAAAGATGCAGTTGAAGCCCAGAAACTAAAATGTCTCAGCTGTCTCTCTGTCCAGATGAAGGATTCTATGTCTCATCCCTCATCACAAAACCATCTCAAAACAAACCTCCCTGAGTTAAAATAGGATTGACTAATTAGCATAGGTGTCCAACATCTTGTTTACAGATATCACTTTTAAAATGCATTTTAAAAGGGGAGACAAAGATGTATCATAGAATCATAGAATCGCTACAGTGTGGAAGCAGGCCATTCAGCCCATTGAGTCCAGACTGACCCTCTGAAGAGCCTCCCATCCACACAACCCCCTTACCCTATCCCTCCAACCCTACATTTCTCAAGGCCAATCCACATAACCTGCATATCTTTGGACAGTGGGAGGAAATCAGAGCACCCAGAGAAAATCCATGCAGACACAGGGACAATGTGCAAACTCCACACAGTCACCCAAGCCTGGGTCGCTGGTGCAGTGAGGCAGCAATACTAACCACTGAGCCACTGTGCAAGTATAGTGCAGCAATGTTTATGATGGCAATTCGACAGCTAAGGGGGCTCAGGTAGCTAAAGGCCCAGCTGCTAATGGTGACAAAGGAGATTTTTGACAGTAAGTCTAGGAATGATGCAGGATTCCTTTTTCACTGGCATTTTGCAGCAGTTCAATCAAGAGTTTTGCTGGAACAAACATCACCTCTGACAATCCCAGCAATAAATACTTTAATAGTTTTCATAGTTTGACACTGATGGACTAACTTTCCTTTAATATGAAATCCCAATATTGCTCAGCAATGACTCATGATATAAGTATAATGTCTTCTTCTCCTCCCACACGTTCCTTTTCCCACTGTACGAAAGTAATGGCAACAGAGGCACCACACAGGGTATTAAAAAAAAGGTAAATTAAATTCAAGAATCCTCTGTTCTGTACGACTGAGGACTTTCACAGTCGAACATTGGCTCTTGTGGCTGGGTTTATGATTAATGGCTGGCATGCTGTATAACATGATCCTTTCAGGAAGTATCACAACACAACACTTAGGCAGCATGGATTCTAATTAACCAAACAGGACAGCTGGAGACACTCCATGCTTTGTTTTAAATAGTCGTCTTTAAAGTAAGTATTAATAGTAAATAAATATTGAATATTTTCCTTAAAGGGACATTGCTTAGTTTTGACCAGGTAATTTTCTTTTGTGGTCTTCATTTGCCTATGGTTCCTAATTTTAAAAAAATCTTAATAATTAATGTAATCATTTCAATATTCCTTTAAAGATTATGGTGATGTACTCATGTGAAAAAGCAACATTTTTTAGAAGTTAGAGGATTTTTTTTAATGATTCATATCAATCCCCAGTTTGCAGGATGTGAGGGAGTGCTGCACAGTTGGAGGTGACATCTTTTGAATGAAATCCAGAACATGTCTCCCTGCTCAGTGATCGTAAAAGATGTCATGATACTAGGGTCAGTGTCCTGGCCAACATATGTATAAGATATAGATATCTCAACTAGTATCACAAAATTAATGGAATTATCCAGTCATTGTCACATTGCTGTATGCTGTGTGCAAATTGTCTGCTGCATTTCCTACATTACACCAGTGACTACATCTCAAAAGAATTCCAATAGCTTTGGGACAGCCTATGGTTGTGAAATGCAATATATAAATTAATTCGTTCTTTCTTTCATTCTCTCCTTTCTTTCTCCACACACAGACTTCACCCAATGACATGTGAATAGCATGATCATAAATCATTTCTATATTTTTGGTGGTGACAAGATTAAGGATTGGAATTTGTGGTGCATTGTATCAGGAGTCTATATTTACATGTGTGAGTGTGCCTCTGCTGATATCAATAGATGAAAAATTGCTCCTGGCCCACTGACATTGTAAACATGCTCCTTCTCGAATATATTTATGAGGCTATTGCACAATATGGTCACAATCATTTCCCTTCAAATGTAGAACTGAAACTCAACTGAAAGGTTGGAATGCTTCCAAAAATATGGAGATGGGGGGGAATAACAGAACAAGATTTAGCATTTATCCTGATAGTCCAATGGATGAAAGCATCTCCAAAATATGCCAAACAAGCTAAGATAATCCCACATTCATTCTTGATCAACTAAGCTTTATTTAAAATATACTAAGACTCCATGGTCCATTCATTGGCACTCTCGCCTTATAAGATTGAAAATCCACATCTTGTCTTCTAGTTCCTTCATTGCCTCACCAGCTTTGTCTCTTCTTATAGCTGTATGCCACTCTTCAGTCCTTTGATCCTTGTGATATCCATTGCCCCCCATTGTGGACACAAAATCTGTGTTTGTTTTAACCCTTTCCTCCAACTCAGTGAATTGCTTTATAGGGTATTTCTCTCCATTCCCCTCAAGCTATTTGTAAAACCTTTCTCTGCATACAGTCACCCACTTATCCCACCACACAACAACACATTGTTGTTTGTCATGCTCCCCAGTGTCTCTGTATATGCCAACCATAGCTCAGTGTGTAGCAGTCTTACCTTCAAGTTGGAACGTTTGGGGTCTGAGTCCTCCTCTGCAGTACAGCTGCTGAGGTGATACTTCACTGCAGTGCTGAGGAAGTGCTGCACTGTTGGAAGTGCTTCTTTTGCACGAGATGTTAAACCACCTGCTGTCTCAAGTGGATGTAAAAGGCACTTTTTCCAAGAAGAATACAGAAAGTTCTCCCTACTGTCTTGGTCAGTATTTATCGCTCAAGCAGCATTGCAAAGTCAGATGATCAAATTATGATCATATTGCTGTGTGTCATTTGTCTGCAGCTTTCCTGTATCACAAAAGTGACTGCACGTCAAAAACTATTTCACCATCCACTTTGAGATGTCATGAACGGCGCTGTTTAAATGCAGGAATTATTGTATTTTTAAGGACCAAATAAAGACCTTTATACTTGACCTGAGTTAAACTGAATGGATGGATAGGACGAGGATGAATATCTCCAATCCTTATACAGTGACTATTTTTATAAGATATTGCGTTATGAATGTGAATTGAATTAAGATCAGAAGTGATTGTGTTAAAACCTTCTAAGGCATGACCGTTAAAGCTATTGACCTGGAGCGTGGCAGAAACCTGGAAATGATGATCTAGGATGAGCCAGCACCCTCAGAAGATTTACAGGAAAAGATTATGCATAAAATTAGAGTAGGGAGAGTGCAACAATGACGGGTTCAATGTGTACAGTGTTATACCACATACTCCATAGAGATAAGGGAGAAACCAGAGCTGATCACGGAGTCAGACAAGAATACTTTGAGTCTAGCAACAGGTGCACAGAATTTGTGACTCCTTGCAAACTGATAAAGATCCAAGTTAAAAGATTAAGATGTTGCACTTTCATTTGAAATAAAATGCTGCCTGAATAGGCCAGAGATATCACTGTAACATTTGATATAAACCTTTTAGCTAAATTGGCCGGCATATATAAATTTATAAAGCCATGTTGATGACCTCAGGGCATTCCAAAATGATTTACAATTATATCAGATTAGATTACTTACAGTGTGGAAACAGGCCCTTCGGCCCAACAAGTCCACACCGACCCGCCGAAGTGCAACCCACCCAGACCTCTTCCCCCACATTTATCCCTTCACCTAACACTACGGACAATTTAGCATGGCCAATTCACTTAACCTGCACATTTTTGGACTGTGGGAGGAAACCGAGCACCCGGAGGAAACCAATTGATGAGATATTTTTAAAATGTAATGTTTGATGTACTGTAGAAAACACAAATTTGCACACAGCAAAATCTACAATGTGATATTGACTAAAAATGATGTTGTACGAAGAACAAATGCTTGGTTAGGATTCTGGGGAAAGCTCCCTTCTCACGTGCAAAAATAGTCTTATATGATGTTTTACAACTACCTGAGAGAGAAACTGAGGCCTCGGTTTCGTATGTCATTCTGAAGACAGCCTGTCAGTCAATGCTATCTCTCAGTATGACATTGGGAATACCATTTTGGATTTTGTGTTCATGTCTCTGCCTCCTGATTCAGAGGCAATGTGCTACCAATTGAAATTCTGAATAGAATTCGCTATAAACCCAGTCACTGCACATCACTACCCATAATGTACTTTCCCATTCACTACAGTAGTATGTTAAACCCTTGAATAAATTTAGCAATACAGTTCATTATTAAAAAATGTACAGTAAAGAGACACTTCTTTGAAAGATGAGTGTGACGTGTGCGTATTGATAGAGTTTCAGAGAATTAAGATAAATTTGAAATAAGGTCATGCATTGAATTCCATGAATATCTCTGACACAAAGATTAATCATTACTTACAACAAAAATACAATAAATAAACAATACTGCATATATTTTCAAGAACATGCCTTGAAGCAACAAAATAATATTTATAGATGCTTTTTGTATTTTTTTAAAGATTGTACTTTTTAAGATTTGTCCATTTACATGGGGTAGTTATCCTTGAAGAGCTTGTATTTATTGACTTGCCCAATTGTTTTGAAGGTGGTGGTGATGGCCTGAACAAATCAATGGTCTCCCAGGCTATTTCACAGATCAGTTATGAGTCCATCACATTGCTGCGTGGTTCAAGCCACATATAGTTCAGACCCAGTGATTATGGCAAGATTTTTGTGAAACAGATAGCTTTAGAACCTTCCAGTATTTACACGGTCACATTACCCACACTAACATTTTAACTCCAGGTTGATATAATTAACTAAATTTAAAATGCTCAGCCCTAAGATAGGATTTGAACTACTTTTTGCATATTATCAGGCCAGGTTTCTGGATTAGTAGTCCAGAAACATGACCAATTTTCTTCTTTTTGAATTATTTTCCTGAAGGCAAGCCCAACCTTCACCAAGGATAGATTATGAATGGTGAACCTGAATTCCATCCCAGCTAGAATGAAGATTGAATCATGTGCTGTTGGCGTTAATCTTATCCACTGTCTTCCTATCAACTGAACCCAACGTGTGAGAGGCAGAAGTCCTCTTTACAACCAATTAAAGCTCCTCAGAATGTACCAGCATGCTACCATTCTAGATCTTTGGAAATCTTTTTCAATGAGGGATCTGTGAAGTACTTAATTTGGAAGGAGGTCTAGCAGAAATATGGACATATTAACTAAGCAAGGCAAATGCCAGTTAATTGGCAACATTCTCATCAACTTTGATGTGCAACTAAGCTCTGTACAATTGGGTATTGCACTGACTTACATGATGAATTCACTATAAATCTACAATGTCTGTAAACCTATAAACTTTTGAAAAGAATGGCAAGGTCTTGGAGAACATGCAGTGGAAATATACTGGAATAGTAGCGGGGGATGAGGGAAATCAGTTCCAAAACAGAATCTTTGAACTTGAAACATTAACTTTGTTTCTCTTTTCACAGATGTAGCCAGACCAGCTGAGATTTTCCACAACTTTCTGTTTGTTTTCCAGAGAAGGTGAAATTATTTTTCTTGGACTTGGGAACCTTAAGGTGAGATATACCAGAGGTATTTCAAATAATGAAGTCCTATTGATAGAATGAATAGGGAGAATCTGATAAAAGGGTTAGAAACCAGGAGACACACATTTAAGAGTATGAGCAAAAAAGGAGATAGTTGAGGTAATTTATATTTACTGAATGAGTCATAGTAGTCTGAAATGAACAATTCCTGAAAAGGAGTGGAAGTAGATTCAAGACTAACTCTTTAAAGGTAATTGATAAATACTTGTAAATTAAAACAAGTTGCAGGAAATGGGGAAAAAGCAGATGACAACTGACACAAAAATGATGGAGGGAACAGTTTCCTCCTGTGCTATAAGATTATATAATTTAATGCATCGATTCCCCTCCTCTCTTTCCTCCTTTAAGATGCTCCTCCAGACCTATATATAAACCCAAAACCCCGTGAATAATGGAAATCTGAAAGCAAAATATCACAGTTTGTTCATCCATCCAAATATCTCTGTATGGCTCAATATTAAATTTTGCTTGATATTTTGCAGTTGACTTGGAGCAGTTTACTATATTAAAGTATACAGTATTATATTATATTATATTATATTATATTATATTATATTATAGTATCTGTTTACTACATTAAACAGATGTGAATTGCTGTTGTTGGTGACTATTAATAGGTAATCAAACTGACTACAAGACTACTGAAACAATTTACTGCAATTAGATCAGTCCTAATGCTTTTAAATCCACTCTCCTCTACATTTTAAATATGAAAACTGTTCAGCCCCCTGCTGCAAATTTAAATGGAACAAGGAGCAGATACAATGAATTAGAAACTGGAGGAATCTAGATGATTAAGCGTTAGGCTATGGATAGAACTTGTTGATCAATTTTTCTCCTGCTCTTGTTGATGACATACTGTTTTCTGGAAAAGCCCTGAGGGAAGGTTGACAGTAGGAATACCCTCGAAACAATCTGTTTCAGGAACTGAAAGGGTCTTGGAGAAACCTTATACATGTTCTACTATTTCTCATGGTAATACTTGTGTTGTTAAAGCAGATGCTGTTGAAAGGGAACTCAGTTTACAGCTCTCAGGGCAGCTGTTAGATAACTCATCACAGAAACCTACTTTGGTCTTTTCATCTCTCAACCAGGCGGGCTTAACTTAACTTAACACATGCCAGTGGTGATTGCAGGAGATCCCATTCAAAGGAAGTGAGATAGAACTTTGGCACCAAAGAGCATTCCCTAAGGGATGAACAGCTCAAAAACTGCCCAGTCTCTAGTTGACCACTTACTTTAAGTCCACTAATGAATGGGTTATTTTGTCACATTAACTGACACCTATTTATATATTTCTTTATTCATCTTCTGTTAATAAAATACCTAGAATGAGCTTTCATCTGAAGGTGGGGTGATTCAGGCCATTTAATCAGCACCTGCTGTTAGATAGTTTGCAGCAATTTTGACTACGTCACTTTGTCACTTATTTGCATTCTCTCTTAACAAGTTGTAATCAGTTGGCATTTCCCTGTGGACAAACGTGAATGTATTTCTAGCTCTCTGTTAAGCTCAGTATCAAACAAATCAGTCTTGATTTTAACCCTGGAAATGGTGCAGACAGGAGATTAAATTGACTAGAAGATGGTTGTGTTCCTGACGTACTCTGATCCCTCTTGACCTCTTTGAGTTCAGGCACTGAATCAGCTTAAATCAATAGACTGAGAACTGAATGCTATAATCAACCAGAAAAATGTTTCAGAAACTGTTGATTGGATTTTACACATACAAATTGGACAGTGCTTTCTGTCTTCTGCATGAAGGTAAAAATAGGGTGTCAGTCTTTCATATTGTGAAAGGGTGTGAAACAACCAGCCATTTTGAAAGGACTAAGTTAGGAATCTTGTTACTGAGCCAATCTAAAGCACATTTTTTTGTGCCAGCTGTATTTTTTCAACATTACACAGGAAAATGTCATGGAGTATTTTACAGCAACTATGATGAGGGTGCACAAGGGAGAGGGAAAAGATCATTTGATTGTAGCAGTAGATTCTGCTATGGTAAGGTGGCAGTGTCTATGTGTTTCAAAATGAAATTTAAAAATCTTTTTTTTTCACCTTCAATAAAAGCCAAAAGACAGATTCTGAAAAGAGAAAGGGTTTTGCAAGTATTGGCCTTGACCAAATTTCTGTCAGCAGTATAACCTCCCCGATGATGTTTTCAACCACAGACTCAATTGGGGAGACCCCCTGCTCTTCTAATATGCCTCCTTCCTGCTGAATGGCCTCTAATTGGTCATCTGACTCTCCATTGGATGGCAGACCTGGCAGGGGTGGGAACATGTTGCAACTTCAGTATCTGTTTCCTCCTCTCTCAACCAACTGAAAAAGGTAAAATCTAACCCTGTGCTTAAAAATTTTAAACATTTCCTGAACTCTGCACAATTTCCATCCGCTTCACTTCGACTGAACCCCAAACAGAGACGCAAAACAGAACCTTAATTTAACTGCCAAAAGGGCACCACTTGGTAATGTCATTTCGGCACACAGTTATAGCGATGAGCCAAACTAAATGGTGAAGTCTGAGGCCTGTCAGGGAAAGCTGCAAAGAGGATCCTGCTCCCACTAGGCCCAAATCAATTTATTAAGAATTTCTTAAATTGATGTTGGCAACCATCAGCTTTCACAGCATCCTATCCATCTCAAAACCAATTCTTGAACTTAATTAGCCAAGGATGGTTTCTGGGCAGTCCCAGATTGCTTCTCTCCAAAGACCTAACCCTTTAGTTAGTGGTTGTGTAGTTTCAATGCAGTCAAAACCTGGATCTAGGAGAAAGTGAGAACTGCAGATGCTGGAGATCAGAGTCAAGAATGTGGTGCTGGAAAAGCACAGCAGGTCAGGCAGCATCCGAGGAGCAGGAGAATCAATGTTTTGGGCATAAGGCCTTTGTCATAATCAGGAATCAAACCAGGATCTGAGAGTTATAATTTCCTAGGCCTCGCATTTAGTCAGTGGGTGAGCTATGGAGGAGGGAGGGGTAGCTCCATTAAGCACTGCCCACTTTCACCCTAACCCCTTTCCCCACTACCCTGACTCTGACACTGAGTTAAAATTGGGGCTGGTCGATCTTAAATGGGAGACTCCTTATTCTGAAACAATGCCCCCAAGTTCTAGATTCCTCCATGGGAGGAAATGTCTGCTTTGCATCTATCCTATTAGATCTTCAGGCTTCTCCAACTAGTCATGGCCTCTCTCCATCCACCTCATGACCAGTAACCTTCTAACATTTCCATTATCACTGGGCACTGTGGCCATGACTGCTTAGTTGTAGTTTCTTACCACTGGTTTTCACTTCAGCTTGCTGGTCAGACTATCCTTTGGGATATCTCTTGGCTGGACAATGCAACAGAAAGCATGATTATGAGGTCCTGCCACTAGTTCTGACTGGCCCCATGTGAACCCAAGCCTTGGCATTTATCTCTGACATTTTTGGGCCTCTTGAATATCACTTCAGCCCGCTCACCCTCTGCCATATCTATCAGGGGCAAATGCAAACTCTGAGACACAAAATGCTGAAGAGACAAAAACAGATCTGGCAGTATCTCTGCAGACAGGAAGAGAGTTAATGTTTTGAAACCTGTATGAGTCTTCTTCAGAATTGCTGAGTATCAGTGTCACCATCTCACAATAAGGTCTTGAGAAACAGAAGTTTAAAAATTCTCTCACTGTAACAGTCCATTCTAAAAGATGGTGGAGTTGTTGGAGGATAAAGGGTCCAGCTTGTGCTCATTTTATTTTTATGCCTATGAACTGACTATTGCCAAGAAACAAAATAGGTAAGACTAGCATTTAGATCACATCATTCACAATGTCAGGTGTGAAAGTGTTTTACAGCCACTGAACTAGTTTTGAAATGTGAGGGATCCTTGCAACATAGAAAATGTGGTCTTCTACAAAACTGAATAATCAATGCCAGGGATTGGAATTCAGGTCCACTCTTAGCTTGTCTGATTAACAAGGTTTGTGAAGGTTTGTAGCTCAGGTTGAGGTTTCGGGTGTAGGTTTGCTCGCTGAGCTGTAGGTTTGATATCCAGACGTTTCATTACCTGGCTAGGTAACATCGTCAGTGGCGACCTCTAAGTGAAGCGAAGTTGGTGTCTCCTGCTTTCTACTTATATCTTTCTCCTGGATGGGGTTCCTGGGGTTTGTGGTGATGTCATTTCCTGTTCGTTTTCTGAGGGGTTGATAGATGGTATCTAGATCTATGTGCTTGTTTATCGCGTTGTGGTTGGAGTGCCACCCCCTCTCCCTCATAGCCCTACACACGTATGAAAAAGACCACCATTTCGACAGGGACAACACATCTATCCTGGGACAAGCTAAGCAAAGACAAGCCAGAGAATTCCTAGAGGCCTACCATTCCAACCACAACGCCATAAACAAGCACATAGATCTAGATGCCATCTATCAACCCCTCAGAAAACGAACAGGAAATGACATCACCACAAACCCCAGGTATCCCATCTAGGAGAAAGATATAAATCGAAAGCAGGAGACAACAGCTTCGCGTCACTTGGAGATCGCCACTGATGATGTTACCTAGCCAGGTAATGAAACGTCTGGATATCAAACCTACAGTTCAGCGAGCAAACCTACACCCTTGTCTGACTAAGGTCTAAAAAACATTTATTTTTAAAAAATTAACAAGTTTGCTCCAATATGAACGACTGAACCAAACTAAATCCAATGCTTGGTCTTCTGAACCTACTTAATTGGAACATGCAACACACATTCTGCCAAAGAAAGGTGTTTTTGTGCTTCTGTCCCAATTAGAACCTTTCCCAATGACGCAGCCTCAGCCTTTTGAGCAATTCAGTTATCATCAGCCTGTTCAGATTATTACTGTGACGGCTCTGTCTCCATTAGCAATTCAATTCAAAGAACTGATAATCCATCATCTTCAGTATCAGCCATGCAAATACTTAATAATGGGCAAGCCAGCAAGAGAAAAGGGATTAAGTAGTCACCCATCAGAAACTACAATAGTTAAAGCAGCAGGAGGACCTTTAAATATCTCTGCAGTTGTCAGCAATTAATAGCAATGTCAATCAAAGTGCAGGGAGTGGAAGGTTTCAGCCTGGAACTGCGTTTGAATCTCATCTGTTCTATCAATGTAAAAACGTGACTTGTCCTCAATACTGGCGCCACATTTCAGGAAGGATATGAAGGCATTGGCGGTGACACAGAAAAGGTTTACGAAAATGGTCTTATGAATGATGGACTATAGTCATTTAGATAAATTGCAGGATCGATCTGTCTGCTTAGAGAAGAGAGGTTTGAGAGAAGATTTGATCAGACCAGGATGAGAAATAGGAACTGGAGAAGGCCATTTGGCCCCTTCAGCTTGCTGTGCCTATCAATGGGATCATTCCTCCCATCCATTTTACTGCCCTTTCCCCATAACCCTTAATTCTCCTCCTGATCAAGAATTTATCTGTTTCAGCCTTAAATATACTCTGATCCTATAGCTCCCTGTGACAACAGGTTCCAAAGACTCGCAACGCCCGAGAGAAGACATTCCTCCTCATGTCACTCTTAACTTGCCACTGCTTTACTTTGACATGGTGCCCTCTGATCTGACTCTCCTGTGAGGGTAAACATCCTTTCAGAACTCCCTTAAGAATTCTATACGTTTCAATGACATCAACTCATATTCTTCTAAATTCCAATGGAGTGTAGTCCCAACCTGTTTAACCTTTGCTCATAAGACAATCCCTCCATTACGTCTCCTAGTGAACCATCTCTTGCTTTCAATGAAAATAATACCCTCCTTAAATAAGGGAACGGTATTCAATATCATGAGGGGTACAATAAAAATAGATTCTGTAGTGCAGATAGAGAGAAACAGTTTTCATTGGGTGTCACAATGGCTCAGCGTCTAGGACTACTGCCTCACACTTGATGCTTAATGGATGTTTGTTTATGCTAAAGATACGATATAAACTAAATTTGTTGTAGTATACTCCTGTTGAGCTCTCCAAAGGAGTGAATTATCATGTTAAAACATAAAAATTTAAAAATTAGGAGGAGGAGCTTTCCCTCGAGCATTGGAGGCTCGGGGTGAACTTATAGAAGTTTATAAAATCGTGAGGGGCATGGATAGAGTAAATAGACAAGATATAAAAGAGACCTGAGGGGGGCAACTTCTTCACGCAGAGGATGGCAGCTCATTCCATACACATACCACCCGCTGAGTGAAAACATTGCCCCTTAGGTCTCTTTTATATGTTTCCCCTCTCACCCTAAACCTATGCCCTCTCGTTCTGGACTCCCCCACCTCAGGGAAAATACTTTGCCTATTTATCCTATCCATACTTCTCATGATTTTATAAACACCCATAAGGTCACCCCTCAGCCTCCGATGCTCCTGGGAAAAAGGCCCTGGCCTATTCAACCTTTCCTTATCGCTCAAATCCTCCAACCTTGGCAATATCCTTGTAAATCTTTTCTGAACACTTTCAAGTTTCACAACATCTTTCCGATAGGAAGGAGGCCAGAATTGCACACAATATTCCTACAGTGGCCTAACCAATGTCTTGTACAGCCGCAACATGACGTCCCAACTCCTGTACTCAATACTCTGACCATACCAAACACCTTCTTCACTATCCTATCTAGCTGTGACTCCACTTTCAAGGAGCTATGAACCTGCACTCCAAGGTCTCTTTGTTCAGCAACATTCCCCAGGACCTTACTATTAAGTGTATAAGTCCTGCTAAGATTTGCTTTCCCAAAATGTAGTACCTCACATTTATCTAAATTAAACTCCATCTGCCATTTCTCAGCCCATTGGCCCATCTGGACAAGATCCTGTAGTAATCTGAGGTAACTTTCTTTGCTGTCCACTACACCTCCAATTTTGGTGTCATCAGCAAACTTACTAACTGTACCTCTTATGCCCACATCCAAATCATTTACATAAATGATGTAAAGTAATGGATGCAGCACCAATCCTTGAGTCCCTCCACTTGTCACAGGCCTCCAGTCTGAAAAACAACCCTCCACCACCACCCTCTGTCTCCTACCTTTGAGCCAGTTCTGTATCCAAATGGTTCGTGATAGAGTCATAGAGTCATAGAGATGTACAGCATGGAAACAGACCCTTCGGTCCAACCAGTCCATGCCGACCAGATATCCCAACCCAATCTAGTCCCACCTGCCAGCACCTGGCCCATATCCCTCCAAACCCTTCCTATTCATATACCCATCCAAATGCCTCTTAAATGTTGTAATTGTAACAGACTCCAAAACATCCTCTGGCAGCTCATTCCATACACATTTCTCTGCGTGAAAACGTTGCCCCTTAGGTCTCTTTTATGTCTTTTTCCTCTCACCCAAAACCTAGGTCCTCTAGCTCTGGACTCCAGAGAAAAGCTGCAACGTGACCTCCTAACTCCTGTACTCAATACTCTGACCAATAAACGAAAGCATACTAAACACCTTCTTCACTATCCTATCTCCCTGCGACTCCACTTTCAAGGAGCTATGAACCTGCACTCCAAGGTCTCTTTGTTCAGCAACACTCCCTAGGACCTTACCATTAAGTGTACAAGACTTGCTAAGATTTGCTTTTCAAAATGCAGCACCTCGCATTTATCTGAATTAAACTCCATCTGCCACTTCTCAGCCCATTGGCCCATCTGGTCCAGATCCTGTTGTAATCTGAGGTAACATTCTTCGCTGTCCACTACACCTCCAATTTTGGTGTTATCTGCAAACTTACTAACTGTACCTCTTATCTATGCATCCAAATGATTTATGTAAATGACAAAAAGCATAGGACCCAGCACCGATCCTTGTGGCACTCCACTGGTCACAGGCCTGGTCACACTCTGCCTTCTACCTTTGAGCCAGTTCTGTATCCAAATGGCTAGTTCTCCCTGTATTCCATGAGATCTAACCTTGCTCCCATGGGGAACCTTGTCGAACACCTTACTGAAGTCCATATAGATCACATCTACTGCTCTGCCCTCATCAATCTTTCTTGTTACTTCAAAAACTCAATCAAGTTTGTGAGACTTGATTTCCCATGCACAAAGCCATTTTGACTATCCCGAATCAGTCCTTGCCTTTCCAAATACATGTACATCCTGTCCCTCAGGATTCCCTCCAACAACTTGCCCACCGCCGAGGTCAGGCTCACTGGTCTATTGTTTCCTGGCTTGTTTTTACCGCCCTTCTTAAACAGTGGCACCACATTTGCCAACCTAGAGTCTACCGGCACCTCACCTGTGACTATCAATGATACAAATATCTCAGGAAGAGGCCCAACAATCACTTCTCTAGCATTGCACAGAGTACTCGGGTACACCTGATCAAGTCCTGGGGATTTATCTACCTTTAACCGTTTCAAGACATCCAGCACTTCCTCCTCTGTAATTTGGACATTTTGCAAGATGTCACCATCTACTTCGCCACAGTCTATATATTCCATATCCTTTTCCACAGTAAATACTGAAGCAAAATATTCATTAGTATCTCCCCCATTTTCTGTGTCTCCACACGAAGGCCGCCTTGCTGATCTTTGAGAGGCCATATTCTCTTCCGAGTAACCCTTTTGCCCTTCCTTATACCTTCCAGCCTTTCCTTTCACCCTGACAGGAATATACTTTCTCTGAATTCTTGTTATCTCATTTCTGAAGGCTTCCCATTTTCCAGCCATCCCTTTACCTGTGAACATCTGCGCCCAATCAGCTTTCAAAGGTTCTTGTCTAATACAGTCAAAATTGGCCTTTTTCCAATTCAGAACTTCAACTTTTCGATGTTGTCTATCCTTTTCCTTCACTATTTTAAAACGAATAGAATTATGGTCACTGGCCCCAAACTGCTCCCCCACTGATACCTCAGTCACCTGCCCTGCCTTATTTCCCAAGAGTAGATCAAGTTTTGCACCTTCTCTCATAGGTACATCCATATACTGAATCAGAAAATTGTCTTGTACACACTTAAGAAATTCCTCTCCATCTAAACCTTTAACACTATGGCAGTCCCAGTTGATGTTTGGAAAGTTAAATTCCCCTACCATAACTACCCTATTATTCTCACAGATAGCTGAGATTTCCTTACAAGTTTATTTCTCAATTTCTCTCGGACTATTAGGGGGTCTATAATACAATCCCAATAAGGTGATCATCCCTTTCTTATTTCTCAGTTCCACCCAAATAACTTCTCTGCATGTCTTTCCAGGAATATCCTCCCACAGCACAGCTGTAACGCTATCCCTCATCAAAAATGCCACTCTCCCTCCTCTCTTGCCTCCCTTTCTATCCTTCCTGTAGCATTTGTGTCCTGGAACATTAAGCTGCCAGACCTACCCATCCCTGAGCCATGTTTCTGTAATTGCTATGATATCCCAGTCCCATGTTCCTAATCATGCCCTGAGTTCATCTGTCTTCCCTGTTAGGCCTCTTGCATTGAAATAAATGCAGTTCAATTTATTAGTCCTCCCTTGTCCCTGCCTGCCCTGACTGTTTGACTCACTTCTGTTCTCAGCTGTACCCGTCTCAGATCAATCTCTTTCCTCACTATCTCCCTGGGTCCCACTCCCGCACCTTACTAGTTTAAATCCTCCCAAGCAGTTCTAGCAAATTTCCCTGCCAGTATATTAGTCCCCTTCCAATTTAGGTGCAATCCGTTCTTCTTGTACAGGTCACGTCTATCCCAAAAGAGATTCCAATGATTCAAAAATGTGAATCCTTTTCCCATACACCAGCTCCTCAGCCATGCATTCATCTGCTCTATCCTCCTATTCCTGCCCCCACTAGCTCGTAGCACTGGGAGTAATCCAGATATTACTACCCTTGAGGACCTCCTTTTTAAATTTCTACTTAACTCTCTGTAATGTCCCTTCAGAGTCTCAACTTTTTTCCTTCCAATGTTGTTGGTTCCAATGTGGACAATGACCTCCTGCTGGCCCCTCTCCCCCGTGAGAACATTCTGCACCTTCTCTGAGACATTCTTGATCCTGGCACCAGGGAAACAACACACCATTCTGCTTTTTCTCTGCTGGCCACAGAAATGTCTGTCTGTACCTCTGACTACAGAATCCCTTAACACAATTGATCTCTTGGAAGTCGATGTACCCCTCGTTGCATCAGAGTCGGTCTCAACACCAGAAACTTGGCTGTTCATGCTACGTTCCCCTGAGAATCCATCATCCCCTACATTTTCCAAAACAGCATACCTGTTTAAAGTGGGTATATCCACAAAAGACTCCTGCACTAGCTGCCTACCTCTCTTACCCTTCCTGGAGTTAACCCATCTATGTGACTGTATCTGAGACTTTCCACCCTTTCTATAACTGCCATCCATCACATATTGTTGCTGTTGCAAATTCCTCATCGCTTCTATCTGTCTCTCCAACCCATCCACTCAATCTGATAAGATTTGCATCCAACAGCATTTGTGGCAGATATAATCCACAGTAACTCTTAAAGTCTCTTTAAACTCCCACATCTGACAAGAAGTACATATCACTGCAAAGGCCATTTTTGCTCCTTCACAATCTACAAACACAGAAAATAACACCGTCTTATTCCTCTACAAACACTGTCCCAGGTTAAATTAATAGTTATGGCTTATATTTTAAGTTTAATCAAGAGACTTACCCCAAAAAACATATAATCAAGAGAGAATCCACACTACTCACTACTGCAGCCTTTCTGTTGGACAGACTTAACACTACAATTAACTTATCTGATTCTGTGCTGTGAACTTCACCCAACAGTTCCTCCAAGATTAGTTGTGGATTTCACTGTTTGTTAATTTTCCCAGATGCACTCTGATGTCCAGCGATACACGAATTCAAACAGCAACGGCCATAACTGTGCAGGTTCTCTCTCTCTCTCTCTCCTGCACTGTCCTCACCATGTGCTTCCTTTGTCTGCTTTCTCCCTTTTAAAACTGCTGTTATTTTGACATTTTTTTCCAAAGTTCCAAAACAATGCAACAGCATATAAAACAGTAATTGCTGCTCCTGGAATTCGAGGAAATCACCTCCAACACCTAAAATACCTCAAAAAAAAGGAGCAGCTCTTAAAGCCAGAAATTTTTCCCATCCTCCATCTTGGATTACACAGAATCCTCTCCCCATATCCTGTGAGATCTACCTTTGCTCACCAGTTTCCCATGGGGAACCTTGTCGAAAACCTTACTGAAGTCCACATCAATCATATCTATCGCTCAGCCCCCATCAATCCTCTTTGTTACTTCAAGAAAGTCAATCAAGTTTGTGAGACATGATTTCCCATGCATAAAGCCATGTTGACAATCCCTAATCAGTAGATGTCTTTGCAAATACATGTACATCCAGTCTCTCAGGATTCCTTCCAATAATTTGCCCACCACTGATGTCAGGCTCACTGGTCTATTGTTCCCTGGCTTGTCCTAACCACCCTTCTTAAACAGTGGCACCACGTTAGCCAACTCCAGTCTTCTGGCACCTCACCCGTGACTATTGATGATACAAGAGGCCCAGCAATCACTTCCTCAGCTTCCCAGGGTACACCTGATCAGATCTGGGATTTATCCACCTTTAACCGTTTCAAGGCATCCAGCACTTCCTCCTCTGTAATCTGGACATTTTGCAAGATGTCACCATCTATTTCCCTACAGTCCATATCTTCCATATCCTTTTCCACAGTAAATACTGATGCAAAATATTCATTTAGTATCTCCCCCATCTCCTGCAGCTCCACACAAAGGCCGCCTTGCTGATCTTTGAGGGGCCTAATCTCTTCCGAGTAACCCTTTTGTCCTTAATATATTTGTAAAAACTCTTTGGATTCTCCTTAATTCTATTTGCCAAAGCCATTTCATGTCCGCTTTTTGCCCTCCTGATTTCCCTCTTAAGTATACTACTACTTCCTTTATACTCTTCTTAGGATTCACTCGATTTATCCTGTTTATACCTGACATATGGCTTCCTTCTTTTTCTTAACCAAACCCTCAATTTCTTTAGTCATCCAGCATTCCCTACACCTACCAGCCTTCCCTTTCACCCTGACAGGAATATACTTTCTCTGGATTCTTGTTATCTCATTTCTGAAGGCTTCCCATTTTCAAGCCGTCCCTTTACCTGCGAATATCTGCCTCCGATCAGCTTTCAAAAGTTCTTGTCTAATACCGCCAAAATTGGCCTTTCTCCAATTTAGAACTTCAACTTTTAGATCTTGTCTATCCTTTTCCTTCACTATTTTAAAATGAGTAGAATTATGGTCGTTGGCCCCAAAGTGCTCCCCCACTGACACCTCAGTCATTTGCCCTGCCTTATTTCCCAAGAGTAGATCAAGTTTTGCACCTTCTCTAGTAGGTACATCCACATACTGAATCAGAAAATTTTCTTGTTATTTAACAAATTCCTCTCCATTTAAAGCCTTAACCCTATGGCAGTCCCAGTCTATGTTTGGAAAGTTAAAAATCCTTTGCCATAACCACCCTATTATTCTTACAGATAACTGAGATCTTCTTACAACTTAGTTTCCCAATTTCCCTCTGACTATTAGGAGGTCTATAATACAAGGGGCAAAAGTGAGAACTGAGACGCTGGAAACCAGAGTCTAGATTAGAGTAGTGCTGGAAAAGTACAGCGGGTCAGGCAGCACCCGAAGAGCAGGAAAATCGATGTTTATAACTATGATCTCAATAAGGTCATCATCCCTTTCTTATTTCTCAGTTCCACCTAAATAACTTCCCTGAATTTATTTCCGGGAATATCCTCTCTAAGGATAGCCGTAATGCTCTCCCTTATAAAAACACCACTCCCCCTGTTCTCTTGCCTCCCTTTCTGTCCTTCCTGTAGCATTTGTATACTGGAACATTAAGCTGCCAGTCCTGGCCATCCCTGAGCCATGTTTCTGTAATTGCTATGATATCCCAGTCCCACCACTGATGTCAGGCTCACTGGTCTATAGTTCCCTGGCTTGTCTTTACCACCCTTCTTAAACAGTGGCACCACATTAGCCAACTCCAGTCTTCCGGCACCTCACCCTTGACTATTGATGATACAAATATCTCAGCAAGAGGCCCAGCAATCACTTCCTCAGCTTCCCACAGAGTTCTAGGATACACCTGATCAGGTCCTGAGGATTTATTCACTTTTATGTGTTTCAAGACATCCAGCACTTCCTCCTCTGTAATATGTTCCTAACTATGCCCTGAATTCATCTGCCTTTCTTGTTAGGTCTGTTGCATTGAAATAAATACAGTTTAATTTATCAGTCCTATCTTATTCTCTGCTTTGTCCCTGCCTGTGCTGACTGTTTGACTCGCCTGTGTTCTCAACTGTACCAATCTCAGATTGAAATGTTTCCTCACTAGCTCCCTGGGTCCTCCCCAGGGAGGTTGTTCATTCCAATGTGTACAATTAATTCCTACTAGCCCCTCTCCCCCTTGAGAACATTCTGCACCCTCTCTGAGGCGTCCTTGATCCTGGTACCAAAGAAGCAACACACCATTCTGATTTTTCGTTGCTGGCCCAGAAACGTCTATCTGTACCTTGACAATTGATCCCTTGGAACCTGTCATTACATTAGAACCAGTCTCATTACCTGAAACTTGGCTGTTCATGCTACATTCCCCTGAGAATCCATCACCCCCTACATTTTTCAAAACAGCATATTTGTTGTGATAGCCACAGAAGACTCCTGCCTACCTCTGTTACCTTTCCTGGAGTTAACCCATCTGTGACTGTATCTGAGACTTTCCCCCCTTTCTGTAACTGCTGTCCATCACATCCCCCTTGCTCTTGTAAATTCCTCAATGCCTTTAACAGCTTCTTCTAACAGTCTATTTGAGCTGATAGGATTCTCAACAATGGCATTTTTTGCAGATGTAATCCTCAGCAACCCATAAACTCTCCCTAAACTCCCACATCCGACAAGAAGAGCATATCACTCTACTAAGGGCCATTTTTGCTTCTTTCAATCTACAGACCCAGAAAATAGCACTGTCTTATTCCTCTACAAAACACTGCTCCAGTTTAAATGAATACTTGTGGCTTATAGTTTAAGTTTAGTCAAGAGACATAGCTCAATAAAACATATAATCAAGGAAGAACCCACTCTACTCACTACTGCAGACTTATTTTAAGGCCACGCTTAAAACATCCACTTATCTGCTTCTGTGCTGTGACCTCTCCCAAACAGGTTCCTCCAAGTTCACTGTTTTTTAATTTTCGCAGGCGCACTCCGATGTCTATCTATACATGAATTCAACAACAAAGGCAGTAACTGCTAGCTCTGTCAGTTAGCAATGTGGGTTTCTTTCTCTCTCTCTCTCTCACTCTCTCTCTCCCTCATGCACTGACCTCACCATGTGCTTCCTTTGCCTGTTCTTCTCCCTTTTAAAAGTGCTGTTGTTTTGACTTTTCTTTGAATGATTCTGATATAAAGAGCCCAAAACTTTGTACAATACTTTAGGTGTAGTCTCACCAATGCCAGGTACTATTTCCTTCTATTCTTTCATGTGATGTGGGTGTCACTGCTAAGGCCAGAATTTCTTGCCTATTCCTAATTGCTTTTGGACAGTGTGACTTGGCAGGCCACTGTGGAGTGCAATTAATAGTTCACCAAATTGCTGTGCATCTGGAGTCACATATAAGCCACATCACCAAGGACCACAGATTTCCTTCCCTGATGGATATCAATGAGTTTTACAATAAAATGACAGGATGGAGTTAATTAGATAAATATGAGGTGTAAGGCAAATCAGGGCAGGACTTATGGTATGGTGTGTTGGCAAACAAAATGATCTAGGGGTGCAGGCTTATAAGAGCCTTGAAGGTGGAGTCGCAGGTAGACAGGGTGGTAAAGAAGGCATTTGATATGCTTGCCTTTATTGGTCAGTGCATTAAGTGTAGGTGTTGGTAGCTCATGTTAAGGCTGTACTTGGTTAGGCCACATTTGGAATACTGCGTTCAATTCTGATCTCCCTGCTATTGCAAAGATATTCATAAACCTGAAAGGGTACAGAAATAATTCACAAGGATGTTGCTGGGGATGGAGGATTTGAACTATAGGGAGAGGCTGAATAGGCTGAGACTATTTTCATGGAGTGTTGGAGGATGAGGAGTGTCTTTTTCATGAAGAGAGTGGTGCATGTTTGGAGTGAGCTGCCAGAGGATGTGGTGGAGATGGGTACAATTACAACATTTAAAAGGCATCTGGAGGGGTATTTGAATAGAAAAGGATAAAGGAATATGAACAAAATACTGGCAAATGGGACTAGATTAATTTAGGATATCTGGTCGATGTGGAGGAGTTGGATCGAATGTTCTGTTTATGTGCTGAACAACTTTATTACCCTATGACCCTATAACAGGTGAACGTGGCGATGCCACAATTATTAAGACTAGCTTTATAATTCTAATTGAATATTAGATTCACCAGTGGTCGTGGAAGGGTTTGAACCTATGTCCCCAGAATATTAGCCTGGGTCTTAGGGTCATTCATGCGCTGACATTGCTACTATCTATTCACCTCATAAAAAAGGAAAGGCTAGTATTCCATTTGCCTTCCTTGCTGTATGTGCATGCTAATTATTTGTAAGGTAGGTACAAGAATGCCCAGATTCCTTTTGTACCAGAGGCATTCCATAATCTCTCTTCTGAAATGATCTGGCAGAGATAGTGGGCAACAGTTGCAAGGCCATCTCTTGATCTGATAAATATCAGAGCCATCTGAATCCAAACATTTTTAATGCTCTGTCCTGTGAGAATACGAGTAGGGAAGTCATGTTGAGGTTGTATAGGACATTTTTGAGATTTCTTCTGGAGTATAGTGTCCAGTTCTTGTCGCCCTGTTATAGGAAGGATATTATTAAACTAGAAAGGGTTAGGAAGAGATTTACCAGGATGTTGGCTTGAGTTACATAGAAACTCTGGATAGACTGGAACACCACCAACCACTGGATACATTGCATCATCCTCCACCATTTCCGCCATCTACAAACGGACCCTAACACCAGGGATATATTTCCCTCCCCACCCCTATATGCATTCCAGAGAGACCATCCCCTCTGTGACTCCCTTGTTAGGTCCATGCCCCACACCAACCCACCCTCCACTCCAAGTACCTTCCCCTGCTACGGCAAGAAGTGCAAAACCTGCACCCACACCTCCCTCCTCATCTCTGTCCAAGGCCCCAAAGGATCCTTCCACATCTGACAGAAATTTACCTGTATTTCCACACGTCATCTACTGTGTCTTTTGCTCAATGTGGTCTCCTATACATAGGGGAGACAGAATGTCAACTTGCCGAACGTTTCAGAGAACATCTCTGGGACACAAGGACTAAACAACCCCACTCATCCTGTGGCCGAACCCTTCCACTCCCCTCCCAACTCTGCCATGGACATGCAAGTCCTGGGCCTCCTTCACCAGCAAACTCTAGCTACCTGATGCCTGAAGGAAGAGTGCCTCATCTTCCATCGTGGGATCTTCTAACCACATGGGATCAATATGAATTTCATCAGATTCCTCATTCCCTCTCCTCCCACCTTATCCCAGATCCAACCTTCCAGCTCAGCACCATCCTCTTGAACTGTCCTACCTGTCCTTTTTCCTTCCTACCTATCCGTTCCACCCTCCTCTCCCAACTATCACCTTCATCCCACTTTCATCTACCTTTGGCATTCCCAGCTACCTTCCCCCAAGCCCCACCCCCTCCCATTTATGTCTCAGCCCCCCTGGGCCCCCCCTTCCTGATAAAGAGATTACGCTTGAAACGCCAACTCTCCTGCTTCTTGGATGCTGCCTGATCAGCTGCGCTTTTCCAGCACTACACTCTTAGAATCTGACCTCCAGCATCTGCAGTCCTCACTTTCTCCTGGGACTTTTTCAGTGGATCGTAGGAAGTTGAGACGTGACCTTTTTGAGATTTATAAAATCATGAGGAGTATAGATAGGGTTAATGGTAGGTGTCTTTTCGCTAGGAATGGGGATTTCAAGACTGGGGGCATTTTTTAAGAGAGGAGAGACATTTTTCAAAAAACAGAGGGTCAATGTTTTTACAGAGTGTGATTCTGGTGTGGAATGAACTTCCAGAAGCAGTGGTGATATGTACATGAAGAAAAAAGGTTTGGAGAGATATGGGCCGGGAGAGGGCAGGTGGGACTAGTTTAGTTTGGGATTGTGTTGGGCATGGACTGGTTGGACCTAATGTCTGTTTCTGTGCTCTACGACTCTTACAATATGAGAAAGAATCAGAAATTTAGTGGGAGGAATTCCAAACAATAAGGCTTTGTTACTAAAGCCATAACTGCCAAAAGTTGTGGGGCTAAAATGAGAGATGCTGAAGAGGCTTGAATTAGAGGAGCAGAGAAATCTGGGAGAGCTGTAGCATGAAAGGTTATTGCAGAAATAGTGGGGAGCAATGAAGCACTTTGCCCGGTGTGTAAGGTGCAGCTTGAATGAAATAAATGCTGTTGTTGAATACCTCCAACTCTCATTTCTCACCTCCTGCTGAACATTTTGGATGGGTAAAACACACACACATATGGAAGCTTCCACTAACTGCACATCGACTGCCCAGGAATGTCGAGAGCCCAT
The DNA here is from genome assembly GCF_020745735.1 of Hemiscyllium ocellatum. Lineage (NCBI taxonomy): Eukaryota > Metazoa > Chordata > Chondrichthyes > Orectolobiformes > Hemiscylliidae > Hemiscyllium > Hemiscyllium ocellatum. The sequence goes on along the minus strand of NC_083402.1, from coordinate 120,036,572 downwards.
ATATATAGCAGGTGCAGCCGCCACAGGCTGCTGGTCTCTCTCTCATGGGCTTTCATTACGGAAGTGTTTGGGATGTCAGAGAAGTTCCTTTACTGGGATACTTCACTTGCATTCCTCAACTCTGGGAGAAGCCAGTTCCGAGTTGAGGAAGTGCTTAAAAGGGAGGAGAAGCACTCGGTACAGCGTGTGTTTGTTTTCTGCATATGAAAGCTAATCACTTCCCACAGGGGAATCGCCTGTCACTTATCCCGTGGCTGCCAAGATCTTCCTAAAGCAGTGAAGCCCTCAGTCTGGTCAATGTATAACCATCCCCAAACACACACGCAGACACACACAGACACAGAGACACACAAGACCCACACACAGACACAGAGGCACACACAGACAGACACACAGACACACACAGATACACACACACAGACACAGACACACACAGAGACACACACAGACACACAGACAGACACACAGACACACTCACAGACACACAGAGACACCCACATAGACAGACACACAGAGACATACACACAGACAGACACACAGACAGACACAGACACGCACACAGACACACAGAGACACACACAGACAGACAGAGAGACACACACAGACAGACAGACACACACAGACAAGCACACAGACACAAACACACACAGAGACAGACACACACACAGACACAGACACACACAGACACGTGCCCACACACATACACACAGACAGGCACACACACACAGACAGACACACTGACACACACACACGCCTCATTGTGCCTTACCTACTGTGTTGCTATTTGTTCCTCTATAAGCATCATTATTACAATGTCTTTACGAGTAACCGGGTCAAATACAGAGATCTGCCTTTGTAATATAACCCAGCTACAGTGACATGTGTTTGCACTGCAAACAATTCTCTTCCTATGAATCATATCATTGGGGGTCAATGCACAAACGCGGGGTATTAGTGGTGACAGCAAGAGAGGTGCAAACATCTTCTTAAACTGGGCAGTTTATTTTGACAAGACTCTATAGTCTCCAGGGGGGCTTTGTGCAGACAGCGGGCCTGCATGATCTCTAAAAACAGTTTAAGCAAATTTAAATGTAAAAGGATATGAGTTTGGATGAGGATGATGATCCTGCCGGCGTTGTCAGTCCAGTTTTTGGCTGATTGGCCACAAATACATAAAGGCACACACTCTGACAGCTCAGTTTTTGTAATGCAAGAATTTTTAATTACTCCGCTGAGATTCGGTTGGCTGAGGAACTCAGGTCAGTTTGCTGAGTGCCGTTTGCAGGTTATCAGAAGGGACAGCCAGTCTGAAAGAACCCAGGCTCCACAGTGGTATCATAGACTGTGAGGAGAGAGTGCAATCCCAGAGAGGGAGAGGGAGAACAGGGACCACCTTATCTGACCGATCCCAGTGACAAGAAATTTTCTCAATGAGAGCAGACAACATCAACCCCAGGACAGGGCTGGTGGTGGCTTTGGTCAGTGTCTTCCTGGTTTTTGGCTTCATGTTCACTGTGTCTGGAGTGAGAGGGGAGACTCTGGGAGACATCCCGCTCATTGCCATCGGGCCTGCTATCTTCCTGCCCGGCCTGGCTGCCATCCTGCTGGCCAAGAAGACCGATGGATTCTCCAAGTGGCCGGCAGCCCTGTGTTGTGGCCGGAACAGAAGGGATACCGAGGGAGAGCTCCTGGCTGCCCCGAGCATCGAGGGCAGCTGGCAGGACATGTCCAAGACCTCGACCAGGACCCAGACCCCCGAGGTCGAGGAGGGAGGCTTCTCTGTGGACTCCAGGAGCCTGATCCGCAAGAGCGACCAAGAGGCGGCCAGGAGATACTTAGAGACCTACTACCCATCCGGAGTCTTCTACAACTACTGCGCCTTCGCCCGGCTATGCTCCAACCGGGACAGCGCCTTCTACACCAGCGTCTACTCTACCCGGGACAGTGTGGTCTACTCCCCTCGGGACAGTGTTCCCTACGGCAGGTATTACTGCTGTTACCCCAGCCCGGGAGAAACCCAACATGTCAGACTTTGCTGGGACTACGAGACAATAGTGTGAGGGAGACTGGAACACCGACGTGTGCAGCCGCTGCAGCCGAATAGCAACCCCTCCCTTCCCCATCAAGCAAGCGAGCTTTTCAACCTTGGGGTATTTTTTTTAACGAGAAACTGAGACCTTGAGTTGGGTGGGAGTGACACAGGCGTGTTTTGTGGATTGTCACTTTGGCAATTTTAAGCGTTATTAGACCTAAAACTAATTATGAATATAATTCATGTTTTATTTAAGGTATGCTTTTGTTCCTCTGCCTAGACCTTAGACTTGAACCGGTCTTGTTGCGCCACATATCTGCACAAGCATGTTTAACCTAAGCATGTTCCAAGGAATGTGGATTTTTTTGTAAATCCGCGTCAATGACCCAAAGCCATAAAAAAAATCAGATTTTGTATTTACCTAATTGTTGTCATTTGTTCGTTCTCTGTGAGTTTTATGTTTATGGCGGGAAATCTGAAAGGGATTCAATATGTGAATGGAAGAATGAGACTCGTTTAACTCGGTTTCTTTAAATTTAAAAGGTTGGGGAATTAAGCAGGGAAGGACGGTGGTGCTAATAATTGCAAAATGACACTTTGATTTTCATCACTTGCTTGTCCCCAAACAAGTTTTGCTTCTGAAAGGCTTGCTGGCCTTTTTGATATAGATTTACTGTTGAATGAGTTGAATGTGCGATCATTTCCCCGGAATTTGCGTTGGGGAAATTGTCAGCGCTGGTCAATTATCATTCCTGTGAAGTTGACGAGACTCCGAGTCTGCACAGGCGCTCAGTGATGCTCCGTTTTTCCAGTGAATTGGGCCGTTCAACTTCCTCCAGACCACCATCACTGTCCTGACCAGAACTTGACAGGAGTTTGACAGAGTAGACACTGAGTTGGTTTCACCTAGCTGGCCAGTTTAAAACTCAGGGGCATCAGTCTTGGGACAAAGAAAAGAACAAAGAACAAAAGAGATGTGCAGCACAGGAACAGGCCCTTAGGCCCAACCAAGCCTGTGCCCCATCAGCATGCCCCCATCTAAACTAAAAAAACAAACCACCTGCCTTTATTCGGCCTGTATCCCTCTATTCCGTCCCTATTCATGTAACTATCCAGATGCCTCTTAAATGTGGCCTGTTTCCACCTGCGTTGCAGGCTCATCCCACTCTGTGTGAAAAAACTTGTCTTGCACATCTTCCTTAAACTTTGCCCCTCTCACCTTGAACCTGTGCCCCTTGTAACTGAAACTTCAACCCTGGGAAAAAGCCTCTGACTATCTATGCCTCTCATAAATATATAGACCTCGAGCTGGTCTCCTCTCGGCTGCCACCTCTCCAGTGAAAACTATCTAATTCGTTTTAATCTTTCCTCATAGCCAATGCCTTTGAGACCAGGCAACATCCTGGTGAATCTTCTCTGCATGACCTTCAGGTCGAGAGGCCTGGTATAGTGGACAGTGAAGAAAAAGATAACAACATCTCAGAGGACAATGGGACCTTGACCATACCGTCCAATGGGTGGAGGAGTGGCAGATGGAGTTTAATTTAAATAAATGTGAGGTGCTGCATTTTGTTAAAGCAAACCAGGGCAGGACTTATATAGTAGTAAGTGAGATCTGCAGATGCTGGAGATCAGAGCTGAAAATGTGTTGCTGGTTAAAGCACAGCAGGTCAGGCAGCATCCAAGGAACAGGAGATTCGACGTTTCGGGCCAGAGCCCTTCATCAGGCTCTGGCCCGAAACGTCGAATTTCCTGTTCCTTGGATGCTGCCTGACCTGCTGTGCTTTAACCAGCAACACATTTTCAGCTCAGGACTTATATAGTTAATGATAGGGCCCTGTTGAGATTTGCCAAACAAAGAGGCCTAGGGGTCAGATATAAAGTTCCTTGGAAGTGGAGTCGCAGTTGGATAGGTTGGTGAAGAAGGCATTTGGCACTCTCAGGAAAGATTTGGAGGGATATGGACCAAGCAAAGATAGGTGGGACTAGTTTAGTTTGGGATTATAGTCGGTGTGGAGTGGTTGGACCAAAGGATCCCTTCAGAGGAAGTGTCACTGGAGCCGAAAGATTATCTCTGATTTCTCTCCACTGATGCTGCCAGACCTACTGAGCTTTTCCAGCAATTTCTGTTTCTGTTTCTGATTTACAGTGTCCACAGTTCTTTCAGCACATTGAATATAGGAGTTGGGGCATCATGCTGCTGTTGCACAGGGCATTGGTGAGGGAACTTTTAGAATGCTGTGTTCAATTCTGGTCTCCCTGCTATAGGATGATGTTAAACTTGAAAGGGTTCAGAAAAGATTTACTGGGATTGGAGGATTTGAACCATAGGGAGAGGCTGAATAGGCTGGTGCTTTATTTCACGGGACTGTCGGAGATTGAGGGGTAATCTTACAGAGGTTTATAAATTCATGAGGAGCATGAATAGGGTGAATAGCTAAGGTCTTTTTTCCCTGGTTAGGAGAATCCAAGACTAAATGGCAGAGGTTTAAGATGAGAGGGGTAAGATTTAAAAAGGACCCAAGGGGAAACATTTTCACATATGGTGCATGTGTGGAACGAGTTGCCACAGGAGGTGGTGGAGGCTAGTACAATTGCAATTTTTAAAAGGCATCTGGATGGGTATATGAATAGGAAGGGTTTAGAGGGATATGGACCAAGTACTGGCAAATGGGGCAAGATTGGTGTAGGATATTTGGTCAATGCAGAGAATAGAGTTGGAGGAGCAGCAAGATCTCAATGAGTTGTAAGGCTGGAGAATGTCACTGAGCTGAGCATAAAGACAGAGACTACACACGGGATTTGAAACCAAGGATGATTCTTTTAAAATCGAGGAGTTTCTAAACAGGCAAGCAACGTAGGTCAGCGAGAATAGTTTTAGAAAGATGACCCGGCATGCTTAGGAAATGGGTATTAGAGTTTGCAGAGGTAAGAAGTCAGCTAGGAGAGGATTGAGATAATTAAGAGGTAACATAGGAATGAATGATGGTTTCAGCAGCAGATGAATTGAAGTAGAATTGAATAATGTAGCAGAGTGGGAAATATTGATGGTACAGAAATATGGTTGGAAGTTCATTGCGAGGTCAGAGATTATAAACACTCTAGCATCAGTCACTTGCTAAGGCGGATGATGGAGTTAGTTGCTAGGAAACGAAGTTTGTGATAATGTCTTTTGCCTTCCCAACAGTTAGAGGAATTCTTTGCTCATCCAAGCCTTGATATCAAACAAGCAATTTGGTAGTTAATAAATAAAAGGGTAGCTGTGGGCAGCACAGTGGCTGTAGGCAGCATGGTGGCTCAGTGGTTAGCACTGCAGCTTCACAGTACCAGGGACCCGGGTTCAATTCCTATCTTGGATGACTCTCTGTGTGGACTTTGTACATTCTCCCCATGTCAGTGTGGTTTTTCTCCCCACAATCCAAAGATGCGCAGGCCAGTGAATTGGCTATGATAAATTGTCCTATAGCATTGGGTGCATTTAGTCAGGTAGGGGAATGGATGGGTTATACTCTTTGGAGGGTTGGTGTGGACCTGTTGGGCTGAAGGGCCTGTTTCCATACTGTAGGTAATTTAATCTTGAACATTCAACATTGGTGACCATGACTTTGCCTACCTGGTGCCTCAAGCCCTTGGCTTTCACTGCCATTTTCACCTTAAAGCCTACATTTTTCACCAAGCTGTTGGTCACCTGTCCTGACATCACTTTCTGTGGCTCTGTGTTAAAACATGTTTGATGACACAAGAAGTCTAGAGAAATGCCATTACATGAAAGCTGCCATATAAATTGTTGTTGATGCCCTGGAATAGTAATATGACAGTGGTTCATTGGTTTAGCCTCATAGCTCCAGGGACCAGGGTTTGATTGCAGCTTTGGATGACTGTCTTTGTGGAGTTTGCACTTGCTCCCTATGTCTGTGTGGGTTTCCTACAGGCGCTCTGATTTCCTACAACAGTCCAAAGATGCGCTGGTTAGGTGGATAGGCCATGCTAAATTGTTCATAGTGTCCAGGGATCTGCAGGCTAGGTGGATTAGCCAGGGGAAATGCAGGTTTACAGGGATGGGGGAGGAGGGTGGGTTTGGGTGGGATTCTCTTCAGAAGGTCAGTGTGGACTCGATGGGTCAAATGGTCTATTTCCACGCTGTAGGAAGTCTGTGGTATCTTTCATGGCTCCAGAAGAGAGTTTCAATAATCCAGGAGTCGTGCAATACAACAGTGGAAAAATGGTGAGGAAGTCCAAAATAATCATTCATTGACCACCTGCCCCCACCTCAAGAATCACATTGTAGGGGAGATGGATTACTATGAGGTAACAGAAGTAATGCAAAGCTGTGTGGATGTCAAATAACATAAACCAGAGCAGCATTGCCACTTTATTTCTCCATCCCATTTCTATTCTCTGAATTTGTCTTTCTACACTGTATCAGCGAAGGTGAATGCAAGTTTGAGAATAGTATTTTGGGTTTCAGTTAGGAATTTAGCAGCCTGCCATTGTGAACTCAACTTTAGATCATAACCAATACTTCAATTACTTTCAAAGATTCTGTTTTTGACATTAACACCTCCTCTGGACACACATTTTTCTTTTTACTTTTTCCATAACCATCCTCTTTTGCCATGCATCATAATCCCTTTCATCTTTTCTGAGGATGCAGATTAATTTTAATCACAGAAGGGGTAAACTGGTTAAAAAAAAACTGGAAAAGCTGAGCAGGTCTGTTAGCAGTGTGGGTCTGGTGACTCTTCCTCAGAACATTTTCCTGCTTTTCCAGCAATTTCTGTTATTGAACCAGTTTACCTCTTCTGTGATTAAACTAGGTAAACACAATGACTGCAGATACTGGAAACCAGATTCTGGAGTAGAGTGGTGCTGGAAAAGCACAGCAGTTCGGACAGCATCGGAGGAGCAGGAAAATCGACGTTTCGGGCAAAAGCCCCGATGGTATTCCTGATGAAGGGCTTTTGCCCAAAACATCGAGTTTCCTGCTCCTCGGATGCTGCCTGAACTGCTGTGCTTTTCCAGCACCACTCTACTCCAGAATCCCTTCTGTGATTAAAGTTAACATGTCACGCCAGGCTCATAGATGATCAATTCCTTGAATTTCAAATCAAGATAGGAGTTCGTTCACTCTGGATATCTGTTGAGGCAAGTCTTTAAGGGTGGTACAGTGGCTCAGCACTGTGGCCTCACCGCACCAGGGTCCCAGGTTCGATTCCAGCCTTGGGCGACTGCCTGTATGGAGTTTGCACATCCTTCCCGTGTCTGTGTGGGTTTGCTCCGGTTTCCTCCCACAGTCCAAAGGTGTGCAGGCCAGGTGAATTGGCTATGTTAAATTGCCTGTAGTGTTAGGTCAATTAGTCAGAGGGAAATGGGATTGGGTGGGTTACTCTTCGGAGGGTCAGTATGTATTTGTTGGGCCAAAGGGCCTGTTTCCACACTGTAGGGAATATAAATCTAAAGATGCATCCTCAGAAAGGATGAAAGGGATTATGGTGTGATAAAAGAGGGTGGTTATGGACAAAGTAAAGAAAGAAAATGTGTGTCCAGATGAGGTGTTAATGCCAAAAACAGAATCTTTGTCAGAAAAACCAAAAGAATGGAGAATGCTGCAAATCAGAAACAAAAACAAGGTCTGTTAACTGTGTGGGTCAATGGCTCTTCCTCAGAATATTTTCCTGTTTATCCAGCACTTTCCGTTTTTGTTTTTGATTTACAGTTTTCTCCATTCTTTTGATTTTTATTCAGTTGGTAACCTGACTCACTCAATAGAGAATTTACCCAATTTTCACTTTTGGTGGAAATTAATATCAGGTGGGATAATAATTTGGATGTTATGTGTATGAGGAAAATGAGTATAAAGAGTTAGGTTGGAGGTCAGCCATCATGACAGTGAATTACCGAACAGGCTTGAGTGACAAATGCGCGATCCAGGTCTGTTGCTCCCATTTGTGGACTTATAACTCAAGCTGGACTTACTTCTCAGCAAGTTACCCCCCTCAGCTCTAACGTCAGGGACAGATGTTGAAATATTTGGAAATTCCCAAAAGCATGAAATGAAAATTGCCATGTGAGTCACCTCAGACCCAACCAACCTTGAATTTCCTGGGAGTAAATCATTCTCTCTTGACAGTCACAGGCTAAATAAATCCAAGTTATTACGTAAATGTAATGTTATTATTTATAGATAGGACTTAACTCAAGTTACTGATGGCATGGGAGCAATCTGTGGGCCTCCCACTTGGCAGAAACTGGGCAGCAGCGCCCATAAGCATTGACTTTTCACCCTGTTCCCAGTGTTGCTATAACTTGCTGCAATCTTCCTGTTCTGTGGAAGATTGATTTCCTAATTGAGTCAGGTGGTTGGTCTGCTAAAGGTAAAAACTAGGGTCTTGAGGAACCCTGTAGTTATTGAAGATGAATAGGAAATAAAAGTATATATGAGGAAAATGAGTATAAAGAGTATAAAGACTTTGTAGACAAAAGTATGGCAGTTGCAGCATGTTTTTGTTGCCCAGGCTATATGTTCAGTTCTGGGAGCAGATGATGGGATTTGAGTAGATAATCTAAACTTAAGTATTATTGAGGGAGTGCTGAATGTCAGAGGTACTGTCTTTTAGAGGAAGCATTTAATCAAGGACCCACTTGCTTATTGATAAGTTCCATTAAATCATTTAATTGCAATGGCACTTCGTCAAATATAACTTCTGACCATCCACATCAAACAGCAAAATGTATCTTCTATTTAAGAAAGTTATTCTGTTTGGCATAAACAATTACAAGCTCAGGATTATGAGTAAGGCTGAGTCATAGAGATGTACAGCATGGAAACAGACCCTTCGGTCTAACACGTCCATGCCGACCAGATATTCCAACCCAATCTAGTCCCACTTGCCAGCACCCGGCCCATATCCCTCCAAACCCTTCCTATTCATATACCCATCCAAATGCCTTTTAAATGTTGCAATTGGACCAGCCTCCACCACTTCCTCTGGCAGCCCATTCCATACACGTACCACCCTCTGTATGAAAAAGTTGCCCCTTAGGTCTCTTTTATATCTTTCCCTCTCACCCTAAACCTATGCCCTCTTGTTCTAGATTCCCTGATCCCAGGGAAAAGACTTAGTCATGCCACTCATAATTTTGTAAACCTCGAGAAGATCACCCCTCAGTCTCCGACACCCCAGGAAAAACAGCCCCAGCCTGTTTAGCCTCTCCCTTTAGCTCAAATCCTCCAACCCTGACAACATCCTTGTAAATCTTTTCTGAACCCTTTAAAGTTTCACGACATCTTTCCGATAGGAAGGAGACCAGAATTGCCCGCAATATTCCAACAGTGGCCTAACCAATGTCCTGGACAGCTGCAACATGACCTCCCAACTCCTATACTCAATACTCTGACCAATAAAAGAAAGCATACCAAATGCCTTCTTCACTATCCTATCTACCTGTGACTCCACTTTCAAGGAGCTATGAACCTGCACTCCAAAGTCTCTTTGTTCAGCACCACTCCCTAGGATCTTACCATTAAGTGTATAAGTCCTGCTAAGATTTGCTTTCCCAAAATGCAGCACCTCGCATTTATATGAATTAAACTCCATCTACCACTTCTCAGCCCATTGGCCCATCTGGACAAGATCCTGTTGTAATCTGAGGTAACCCTTTTCGCTGTCCACTACACCTCCAATTCTGGTGTCATCTGCAAACTTACTAACTGTACCTCTTATGCTCGCATCCAAATCATTTATGTAAATGACAAAAAGTGGAGGACCCAGCACTGATCCTTGTGGCACTCCACTGGTCACAGGCCTCCAGTCTGAAAAACAACCCTCCACCACCACCCTCTGTCTTCTACATTTGAGACGGTTTTGTATCCAAATGGCTAGTTCTCTCTGTATTCCATGAGATCTAACCTTGCTAATCAGTCTCCCATGGAGAACCTTGTCGAACGCCTTACTGAAGTCCATATAGATCACATCTACCACTCAGCCCTCATCAATCCTCTTTGTTACTTCTTCAAAAAACTCAATCAAGTTTGTGAGATATGCTTTCCCATGCACAAAGCCATGTTGACTATCCCTAATCAGTCCTTGCCTTTCCAAATACTTGTACATCCTGTCCCTCAGGATTCCCTCCAAAAATGTGCCCACCACGATTTCAGGCTCACTGGTCTATAGTTCCCTGACTTGTCCTTACCACCCTTCTTAAACAGTGGCACCACATTTGCCAACCTCCAGTCTTCTGGCACCTCATCTGTGACTAATGATGATACAAATATCTCAGGAAGAGTCCTAGCAATCACTTCCCTAGCTTCCTACAGAGTTCTCGGGTACACCTAGAGTCATAGAGATGTACAGCATGGAAACAGACCCTCGGTCCAACCCGTCCACACCGACCAGACATCCCAACCCAATCTAGTCCCACCTGCCAGCACCCGGCCCATATCCCTCCAAACCCTTCCTATTTATATACCCATCCAAATGCCTCTTAAATATTGCAATTGTACCAGCCTCCACCACATCCTCTGGCAGCTCATTCCATACACGTATCACCCTCAGCGTGAAAAAGTTGCCCTATAGGTCTCTTTTATATCTTTCCCCTCTCACCCTAAACTATGCCCTCTAGTTCTGGACTCCCTGATTCCAGGGAAAAGTCTTTGTATATTTATCCAATCCATGCCCCTCATAATTTTGTAAACCTCTATAAGGTCACCTCTCAGCCTCAGACGCTCCAGGGAAAACAGCCTGTTCAGCTGATCAGGTCCTGGGGATTTATCCACCTTTACCCATTACAAGACATCCCGCACTTCCTCCCCTGTAAAATGGACATTTTGCAAGATGTCACCATCTATTTCCCTACAGTCTATATCTTCCATCTCCTTTTCCACAGTAAATACTGATGCAAAAACTCATTTAGTATCTCCCCCAATTTTCTGTGGCTCCACACAAAGGCCGCCTTGTTGATCTTTGAGGGGCCCTATTCTCTCCCTAGTTACCCTTTTGTCCTTAATGTATCTGTAAAAATCCTTTCCTTAAAGTAAAAAAAATTGATACAGGTATTAAAAGACACAGAAGAAAATCAGAGAAGAAATTTAATCATGCTGATTGTTGCTTCTCAATTTTTAATTTTAAGGTCTTATGCAGTACATTAGAAATGTCAGTTATTGAGTAAAAAGGAGACAACCGTCTTTCAACAAACAGATTGACACGATTCAGTTGGTTCACCAACAAAGTGTGACAGTGAAATGTTGACACAGGTTTTTCCAGTTATAAATATTTGCATTGTCTTTTTTCCATTGTAGCATGTTGAAATATGGAATTTCCAGTAGAATACACGACAATTACATGATCTAAATCCTACTATAATTCACTAATTCCACCGATGAAAATATCCATTTTCACTGAACTTTCTACAGAACTGCATGCACGACATAGTGTGTTTAGGAACATAGGAACTGAAGGAAGCTATTAAAATCTTCAGATGTTGTCTGCCATTTAGCCCCTTGAATATATTCCATCATTCACTTAGATCATGGTTGATCTGAAACCTAACTTTATCTCATCTGCTTTGGTTCTGTTACCCTTAATAAACCTTATCTAACAAAAATGTATTAATCTTTGTCATTTGTGGCTTTCCCATCGCACTCAACCACCTCCTCACCACTACTTGACGGGGAGAGAATTCCAGATTTCCACTATTCTTTGTGTGAAGACATTCTTCCTGACATCACAGTTGAATTTTCTTGGTTCGGTTTTAAGGTTAGCTCCACTCTCTGGACACCCTCTACTAGGGGAAACAGTTTCTCCCTAAGTTCACCATGAAATCCTTCTAATCATCATAAACACCTCCTACTTTTTGCATACCTCTGATAATTTGATGAAACGTTTGCTATATTTGAATCCACAACTGCATGCCAGAATTTCCTTACATATATTAATAGCTTTCTCCTTGAAGTAAAATCCACCTTTTAAATGCAACAGTCACATGACACCTTTTATTGATATCCCAGTTGAGAAAGTGGCCATTAGATCCTCTATGGCTGTCTCCTGCAAATCTACCTTCATTGGTCAGAATACACATTGGGATTCCTCCAGATCCATACAGTATAAGATTGTCCTTAAACCATAGATTGTGTAGACGGTGCCTGAGCCATTTGTTCACTTGATGCAGAAAGGACAGCACAGTGGCTCAGTGGTTAGCACAGCTGCCTCAAATGGCCAGGGACCGGAGTTTGATTCAAGTCTTGGGTGACTTTCTGTGTGGAGTTTGCACATTCTCCCTGTGTCTGTGAGGGTTTCCTCCCACAATCTGAAAATGTGCAGGTTAGGTGGATTGGTTATGCTAAATTGCCCATAGTGTTCAGGGATTGGCCATGCTAAATTGCCCTGTAGTGTGCAAGTTATGTGGATTAACCATGGGAAGTATGGGTTAGGTGGATAGGATGCAGAGCTGTTTCTGGGTCAGTGCAGACTCGATGGGCAGAATGGTCTCTTTCTGTACTGCAGCCATTCTATGAAATAGGCATGCATCAAAGCCATCCTGCAGGATAATGGCTATATCAAATAATTTCTTGCTCCATATCATACAAATTCATGAAAGTCCTCCAGGTGATCACATTTAGTCCATAAAAATGTCCATCCATTTCAGATTAGTGTAAGATATTTCAAAAATTTGAGCAGGTGAAGCCAGCTGTTTCATGCAGTTAATATGCAGTAGTTTGATGAGTTATGTTCACTATTAACTGGATCCTTTCATCAAGCCAAAAAGATGTTCTGTGTATTATCCAACTGAGTAATGTGCTGTATGATTTACAGGGGCAGTGTAATACCAGGTATTTAGCCTGCATCCCCAAGACCGGTGGATCAGATCAAGCTACATATCGTTCAGCTGCAATAAGCAAGTTACTGACCATTTACAAAACCCTTGTGTTTGCAAAACCTGCAACAGTGTCCAATATTAGATGCTGTTCTGCAATTGGTCAACATTTACAGGATAATCTTGAGTGTGCAAAGAATTAAACTGACTACCAATCTGGGATTGTGGTCAGGCTTGCAGGATGGCGTGCGCTGGAAGCTACATAGATTTTACATACTGTTTGCAAAGAATGCAACCATAAGAACACATACATGTACTGAATCTGTTTCAACTCAACAAAATAGGTGGACAGCCACTTTCTGGCTCATTTTTCAGGGCAATGCCCTGACCAGAGTTAACCAGCTAAGTTTAACATTCGAACAAAGACTGGGAGTTAACTACCAATCAGTAATTGGTGCATTATCTGTGACAACACTTCTACTAATTAAAGTCCACTTGCCAATCTAATCAACAGTTTCCTCTCACGCATTATAAAATGTTTGTTTTCCCTTGAGCTTATATTCTTGCAAATTACCCTGATGAATGTCAGGTAAAAAGCTCAATAATTTTTCTTTGTCAGCAATACTCAAGTTCTACACTACCAAATGATTATTTGGGTATGGAGGTAGTGTAGAGGAATTGAGGTAAAAATCAGCCATGATCTTACTAATCGATGTGAAAAATCAATGGGCTGTATAGTCTGCTCCTGCTCCTATTTCCTATATTTTAATACACAAAATGCATTTCTTCCTTCATGCCTTATATGGTGCTCATCAGAGTACAAAATTCTGCTGTTTCTTCATATGTCCCAGAGAACACTGATCAGTGAATTATATGGTAATAATCAAAAATAGATCTTCAATTATGCCATGAGGCATATGGAAAAAATAATGGTTTATGTTCTGATGTCTGAACCATATCTTATTATACTACGACCTCCACAGCATCATCTTCCTTAGTAAATAGACAAAGTATTAATTTCATACCTCAGCCTTCTCCCTTACCTCCAAGTGTATATCCTTCTTTGATATCCAATTGATCACACTCCTTTTATCAACTTTTTGTTTTTTTATGTTCACAGAAAACTTTTGTATTCCATTTCCTGTTAGCTACCAGTCTCTTCTCATACTCTCTCTCTTAGCTTCTTTTTTTCAACTTTTTAAATTCTTTACTGAACTTTCTACATTTAGATGGTTTTTGGTTGTATTGCCCAGTTGACATCTTTCATAAGCACACTGCTTCAAGTTGATTACTATATTTTGTGGTGTCTGAGGAACAGCTCTGGATTTGTTAACTCTACCTTTACTTTTCTTGCAAACATAGTTTGAGTACAATATTCTTTAAAGGCAGTGCAATTTTTATTTACTGATTTGCTTGCCAACCTATAATGCCAATTTGAAACAAAAACTGAAATTGGTGGAGAAACTCAGCAGGTCTGGCTGCATCTGTGGAAGGACAGCAGATAATGTTTTGGATCCAGTGACCCTTCTTCTAAACTATATTGTTTTATTTGAGCCAATTTGTTTGGAGCTGATCCATTCCTATCCACTTCCAATTAGGTTTGCCCCAATTAATTACTCTTTATCTGGATCGCTTCTTGTGCTTTTCCACAGCCAATTTAAATTCTGATATAATAGTCACCGTCCCTTAAATGTTCCCCTTATTGACACTTGATCCACTTGGTCCGTCTCATTTCCAAGAACCAGCTCTAGCAGTACTTCCTTTCTCACTGGATTACAAACATGCTGCTATAAAAAAGTTCTTCTAATTACACCCTAAGAATTCTTGCTCCACTTGGACCTTCTCAATCTATATTCAGAGAGTTAATTAGTCTAATTGTAACTCCTCTTTAATATTTGTATCTCTATATAAGTCCTTTACAAATTTCTCTGTTAATTTTCCTCAAATTGGTGGCTTACAATTGCACCAATGGGTTTCCCATTTTTGTACTTAGTTCTAGTTAAGTAGATGCTGCCTTGACCATTCTGGGACATCCTTTCTCTCCAACACTGCAATGTTCTCCTTAGTTAATGCAGCCACCTCTCCCACTTACTTTTCTTTCAGCTCTTTCTGAAAACCATGGCATCCAGGAATATTTAATGCCTAGCCCTGCCATTCTTTGAGTCATGTTCGATGTAACTACATCATATGTTCCTTGGTGCCTTCTGCTCACCACTTTTATTTGCCACACTCTACACATTCATGTACATGCACAGTAACCCTAAATTATATTTTATCATTTGCGCCCTTATTCTGAACCATTTAATCACCTACAATTCCAATTTTAATGCAATCCATCTCTTCCAGTATAATGTGAGATTTGCTATTCCTCTCTGATCTAAATATCTGGTGCCCACACACTGCCAGGTTAGTTTAAACCTTCCTGAATAGGACGAGCAAATCACCCTGCAAAGGGAGTGCCCTGTTGATAAACAACCCATTGATCTGTCAAGGTCTAATCTCCCAACAAGTTCATCCCAACATCCAAGAATCTAAGGCCCTCCTGCTAGTAAAATTTTTCTAGTTGCTTATTCATTTCTTCTATCCACCTATTTCTGCATGGAACTTGGACATAGTACTGGGAATAATCTGGAGATCACTACTTT
The DNA here is from genome assembly GCF_020745735.1 of Hemiscyllium ocellatum. Classification (NCBI taxonomy): domain Eukaryota; kingdom Metazoa; phylum Chordata; class Chondrichthyes; order Orectolobiformes; family Hemiscylliidae; genus Hemiscyllium; species Hemiscyllium ocellatum. The sequence goes on along the minus strand of NC_083402.1, from coordinate 120,021,083 downwards.
TGAAATCCTGTTTGCTAATTTCCCATCCACCTCCATAAATCCCAACTGCAGAACCACAGCCCTCTTTCTACAAGTGCTATTGGTTTCGATGTGGATCACATACACTGCCTGCTCAGTGTATTCCACTTGCCACTTCCTTGGCTCTGGCACCAAGGAGGCAACATAACACCCCAGATTAATCTCCTTGACTGCATAAAGGAATGGCTGTTTGTTTTACTAAGGCTAGCAAAGTTCCTGTCACTATTGCACTTCCAGCCTCATTCATGCTCATCTCATTCATGCTATGGTTGAACCAGCCATAGCACAAGAGACCTGGTTCTGCTGCACTTCCCAAATGAACCATCACTTTCACCAATATTCAAAAGTGAATTCTGATTGGAGAGGGCCATGCACTCAGGGCACCCCTGTATTACCTGCCTGTTTCTGCTGGACAGTCTGCTGGTCACCCATTTCCTCTCATTCTCCTTACCCTCCACTGGAAGGTGAGCACATTCTTGAACATGTATCTATGAAACTGTCAACCTCACAGATGTGCCCTAGATGTTGCTCAACTTCTACAGCTGACTACACTGACTTATTTGACAATATCATCCTTGGCTCAGACAGTATACTCGTGTTTCTGAAATAGAGGTTGAGAGTTCAAATCTCCTTAGTGATACCTCAGCACAAATTCTAGGCTGATCCTTCAGTGCAGCACCAAAGCACTGTTGGAGATGCTAACTTTTAGAAGAGATGTTTAACTGAGTCAAGTCTCTCAGGTTGAAAATGTGCTGTGGGACCTTTATGTTCTATGTTAAAAAGCAAGGGGTTTCCCCCTAGATTCCTTACTAACACCACTAAATGTCTGATCATTATTACATTGCACGTGGTTTTCCTCACAAGAGGGACTACATTTCAAAAATTATTTAATTGGCTATAAAGAAGTTTTGATCTCCTGAGGTCATCATGAGCTCTATAGAAATGCAAGCCTTTCCTTTTGACATGAAAATGTGTTGCTGGTTAAAGCGCAGCAGGTCAGGCAGCATCCAAGGAACAGGAAATTCGACATTTTGGGCATAAGCCCTTCATTAGGAAACGTCGAATTTCCTGTTCCTTGGATGCTGCCTGACCTGCTGCGCTTTAACCAGCAACACATTTCCAGCTCTGATCCCCAGTATCTGCAGACCTCACTTTTTCCTTTTGATATGGCGACCAATGGTGCAAGCTCCTTGTTTGTGTGAATCTAAACAAGTTGCCAATTGTTTATTTCTTTAGTTAACACTTAGAATTGTTGAACATACAAAAGCAAGAATCTTTCACTTTAAAAAAACACTATTCAACTTTTAAAATAGTTAAATAATTCTGTTTACTGATCTAACAGTATAGATTTTTGGGCTAACAGGAATTAAATTGAAGATCATTGTTCAACACACCAGGAATGACACTATACGCTTCTTTCTGGGAGTCTGGCATGGAGGTGGTGTTTTCTGGCTGCACATTGTTCAACAGTGAGTTTGTCGGTGTATTCTCTGAGGTGCTGGATGATGAACTTTGTTTCCCTTCAAGCCAGTAAGTCACCATGTCACCCTTTCCCTGCAAATGTCAGAAAGTCGAAGGCAGATTATACAGAATTACATAGAAACTCAAACAGATCACTTGGCTCAACTGGTTCATGCTGGTGTTCGTGCTCCACATCAGCCTCCTCCCACCCCTCTTCAAATAAATCTTATCAACATGGCTTTCTTTTCCTTATGTGTTTAATAAACCTCTTGTTGAATACATCTGTGCTCTTTGACTTTTCAAAAATTCTTTCAAGGGATTTTGACATTGTTAGAAAGGCCAGAATTTGTGGCCAATACTGATTATCCTTGAACTGTGTGTCTTGTTAGACAATTTCAGAAGGCATATAGGAGCTAATCACATTACCGTGGGTCTGGAGTCACATATATAATCTAGATCAGCTGACGACAGCAGATTTCTCTCCATAAAGTACATTATAGAATCAAATATGTTTTTATAACAATCAAGGAGAGTTGTCATTGTTACCAATTTTGACACGGGTTTTATAATTTCTGAGTTGAATCTAAATTCCACTAGTTGCTGAACCCAGAGCATTAACCTAGGCCTCTGGATTATTAACCTACTGACATTACCAATACATCACTATCTCCTGCCATCACTTTTGTAGTGTTGAGTTTCACATTCCTACTACTCCTTGGTTAAGTAAAGTCTCTCCTCAATTCTGCACCAGATTTATTAGTGACTATCATATATTTCTGGCTTTGATCTTGCCTCACTGCAGACCATTCAGTCCAACCGGTCCAGTGGAGTCCCCTCACATCCTACTTCTGACTAACGTACCCTTCTATTCCTTTCCTCATGTTATTATTTAGCTTCCTCTTAAATGTGTCTGTACTTCCTGCATGACAAGTTTTACATTCTCCCAACTCATTAAGTAAATACATTTCTCCTGAATTCTCTGTTGGGTTTATTAGTGACTATTTTGTGTCATTAGACCCTAATTTTGGATTACACCTTGAGACATTGGATAAATGGATGGAAACCATTCTAAGCAGCCAATGTCCAGCCTGACACTAGTTACATTCATCTTCTCTGAGATATGTGCAACCAACCCAGAATGTGGATTAAAAACAACATTGATACAAGGAACTGATAGCCTGGTCAGGGAATTAAATTAACTCATGACTCAAAGATTGTATTTGATACTGTGACAAGGCTCAAAGCCTATTTTACTCTCATCATGATACTTGTTTTTCATTTGTTCCATTAAAATGCAACATACAAGTGAGATTCACATACCTTTATTTGTAATGTGCCACGACATGTTAAAACATATCCTCCGATCTGCTCCAGTAGACAATTGGTGCTGGAACTGCACTGTATCTTCAGTGCTAAAATATAAGCAACGAAACAGTCCAGTATTTAGAAACTTGCAGCATAAAATGAGGTCATTCAGTCACAGCTATTTGAAAGACCTATTCAGTTAAATTCCACTGTACTTATTCTTTCTTCCCAGTGCCGCAATCCTTTCCATTTCAGTTATTTTTGCCTGTTTCATATCAAACACAAATAGAAGCAGAAGTAGACCATATAGCTGCTCAAGGCTACCCACAATTTGATACCGTCATGGCTGAGCTTGGGCTTCAACTCCAATTTCCGGCCTACTCCCCACCTTTCATTCTCTGAAACGTTAAAAATCAGTTTATCTGAGCCTTACAATGTTTTCAATGCTGGAGCACCCAAAATCCTCAGTGTGGAGAATTCCGAAGATTCATAACCCTTCTAGTAGAGTCATTTCTCCTCAGTTCAGTCTTCCCTGGAGCATTGGAGGCTGAGGGGTGACCTTATAGAGGTTTACAAAATTATGAGGGGCATGGGTAAGATAAATAGACAAAGTCTTTTCCCTGAGGTCGGGGAGTCCAGAACTAGAGGGCATAGGTTTAGGGTGAGAGGGGAAAGATATAAAAGAGACCTAAGGGGCAAGCTTTTCACGCAGAGGGTGGTACGTGTATGGAATGAGCTGCCAGAGGAAGTGGTGGAGGCTGGTACAATTGCAACATTTAACAGGCATTTGGATGGGTATATGAATAGGAAGGGTTTGGAGGGAAATGGGCCAGGTGCTGACAGGTGGGACTAGATTGGGTTGGGATATCTGGTCGGCGTGGACAGGTTGGACCGAAGGGTCTGTTTCCATGCTGTACATCTCTATGACTCTGTGACTCTATGTCAGATTTTCTGACCAGTATAAACAAGTTCTTAGCATTCTTCCTATCAAAACCCTTCAGAGTTTTCCATGTTTCAATGCAATTGCCTATTATTTTACTAATGTACACAGAATGTAAAGGACCAACTTACTCTGCTTTTCATCATAGGACAAGCAATTTAGTCAACCTTCGCTGCACTTTCTCTGATGCAAGTCTACAGTTACTAAGTTATAGAGACCAAAACTGCACACCGTGTTCCATCTGTGATACCAAAATCTCATATTATCTTCTTCAAACTATTTATGTGACTTGATTCAGAAGTAGGTTTTATTTTTAATAAAATCTTGCATTTTTCCAGTCATTTTCCCACTGTTTATATCTTGTCCACACCTCGTGGTTATTTATTGCTGCACATAGTCCAAAAATATAGCTGTGTCCATCAAACCTTGGCACAGACACATGATGCCTGGAGCATGTACACTGGTAATATGGAGGTGATGGCCTTGTGGTATTATCGCTGTATGGTTAATCTAGAGACCCAGGTAATGTTCTGGACAGTCATATGGAGGAGTCAACAGGTCACCTTCAGTAAGTCCATTCATTTTTTATTTTGCTCAAAATCAATTGGCCACCTCCAAACCATCTATTCACACACTCTGGAAATTAGGAGATAAGACAGACTGTTTCTGTATGGTGAAGTCCTCACTAAGTTCCTCCCCAAAGCCATTGATCCACCTCCCAACATTCCGCTGTTCCTTATTTCACTTTTCCACAAGTTTAAGTGATGGTATTTGAGCGAGGAGATTGTTGAACAGCCTGCACCAGAAATCAAGATCTTAGTTATAAATCCAAACAGAACATGCTGGAAATACTCAACGTATCAGGCTGCAAATATGGAGCCGGAAAAAGAGTTTGAATCCTTGTATCAATTCTGCCAAGGTTGAATAACATTGATACATTTAAGGGAAAGTTAGACAAATACAAATGGAAGGATATTTTGATAAGGTGGGAAGAAAAGAGGTGGGAGAAGGCTTCTTTGTGGTTAACTCATATTTAAAATTACACGTTCTTTTGAAACCACAACTTCAAATCCTAATGTTTGGAATTTGGTTGGAGATACAGTTGACTTCAAAAAGATGTTATTTGGGAAGGAAGTGGGTGAATAAACAATTATATGTAGTCTACCTTGACTTGTTGATTCCATCCTTGAAGCTGTGTTCACAGTGTCACCGAATAGACAGTAGCGAGGCATTTTTGTCCCAACCACACCAGCAACTACAGGCCCTGCAGTCATCAAATGTTACAAAGAAAAACATGTGTTCCTTTCAACCTTGTTGCAGATACATGCACAAAGATGCAAAAAATGAGAAAATGAAACTTTCGGACAATGTTAAAAGGATTGATTATGGTATCCTACATTACCTGAGTGGATTCCAGCTCGGATCTTGAGTTTTGTCTGTGGCTTGTGTGGAATTTTGAAAGTGTTGCACACGGCAACCAAATCCAGAGCCATGCTTGCTATCTCACTCGCATGATCAATGCCATTTTCTTTTGGCACTCCTGAAACTACCATATCTGCCAAAAACAAAAGCCCATCAGTCTACTTAGCACTTGTTTCAAGCTTCAAATGTTTCTTCTTGAATTCCTAATTTTTCAAAGAAGTTCGGGACTCAGAGATTCTGCTCCTCCTTGGATCAGTGTTCAGGAAGAGGGTGAGTGATGAGATTGGAATATGCTGTGCCTATATCATTGCTCCACGGGAAATCTGAGAGAGGGAGCAGAGCTGGTGGTATTTCTGCTGAACCCCCTCTCCCTCCACACTGGAACCTCTTCCAACAACATTCAACTGGCTATCAGTTTGATAGGGACACCAGATTGGGATGGTCTGGAATGCTGTCAAGAATGTGGTCTAATGAACATACATATAATTCTTGTTGGCCACAACAGGATGTAAATGAATAATAATCAAACTCTGGATTCGCCTTTGATTCTTGTGCAGATAGTATGGTCATATTTATCCATTTAACTACATCAAAAGTTGAAATCACTAACTATTTTGCAATAGAATTGCCAATTCTAGTCCTATCAAATGATCACATGATTTTGAAGCTCTTTACAGAAACAGTTATATACTCAGCCAGGGACTTTAGAAGTAGAATTGCACTTTTGCAATTTGTGCATAGTAGTTTGAATATATTCCTTAAGTGAACAACACCATCCATGGTGCATTTTTCAATATGCTATAACGATTTCAAATCTCCAAACATTTTAGAATCATAGGATCTCTACAGGGCAGAAAGAGGCCATTTGGCCCATCGAGTTTGCACCAACCCTCCAAAAAAGCATCCCACTCAGATCCAGCCCCTGCACTATGCCCATAGCCTCACAAGATGGTCAACCCTCCTAACCTGCACATCCCCAGACACTACAAGGCAATTTAGCATGGTCAATTCACTTAACCTGTGCATCTTTGGACTGTGGGAGGAAACTGGAGTACTCAAAGGGTACTTTGGACAAAGGAAACCCATGTAGTCAAAGGGAGAAAATGCAAACTCCACAGTCACTCAAGGTCAGAATTGAACCTGGGTCCCAGACAGTGAGGCAGTAGTGCTAACCACTGTGCTACCATGCCATCTCCTACTCAAATAACATTATTTTCTATTTACAATATTTTTGTAAATAAGACATAGAAGCGTTCAGAGTAAAACAAAAACTTTTTTTTAACAACACTTGAAATCATAGAATCGCTACAGTGTGGAAACAGGCCATTTGGCCCAACAAGTCCACACCGAACCCCTGAAGAGTAACTCACCCAGACTCCCTTACCCCTATTACTCTACAATTACTCCTGACTAATGCACCTAACTTACACATCCCTGAACACAATAGGCAATTTAGCATGGACAATTCACCTAACCTGCATATCTTTGGATTGTGGGAGGAAACCAGAGCACCCAGATTAAATCCACGCAGATAAGGGGAGCATGTGCAAACTCCACACAGACAACTGCCTGAAGCTGGAATCAAACCGAGGTCCCTGGCGCTGTGAGGAAGCAGTGCTAACCACTGAGCCGCCGTGTTGCCCACACCAATTTAAAATGCTTCAGGTCAATTATTTCTGGACATTGGAATTTCCTGGAATATGGAATGATGTTAGAAAGCTTAACCATAAGTGTGTGAATCAGATAACAGTGTACATATAAACATTTAAAAGAAACATAAATCAGTGACAAGCCATTATAAAGCAGAAGCAAAAATTGCTCTACATATCAAATATTGTATCTTCCTGGTGTCCCTTCTCAGTACTACTGGACTAAACTGATTGTGAGTTGCTTGGACCTGCTCGAAAACTTGATAGAAAACTAATATTTCTGAACAGCAGATTTCTGGTTGATGAGGTGACAGGATATCTGGTTCCCTGGTTGCACACAACAGATGAATCTTTAGTTTCTGGATGGCTGGCAATACATTTTACCAGCACAACTATGCATTCAAGATTTGACCAATATGTCTTCTTGATGGTTATTGTATACTTGTTTACAAATCTTTCCTTTGCTTTGTTACTCACCCATCCCTTTCACTGTAACCTCTTCCTCCCTTACAACTGGGTCCTTGGCATCTTCCATTTTTGTTCTTTCACCATTAGTTGGCTAGGCTTTAATCTTTGTAATTCCCCCTCTCAACCTCTCCTCTTTTCTCCCCCCTCCTTCATTATGTCCCACGAAACTTACATTCTTGACTCAGCTTTTGGTGACTTATGTTAATATCTCCTTTTGAAGCTCAGTGTCAAATTTGCTTGACAATGGTCTCATGAAGGGCCTGGGGATGTTTTGCTCTGTAAAGGTACTCAACATAAATGAAAATAAAGTGCTAGAAAAACTCAGCAGGTCTTGCAGCATCTGTGGAGAGCAAACCAGAATAAATGTTCTGAGTGCAATCACATTTCTTTCAAATGCTATCGGACCTGTTGAGCTTCTCTACTACTTTGCAGGATCCTAAATAAATAAAATATTTTGCTTTTATCTGTATAAATTAAGTTCTACAAAAGAAACAATTAACAACTTTTATTTTTTAGGAAATCTATATGCAATACTTACATGCATCTCCTATAGTTTCTACTTTGTAGACATCATAATTGTCAATAATTTCATCAAATGTTGTGTATAATTTGTTTAACAATTCTACAACTTGATATGGTGTACTTGTACTCGATAACTGCGTGAAGCCTTCAATGTCACTATGAAGCAGAAAAGAAATGAATTTAAAAATATCATAAGCCTCTTTACCAGGGAGTGGTGGGAAGGTGAGACTTATTATCATTTCAAGTGCTTAAAATTAATAAAATAGCTATATTTAAATGAACATTAGATAAGCACACGAGGGAGAAGGGCATTGAAGCATACGCTGAATGGGTAAGATGAAGGGGGTTGGAAGGTGACTCATTAAGATTAAACATTAAGATAGGTCACATGGTCTGGTTCTAGTCAGTAAAATTCAGTATAATGCTCACTGCAAGGAGCACACAATATAATTAGACTTAAGCACTACAATCAAGCTGTTTGTGTTGAGCAGGAATATGAGAATATAAGTAGAGGCAGAAATACGCCATACTGTCTTTTGAGGGCGAAAGTGAAGACTGCAAATGCTGGAGATCAGAGTCAAGATTAGAGTGGTGCTGGAACAGCACAGCAGGTCAGGCAGCATTTGAGGAGCAGGAAAATCGACGCTTCATCAGGAAACTTTTCTAGCACTATTCTAATCTTGACTCTCATGCTGTCTTTTGAGCCTAGTTCATTGCTCAATTAGATCATGTGCTGATTTTCTTTCTCAACTTTTAAGTTCTGTCCCCATACCCCTTGAATCCCTTAGTGTCCAAAAATCTATTAATCTCTGTCTTTAGTATATTCATTATCTGAGCATCCACAGTCCTCTGGAATAGAAAATTCCAAAGATTCAAATACTTTTGATTGAAGACATTTACCCTCCATCCCAGCCCTTAACGGCTGACCACTTATCATGTAACTGTGACCCTGTGTCCTAGATTCCACACCCAGGGGAAACAGTTTCTCAACATCAAGCCTCTCAAGTTTTCTATAAATTTCATATGTTTCAATGAGATTACTACTTTCTTCTAAACTGTAAAGAATATGGGCTTATTTCATTCTATCAACCAAACTCAACTCGCTGCTGCCAAAGCACTGAAGGTGCTATTGCTGCCTTAGGTGAGGTTGGCTCCGTCTAAAGGTGGATCGATCAAGCCTTGAAGCTTTGCAGTTTAAATACTTTCAACCCCTGAAAGTTTGTGGTTCCTTCTCATGAATGTATTGAACTGGCTCAAATCCACCCCTTGCCTGGCTCAAATGATTCCTGATGAAGGACGTTTGCCCGAAACGTTGATTTCGCTGCTTCTTGGATGCTGCCTGAACTGCTGTGCTCTTCCAGCACCACTAATCCAGAATCTGGTTTCCAGCATCTGCAGTCATCGTTTTTACCTCAAATCCACCCCTTGCCCGCCACAGCCCCCCCTCCCCCCCACTGCCTCAGTACAGTGAGGGAAAGGAATTAAACCTTTGGTATAGGGTTGGAAAAAGTAACAAAGTTAAAAGTCATTTGAATTATAGACCCTAAAATGTCAGAGAAGAAGGCCATTCAGCCCATCATGCTGAATGGATCTCGAAGTTATTATAAAGTCATACAGCATGGAAACAGACACTTTAGTCCAGTTTGTCCTTGCCGACCAAGTTTCACGAACAAAGCTAGTCCCATTTGCCTGCGTTTTGCCCATATCTCTCTAAACTTTTCCTATTCATGTACTTATACAAATGTCTTTTAAAGGTTGTAATTATACTTGCATCTACTACTTTCACTGGCAGGTCATTCCACATATGAACCACCCACTGTGTGAAAGAGTTGGCTCTGAGGTCCCTTTTAAATCTTTCTTCACTCATCTCAAAATTATGCCCTCTAGTTTTGAACTCCCCGACCCTCGGGAAAAGACCTTTGCTATTCACCTTTTCTACATCCCTCATGATTTTATAAACCTTTATAAGGTCACCCCTTAACCTCCTGTGCTCCAGTGAAAAACATTCCCAGCCTAACCAGTAAAATTTAACGCTGAGAAGCTCCTGAAGAGTCACCCACTGCAAAGGACTTATGGGAAGGACAAAGCTGGATCTTAAATAAATACGATTTATTATGCAGGCCTTCCTCATAATCTCTATAACAATGCCTATCATCTTATGTAATTTGCACACAGTTGCTATCATGTAATTTGTTTCTCTTTATTCATTCATAGATGAAGGCGTCACTGACTAGCCCGCATTTATTGCCCATCCCCTAATTGCCCAGAGGGCAGTTTAGAGTCAACCACATTGCTGCAGGCCTGGAGTCCAACGTAGGCCTGACCAGATAAGGATGGCATTTTCCTTCCCTAAAGGGCATTAGTGAACTAGATGGGTTTTTCCAACAATTGACAATGGGTGTGTGTCGGCAGTTATTACACTTCTTGCAGCGGTGAGGGAAGGTGCTGGGCATCATTCGACTTATTAGAATTTATGCCTTCAAGAAAAGGACCTTTTCTTGTTAGATTACGGAGTGGTTTTTCTCTACCACACTAGACCAAGCAGGCCCTGTCAAGAAAAACTGTAGTGGTAGCAAATCTACCAGAAAGATCTTGCAATGAGCAGTGGTGTGGATTAATTTTACAACAAAGAGTGGGTCACCAATCTATTCTCAGTATCAGTTTAGGGATGGACAGCTAATGCTGGCATTGTCAGCAATACCCACATCAGTTGAAGGAGTAATAACTAAGTGTACTTGATAATTGGCAGAAGCCTTCATAGCATCAACATACAGAGGGATCCAGGCGTACAAGTCTACATGCTACAGAATGTTCTGGTGACTTCTAATTAATAGAAAGAGTGTTAATTTATATATAACCTCCTTCCACAATCCCAGGACATCCCAATGGGTGAAAGTGGCAACACTAATGGATAAGGTAGTCAAAAAGGACATGGCATGCTTTCCTTCATTGATTGGGGCATAGAGTATAAAAATTAACAATTCACATTGAAGCTTTACAGAACTTTAGTTAGGCCACATTTGGAATAGTGTGTACAGTTCAATTGCCATACTACCAGAAAGATGTGGAGGTTTTTGAAAGGCTACAGAAATGGTTTACCAGGATGTTGCTTGGTTTGGAGGGTATTAGCTATGGGGAGAGATTGAACAAACTTGGTTTGTTTTCACCGAATATTGAAGGATGAGGGGCAGCCCCTGACAGAAGTTAATAAAATTATGAATGGAATGGATAAAATGGATAGCTGGAGTCTTTTTCCCCTGGTAGAAATGTCAATTACTTACTGTTATCAGTATAATGTAAAAAGAAGGGTATGTTTAAATATGATGTGAGAGGCAAGTTTTATTTTTAAAAACAGAGAGGGTGGTAAGTGCCTGGAATACACTGCCAGAGGACCTGATGGTGATAGATACAATAACAACTTTTAAGAGTCATCTTGATAAATATATGAATAGGCAGGTAATAGAAGGATATGTACCATGTAGAGACAAAAGGTTTTTTTGTTTAGAAAGGCATCATGCATTGGCACAATCTTGCTGGGCCTAAGGGTCTTTTTCTGAGCTATACTGTTCTTTATTATAATCTTGTGAAGTACCTAGGGATGTTTTACTATTTCAAATGTGTCATATAAATGACAACTGGGGCTGTATCAACCGTTTATTTTAAGCAAAATCAAAGAAACACCAGTTTAAATTGCAGAGAAAGAAAATGCATTAAGCTTTAATACATTACTTTCCTATGATGGAACTGCAAAGCCAGGGTATTTTGGTAGATCATATATACATCACAGATTAACATTGCATTACATGACATGCCTGCACTTGACACATGAGTTGCCATCTCATACGTTAAGACAGAACTTAAGGCTACACTTAGTTATAATTCTTCCAATGCCTAGAAATGTTTGTGACATTCTTCAAATGGATGAAGCATGAAAGAGTCTGCCATCTCAGTTGGATGTAAAAGATCCCGCAGCACTATACAAAGAAGAGCAGGGGATTTCTCCCTCACCTATATTCATTCCAATACCAACGTCACTGAAACTGTGTGTAAATTGGTTGTTTTATTTCCTGCATTACAACACTTCATATAAAGTACTTCCTTCAGTGAAAAAAACACCTTGTCATGGCCTGAGATTGTGGAAGGAGGTTATATATAAATTAACATTCTTTCTATTATTTAGAAATCACAAGAATCTTCTGTAGCATGTCAATGAATTCTAAGCTTATTTTAACAAGTAAACTTGTTTCTACAGTCAGGATATTTATAACAAGTGCAGTAAACACAGTTCAACATACAGCTGACACTTTACATTTGTTTGATAGGTATAAAGTTCACAAAATTAAATAAGCATACAACTCCTACTATCAGTGTATGAAAGTGTAATAAGAGGATCCAAGATGGAGGACAGGAAAAAAACTGTGGCAGTAAGAGCTGCTCCTTTTTTGAAGTATTTTAGGTGCTGGAGGTGATTTCTTTGAATGCCAGGAGCAACAATTACCATTTTATATGCTGTTGCATTGTTTTGGAACCTTGAAGAAAAAAAATCAAAACAACGCACTTTTAAAAGGAGGAAGACAGACAAAAGGCAGTGACCACGTGGTCAGCGAGGAAGAGAGAGAAAGAAACCTACACTAACTGTTACTGCAGTGAATCTGCACAGTTACTGCATTTACTATTTGAGTTCATGTATGTCTGGACATCAGAGTGCATCTGGGAAAAGTTAACAAACAGCAAATTTCACAGCTGACCTTGGGGGAACCTGTGTGGGAGAGCTCACAGCACAGGAACAGATAAATGCATCATTTTTAAGTGTAACCTTGTTGTGAGTCTACAGTAGTGAGTAGAATGGGTTTTTTGATTATATGTTTTATTGAGATCTGTCTCTTGATTAAATTTTAAAAACATAAGTTAGCCTGAAGCACTATTTATTAGAGCAAAAAGATGTAATGTTTTCTGGGTCTGTAGATTTAGAAGGAGAAAAGAAAGCCTTTAGTAGAGTGATATGCTCTTCCAATTGAATGTGAGAGTTTAGGGACAGTTTTCATGTTACTGATGATTATGTCTGCAGGAACCAAAGACCCCCCCCTTCCCCCCTCTCCAATTTTGTTTGCAAACCATGTCAGATCGGTTGGAGTGGTAGTTAGAGGCAATAAGGAATTTACTAGAGCTAGAGGGTGTGATGGATGGCAGTTACAGGAAGAGAGGTAAACCACAGATACAGTCAGGTAGACGGGGTAACTCCAGGAAATGTAGGAGAGGCAGGAGTCTTCTGTGGCTATCCCCATCTCAAACAAATATTTGTTTGGGAAAATATAGGGGAGTGTAGCATGAACAGCCAAGTCTCTGGTACTGAGAATGGCTCGAATGTAATGAGAAGTTTGTCCGGTTCCAAGCGATCTATCGTGATAGGGGACTCTCCAGTCAGACGCAAGACAGATGTTTCTGCAGCCAGCAGCAAAAAATCAGAATGGTATGTTGCCTCCCTAGTGCCAGGATCAAGGATATCTCAGAAAGGGTGCAGAACATTCTCAAAAGGGGAGAGGGACCAGCAGGAGGTCATTGTACACATTGGAACCAACAACTTAGGAAGGGAAAAGGATGAGATTCTGAAGGGACTATATAGAAAGTTAGGCAGGAATTTTAAAAAGAGGTCCTCAAGGGTAATAATATTTGGATTACGCCTGGTGCTACAAGCTAATAAGGAGCATACAGCAGATGAATGCGTGGCTGAAGAGTTGGTGCATGGGAGAAAGTTTCACATTTTTGGATCATTGGAATCTCTTCTGGGGTAGAAGTGATCTGTACAAGAAGGACGATTGCACCTGAAGTGGAAGGGGACTAATACACTAGCAGGAAGATTTGCTGGAGCTGCTCGGGAGGATTCAAACTAATAAAATGCGACGGTGGGACCCAGGGAGATAGTGAGGAAAGAGATAAATCGGAGATTGGTACAGTTGGGAAAAGGAGCGAGTCAAACAGTCAGGGCAGGCAGGAACAAAGCAGAGAACAGGTTGGGCTCATAAATTAAACTGCATTTCCTTCAATGCAAGAGGCCTAACAAGGAAGGCAGATGAACTCAGGGCATGGTTAGGAACATGGGACTGGGATATCATAGCAGTTTACAGAGACATGGCTCAGGGATGGACAGGACTGGCAGCTTAATGTTCTAGAATACAAATGCTACAGGAAGGACAGAAATGGGGGCAAGAGAGGAGAGCAAGTGACAATTTTGAGAAGGGATGGAATTTCAGCTGTATTTAGGGAAGATGTTCCTGAGAATGCATTCAGGGAAGTTATTGGAGTAGAACTGAGAAATAAGAAAAGAATGATCACCTTATTGGGATTGTATTATAGACGTCTTAATAGCCAGTGGGAAACTGAGAAACAAGTTTGTCAGGAGATTTCAGTTATCTGTAAGAATAATAGGGTGGTTATGGTAGGTGATTTTAACTTTCCAAACATAGACTGGGACTGCCATAGTGTTAAGAGTTTAGATAGAGAAAATTTATTAAATGTATATAAGAAAATTTTCTGATTCAGTATGGGGATGTACCTACTAGAGAAGGTGCAAAACTTGATCTACTCTTGGGAAATAAGGCAGGGCAGGTGACTGAGGTGTCAGTGGGGGAAAATTTTTGGGCCAGTGACCATAATTCTATTAGATTTAAAATAGTGATGGAAAAGGATAGACCAGATCTAAAAGTTGAAGTTCTAAATTGGAGAAAGGCCAATTTTGACGATATTCGGCAAGAACTTTCAAAAGCTGATTGGGGGCAGATGTTCGCAGGTAAAGGGACGGCTGGAAAATAGGAAGCTTTCAAAAATGATATAACGAGAGTCCATAGGCAGAATATTCCTGTTAGGGTGAAAGGAAAGGCTGGTAGGTGTAGGGAAAGCTGGATGACTAGAGAAATTGAGGTTTTGGTTAAGAAAAAGGAAGGAAGCATATGTCAGGTATAGACAGGATAGATCGAGTGAATCCTTAGAAGAGTATAAAATCAGTAGTAGTATAGTCAAGAGGGGAATCAAGAGGGCAAAAATGAGACATGTGATATCTTTGGCAAATAGGGTTAAGGAGAATCCAAAGTGATTTTATAAATACATTAAGAACAAAAGGGGAACTAGGGAGAGAATAGGGCCATCTGCAGTCCTCACTTTCTCCCCAGAGAATAGGGACCCTCAAAGACCAACAAGGAGCTTATGTGTGGAGCCACAGGAGATGGGGAGATATTCAGTGAACATTTTGCATCAGTATTTACAGTGGAGAAGGACATGGAAGACATAGAATGTGGGGAAATAGATGGTGGCATCTTGAAAAATCCCCATATTACAGATGAGAAGGTGCTGGATGTCTTGAAACGCATAAAAGTGGATAAATCTCCAGGACCTGATCAAGTGTACCCTAGAACTCTGAGGAAAGCAAGGGAAGTGATTGCTGGGCCCCTTGCTGAGATATTTATATCATCGATAGTCACAGGTGAGGTGACAGAAGACTAGAGGTTGGCTAACATGGTGCCAGTATTTAAGAAAGGTGGTAAGGGCAAGCCAGGGAACTATAGTTCAGTGAGCCTCATGTCAGTGGTGGGAAAGTTGTTGGAGGGAATCCTGAGGGATAGGATTTACACGTATTTGAAAGGGAAGGACTGATTAAGGATAGTCAGCATGGATTTTGTGCATGGGAAATCACATCTCACTAATGTGATTGAGTTTTTTGAAGAAGTAACAAAGAGGATTGATGAGGGCAGAGCGGTAGATATGATCTATATGGACTTCAGTAAGGCATTTGACAAGGTTCCTCATGGAAAACTGGTTAGCAAAGTTATATTTCATAGAATACAGGAAGAACTAACCATTTGGATACAGAACTGGCTCAAAGGTAGAAGACAGAGCGTGTTGGTGGAGGGTTGTTTTTCAGACTGGAGGCCTGTGACCAATGGAGTGCCACAAGGGTCAGTGCTGGGTCCACTGCTTTTTGTCATTTGTATAAATGACTTGGATGTGAACATAGGAGGTATAGTCAATAAATTAGCAGATGACATCAAAATTCAAGGTGTATGGACAGCAAAGAAGGTAAATCAGATTACAACAGGATCTTGATCAGATGGGCCATTGGGCTAAGGAGTGGCACATGGAGTTTAATTTAGATATATGTAAGGTGCTGCATTTTGGAAAGGCAAATCAGAGCAGAACTGATACACCTAATGGTAAGGTCCTAGGGAGTGTTGCTGAACAAAGAGACCTTGGAGTACAGGTTCATTGTTCCTTGAAAGTAGAGTGGCTGGTAGATAAGACAGTGAAGGTGTTTGGTATGCTTTCCTTTATTGGTCAGAGCATTGAGTATAGGATTTGGGAGGCCAATTTACAGAAGGACATTGTGAAACTTGAAAAGGTTCAGAAAAAATTTACAGCTTTGGAGGCTTTGAGCCATCGGAAGAAACTAGTAGAGTAGATTCCCTACAGTATGGAAACAGGCCCTTCGGCCCAACAAATCCAGACCAACGTTCCGAAGAGTAATCCACCCAGAACCATTCCCCTACCTTTTATTTACCCCTGACTACTGCAACTATCACAATGGGCAATTTAGCATGGCCAATTCACCTGATTTGCCCATCTTTGGATTGTGGGAGGAAACCGGAGCACCTGGAGGAAACACCCGCAGACACGAGGAGAATGTGCAAACTTCACACAGACAGTCACCTGAGGTGGGAATTGAACCTGGGTCCCTGGCTCTGTGAGGCAGCAGTGCTAACCACTGAGCCATCGTGCCGCCCTTATAGGCTGATGCTGTTTTCCCTGGAGCGTTGCAGGCTGAGGGGTCCCCTTATAGAGGTTTATAAAATCATGAGGGGCATGGAAAGGATAAACAGGCAAGGTCTTTTCCCAGGAGCGGAGGTGTCCACAACTAAAAAGGTGTAGGCTTAGGATGAGAGGAGAAATATATAAATGGGACCTAACAGGCAACTTTTTCACAGAGAGGGTAATGGATATATAGAATGAGCTGTCAGAGGGGGTGGTGGAGGCTGATACAATAACAGCATTTAAAAGGCATTTGGATAGGTATATGAATAGAAAGGATTTAGAGGGATATGGCCAAATGCTGGCAAATGGGACTAGTGTAGGTTAGGATATCTGGTTGGCATGGACAAGTTGTACCGAAGGGTTTGTGTCTGTGCTATACATGTCTATGACCCTATGAGTAGTTTGGTTTGGGATTATGTTCGGCGTGGACTGGTCGGACTGAAGGGTCTGTTTCTGTGCTGAATGACTATGAGAAGCGGTGAGAAATATTTTTTAATGTTTTTGAGGTACAATCAGAAGTCCCAGATTGGCAGTCTAAATACATAAATTATTTGGATTCAGGAAAATTTGTGGACTAAAGGATGGGTACAATTAAAACAAAAGACGAGTTTGACAAAATATAGGAAGACATTCATAAAATTGCCGAAGGGGCAGGTAATTGGTAACTGAAGAAGGTTAACAGGTGCAAGTCTTTTATCTTCTCTGCCATAAAGGCAAGATTCAATTCAACTTAGTTGATTTTCTTCACTGCTAAATGCTCAAAAACAGCCTGGTTAATTGTGTTTTTCATTCACAAGAAGGTGCAGTTCCTGTTTAATACATTGCTGACATTGTCAGGATCATTCACTTGCTAAGCAGGAAGAGCTGCTGACAGTGGTAGCAAATATATACTTATAGCTATGCTTCCCGTCACTCGGGCTGAAGCCATAGTTCTGTAATAACTTGCTGACACTTTGCTATTCAAGAACTGCTCGATACAAACTGCTTCTTTTAATAGAAGGCCTCTCACTTTACAATACTCTGGCCCTTTTTAGCTGTTGTGTGGTCAAAATCCTTGATGTGCAGTTTATATGTTGGGATGGTTAAGAAAACTGAAGAAATGTACAGGTCTGAGCAATCCAACAAACTCAATGCATGCTTGGCTGGCTTCCCATAATCCTATCCTCTGTAAACCTGCTGTCATCCAAACCCTCTTGTCCACGTCCTTGCACATACCAAGTCCCATTTACCCATCACCATGCGCTCGCTGAACTCATTCAAGCAATGTTTTGCTTGCAAATGCCTCTTAACAAATCGCTATCTCAGAGATTTCCCCAGCTCTACAACGAAGAGAACTATTAACTGTACCATCAGTCTGACAATAGCAACTGAGAATGTGCGTAGGGAGCTATGCCATCATAATGTCAGATGTCATGATGAGACTTGTTGGGAGAAAGCACTTGTGCTAACCCTAATCCTGCTCTACCATGCTTATGTATTTATTTTTAGGCACTTAATGGTTGCACTAGGTTTGTGTTCCAACTTCATAAGTCCCGAGCTCCTAATGATATTTCTAATGCTGACAAGAAGTGAGCATGCTCAAACAAATGGTGACTGGTAGCAAAAAAAAGTTTGAAGAGAAGACCAGTAGCAGCAGAGAGTGGACAGTGGTGAAGGATGACAATGCTAGCCGAGCAACTGAGCCACAGAACAAAAGACCCGAAAAGAAGTCTAACAACAATGGAGGGCAATTACAGGACTTCAAGGCCAGCCCAGTAAATCAGGCAACAATTGGGGGTGGGGAAGAGGACCATCCAGTCCACAGCTGTCCAAGAAATACAGAAGACTGAAAAAGTAGATTCTTTTGGACCAGATCCCATGTGGAGTGCCATGGTTAATGGCAGGATACCTTGTTTAAATTGTACACTGGAGTAATGAAGTCGTTCTTTCAGATTCTGTTAAAAATTACAGAGCACCAGGTTATAGTCCAACAGGTTTAATTGGAAGCACTAGCTCCTTCATCAGCTGGTTGTTGAGGACACAATTGTAAGGCACAGAATTTATAGCTAACCCAGTCCAACACCAGCATCTCCAAATCATTTCAGATTCTGTGTTGTGGTTGAAGCCTGCATTTCTCTGATTATCCTCCACTCAACTTCAGGGTGGGGAAATACTAAAAATAGTGTGGGAGGCCACTTTCAACCTGTGTTTCAGTACAGTAGAGATCACCAATACTTTATTTAGCATTCCTAATCACCACTCTTCTCTATTAAGTAAAGATGCTTGTGTGGGTTTGAATCTTCTGTGTTTAGCAGTTGCTGGAGAAACTGAAGTTAACTCTGTACATCATGAATAATATCCACTGAAGAGGTTCCATGCCCAGGGCATTGGAAGATCTTTCATTTCTCTTGAAGGAAATGCTAGAGGCTGTGAAAAAAGAACCATCAAGGATGAAGGTGACCGGCTGGAAGACAACATTCTAGACTTTGCTTTTTCAGAAAAGAGTGGAAGAGAATGAAGCTAACTGTGAGGGCAATGTTTTATTAGAACAAGTGGTCCTAGGTCAACTATATATAGCCTTTGATGACAATGGTGTTGAAGGTGTGTTTTCCCTGTTAAGGAGATACAGTTTTTTTTGTTGGAAAAGGTCATGATGAGGTTGACTTGTCTGCTTGTAGACTAGAGCGGTGCTGGGAAAGCACAGCAGTTCAGGCAGCATCCGAGGAGCAGGAAAATTGGCGTTTCGGGCAAAAGCCCTTCATCAGGAATAGAGGGTTTTTACCCCCTGACTTGTTTGCTTATACTATACTGAAGTCAATGTCATGCAACAGCAGCAACTATGAACAGTCAATGAAATTACTTTCTATGAAGAAGATCTGGCCATGACAGAGAAAGAGAGAGAGAGAGAGACCAAAGTCCTGAATCTCAGTTGCCATGGTTCATATAAAACACTGCTAGAGATGGAATAGCCCACTGAATATCTGTAGCAAATTAGACTGAACATAGAGGGCTCTGCCAATGTTGTATGTACAATGAACGGATTCATATTGTAGAAGCTGTATTACTTAAAGTGACTGCAGCTCAAGAGAATCTTAAAATAGATCAATAAAAATGAATATTGAATGGCGGAGCAGGCATGAAAGGCCAAATAGAATCAGAGATGTACAGCACAGATACAGACCCTTTAGTGCAACTTGTCCATGCTGACAAGATATCCTATCTAAATCTAGTGCCATTTGCCAGCATTTGTCCCATATCCCTCTAAACTCTTCCTATTCATATGTCCATCCAGATGCCTTTTAAATGTTGTAATTGTACCAGCCTTCACCACTTCCGCTGACAGCTCATTCCATACACGCAACACCCTCTGCATGAAAAAGTTGCCCCTTAGGTCCCTCTTATATCTTTCCCCTCTCACCCTAAACTTATGCCCTCTAGTTCTGGACTCCCCCACCCCAGGGAAAAGACCTTGTCTATTTACCCTATCCATGCTCATGATTTTATAAACCTCTATAAGGTCACCCTCAGCATCTGACGCTCCAGGGACAATAACCCCAGCCTATTCAGCCTCTCCGCATAGCTCAAACACTCCAACCCTGGCAACATCTTTGTAAATCTTTTCTGAAGCCTTTCAAGTTTCACACTATCCTTCCAATAGGAAGGAGACCAGATTTGCAGTTTTCCAAAAATGGCCTAACCAATGTCTTATTCAGCAGCAACATGACCTCCCAACTCCTTGACCAATAAAGTCAAGCTTACCAAACACCTTCTTGGCTATCCTATCAACCTGCGACTCCACTTTCAAGGAACTATGAACCTGCACCTCAAGGTTTCTTTGTTTGGCAATACTCCCCAGGATCCTACCAATAAGCCTTTAAGTCCTGCCCTGATTTGCTGTTCCAAACTGTAGCACGTCACATTTATCCAAACCTAAACTCCATCTGCCACTCCTTGGCCCATCTGAACGACATCCCATTGTACTCTGGAGGTAAATTGCTTTGCTGTTTACTACACCACCAATTTTGTTGTCATCTGCAAACTTACTAATTGTACACCCTATGTTGACATCCCTATTCCTGCTCCTGGTTTCTATGTTTTGATATTTCCTTCAAAAAAATCAGTGAAGCCTATAATGTTTCTACAGGCAGAAAGGCAGTCATAGAATCTGAGAAGTTTTAGACTCTGGAGTGAGAAAGCAATATTCAGTCTTGCATGTAAGATGGCTGAGAGCCTTGAGATAGACTCAAGCACAGAAGGTTTCAGGTAGTGTGGGCAGTACCTCAGCTGTATCAGCAGGATTCAACTATATGCGAAAAGAAACTCCAACAATAAGTAAAAAACATCAAGATGAGCTTGGTAGAATCAGAGCAAATTTAAACTCTGAAACAGCACACCAGGAGCTAGCCCAAAAACTGCAAGCAGCCAGTGAAATATAATCCAGACAGAATGAGATGTTTAAATCCAAATTAGATCAAACTAATATTAATAACCTCTGAACTTGCAATATATATATAAATGGTATGCTGGAGTCTGTGACTGAAACACATCAACAACTCATGGGAATACTCAAGTTATATTTCTAAATGAGAAATACACGTTCAAACTATAGAGCTTCCAATTTAGACAAGCTTAAAGCTGAATGTCAATGGATCTTGAAGATATTAAAGTTAAGCAAGAGTTGAAGAAGGTTAACTAGCTAACAGAGATTGATGAACTAAAATCCCAGTTTAAGGAATCACATAGCACTGTCAAACTACAGACAGACAACCACACACTAGAAATGGTTCAGTCACAGCAAATGAACACACTGCACTAGATGACTATCCAAATGCTAACCACATCTCAAGGGCAATCATGTGGAAGTGTTGACCACAGAACAGAAGTATCTGAAGTATTGACCCCAGCTCCCTTCCTGTAACTAATGTACCTCTTGTAGAGAAAATTCCAGATGCTAATGTTAGACATTCAAGTCTGCAGATCAGAAGACTACTTATAGATACCAATTCTCTTGCAGTTGCACAATTGTCTAATTTCTTTGAATCTTCAAGTTTATTCTTTTGTTGATAATGGAACATTCTGGTTTTTTTTGCTGGAATTCCCAAAGTGTCATTGTTTGCAGAGGAGCAGCTTTAAGATTTTTTTAAAAAAAGGGTGCAGCAGTAATCTCATTCCCTACAGAAACAGAACTTCTTCTCCTAGAGATCATACAGAAATAATCAATTCTTTGTCCCCATCTTCAGTATGTGTCTTAGTCCTGTTTTCATCTACCAGGTCCATTCCTGGAGAAGGTGTGAAATGGTTCTCTCATCTTTGCAGTAGCAGTGGCTATTACTGCTCAGAGGTCCTTCACAGGAGTTGAAAGTGCTTCATTTTACTAAGCTGTTTCCCATTTCACCTGTTTCCCATTGTGCAATGTAGAAGAGGAGGACAAAGAGAATTTATTCTCCTCTTCACAGGGTTGTTATGGTCCAGGTGCCACAAGAGTGTCTTTTGAATCTATTTTTCCTTGATTGGTCTTCACTGCTATTGCATCCAGGTCATTGTAAGTGTCAAAGCCCAGTGTTAGCCATTGAGAGAAGCTGCCAATCCCCTCTGCCAATGTGTTTGCATTCACTGAAGATAATAAGGGAACATATAATGTCCTACATGTTCTCAACTCACTCAGAGAATATTGTTGGAATTTGGTGAGACATGATGAGTGGGAAAGGTGAAAAATGTGAATAGCTCATGAGCTTAGCAAATTGTGCAAAGAATCATGTTCCAGGAAGCAAAGGGTTGACTATACCAATATTCTTGAAATTTAGTGAACAGCAAAGTAGTTTACCTCACAGTACAATGGGATCTTGATCAGACAGACCAATGGGTCAAGGAGTGGCTGATGGAGTTCAGGTTTAGATAAATGTGAGGTGCTGCATTGTATTATTATTATTGTGTCAGAATTTATGACTGAGAGTTGGTAGAAGGTAGCCATAGTGAAATCCTGCTCCATCACATTTCTGTTAATGTTAACAGCAATGTTAACAGCTTGCACTCAACTTGCATTCAGTCCTCATATGTCACAAGCTCCGAGAATCTCCTAACGATATTCCTGCACATCCAATTCTGATTTTAAATTTTAATCACTCCAGTGATGATGACTGTACTTTCAGCTGCCTGGGCCCTAACATCTGGAATTTCCCCCCTATATTCTCTGCCTGTCTCAAAGTTCTCCTTTAAGATATTTAACATCCATCTCTTTGACCAAGCTTTTGGCCACCTTCACTAGTATCACCTTACATGGTTTGATGCCTTAATATAAAAAGAAAAGCTCCTGTGAAGTGCCTTGGGCGATGTTATTTCATTGAAAGGTGTTTCATAAATAAAAGTTCCTGTTGTACTCGCCTGAAGAATATTGTTGCACTAACATAGTTCTGAGCTTCAGCAGTGATTCCTTGCCTTAGGTCATCAGCTACTTGTTTTGGCAGCATACCTAAAAGAAGGACAATATCTTAAGAGGCAGACAAAACATAAATGCAAACAGTCATGTTCTCTACTTGTGTTGGTCTAAATATGGTCAGGGGATAATAACTAACTTGCCAAGCACAAATTCTCTTAATTTAAAAGAATTTAGAATGGTGTCTTCCAATCATCACTCAAACTTTAAGATATGGATAGATTTTTACAGACATTGTACAAGTTGACATGCAGAATGTAAGGAAACAGGTTGTACATTTCACGCTGTCATAGTACTACACTCCACTCAATAGGCCTTGATGATACATGACTCATATATGAGATGGAGATTACTATTTTGACCCAGTTTATAACAATGGGGTGGCCGGCTCCAGAACAAAGTGGACAATAATAAGAAAGATGGTAGAATTGAGAGATTGGCAGTGAGAAGTTTTCTGCCATTGAGAGCAAAAAGCTTCATTTCCAAAGTATTGAACACAGGGACAAGATTTTCCCTAGCGAGTATAGCGATAGGCCTAACTGAATGCATTAACATTCTCATTATGATGTCAGATCACCTCATTAATATGCAGTTTACCTTGCTCCCATTAGAGAAACAGAAACAAGATGGTGACAATTCCTAAATTGAAAGTCAGAGGAGTAAACTGGCAATTCTAACTCACTGTTTGTTACCCCAGACTTTCATCAGTCACCAAAATCTCTGGACATGCTCCATGGACAGTGGACACATGACACCCCCTGACCAAGTCATGATTCAACTCACGATTGCTTCTGCCAGAAGACAGGTTTAATTACCGTTACTTGTCCACTTAACCCATTATCTAATTCATGTGACACTACATCCCAGGGCTTGCCTTTCCATCAGTTTTATCCAGAGCAACACATAACATGCAGGCTTTTGTTTATGAAATCACAATTAAACATTGTTCTATTAAACAGTTGGAATGTGATTGAAATTTTGAGAGAGTGTTGCAGCCTCAGGACTTACTGTAAAGTAAACGATCTGTTTTCTGTTTCTCGTGAACCAAGTCTTGTGTTCTTTCAGCAACCAGGGTTTCCAGGTGCTTACTGTATTTCTCCATCTTAACACAGACGTAAATCAATTATGATCCAGCCAACAGTTTAACAAAACCATAATGAGTTCCAACTTCTATCTTTCATGACTGTAAGAGATATACATTTCTAACCTGGATTCTGGCTCAGGTGTGGTGACTTCTACTTTGTTCTAAATTTGGAACGGTGTCTATTTTGAATGTGGCAGTGCCAAGATGACAACCATGAACAGAACCATTTACTGCCACAGACACTGTTGTTGGCCTGAAGAAGCCCTGCCTACTTATTGGGAAGGACCACATCTATCATCCACTGGAAGGCCAGAGGCTCACATTCTTACTATCAGAGTGTCCACAGCCTTTTGGGACTGGAGACCTTGCCATTAAGGACACAGACCCTTGCTGTAGCCCTCTGCACTTACTAGCAAAGAACCTAATCAACCAACACAACCCTGTGCACCCAGTGCTTAAGAATCCACCCAGCTGTACCAGGACCTTGTTCCTACAGTATGCTTGAGGCTCTATATGCCTTATTTTTGGAACACCCTCCAAAAGGAGCCATTATTGCAAGAGAGAGTTTGCTCTCTTGTGACTCTCCTCTCTTGGGAAATTAAGCTGGAAATTGAGGAGCAATTTTTGTTTTGTCCTTGAGAGCAAACGCTCACAACTTGCAAGTGCAATTCCAATGGCTAAGATTTGATTGAAGATGGTCAGTCAATAGTCAAGGGCTTTAATTGTTTCATGCATGTATTTTTGATGTGCTTCAAAAATGGAAGAAGGAGAATGCGACTGCATATTACCCAAGAAGAAGCAGATCAATGAGCAGGTCCACAGAAACTAGTAGCAAAGGTGGCGCTATTCAACTTATTGTACCAGTGCCCTTTGGAAGTAGAAACCAATTAGTCTCATTCCCATGTTCGTTTCCCCATAGGCCTGCAATTTTTATTGTTTTCTAGTAATTGTCCAATTGCCTTTACAAAGTTACTACGGAATCTGCTTCCATCATCCTTTGAAATAGCATGTTCCAGACTATTACGATCTATGTAAAAATGCTTTTTCTTGCTGGGGGCTCCCTTGTCAACTTGTATTCCATGGCTTTCATCCTTCTCCCAGATGATCGTTTCCCTTTCTCTACTATTTAAACTCTTCCTAATTGTGAACACCCCACTAAATCTCTTGTTGATCTGTTCTGGACTCCTTGAGTCTTCCATGCTGCTTAGATGCAATTTTTGGTCAATTTGTCAAGTTGCAACATAGCATGTTTTAGCTAGACTGATCTTATCTTGTCTTGAAGAGAAGTTTGGAATTATGCTGCAATATTAAACTAACAAAAAGACAAGGTAACAGATTAACTTAAAGCCATTAAGGAATCTCAGAAAAACTTCTTCACCCAGGGATTGGTGAAAATGTAAAACTTGCCATCACACAAGAGAGCGGTTGTGGTAAGTTTTTAGATTAGATTACTTACAGTGTGGAAACAGGCCCTTCGGCCCAATAAATCCACACCGACCCACCAAAACGCAACCCACCCAGAGCCATTCCCCTACATTTACCCCTTCACCTAACACTACAGGCAATTTAGCATGGCCAATTCATCTAACCCGCACATTTTTGGATTATGGGAGGAAACTGGAGCACCCGGAGGAAACCCACACAGGCATGGGGAGTTGTTGGGTATATTTGAGGGGATACTAGCTAAGAACATGAGGGAGAAAGAAATAGAAGAACAGAATGAGGTGAAGAGGGATGGAGGACACCAGTGTGGAGCTTGAATCCCACCATAGAACAATTTGGCCAAATGGCCTGATTTGTTATTGCAAATTCTATGTAATTGAAAAAGTACTATACTTCCAATTATAATGCCACAAATGGGAAGGCAGTGGCACTTGTATATATCGTGTTTACACGGTTTTAAACGACAAACTCAAATTCCAATTCTTGATTAATACCAGGGTCATCATCATGTCTACAGGGCTGACTTTATTGGGGTTAATTTTGTGGAGGTACTTCTTTATCTGTTCAAATGTAGGCCGATTGGTTGGATTCTTCAGCTGGCACTTCCTAATCAGCTGTGGAGCAAAAAAGAAGAGATTATAAAAATAAAAAAATCCATTCTATTCTCAAAGTCATTCCATAATTTTTGTTTGAACTCAGAGCTTTCCTGTTTTGTTTGTACTGGTTTTCTTACCATGACATATTCAGCAGGGCAAGGACAGGCATTTTCTGATTTTCCACTTATCAATTCTGGTAAAGGAAGGCACCGGCTATATTCAGTAGAATTTGCATCTTCCTTCTAAGGAGCAGTGCAAGGATGTGCGTGAAAAAAAATCTCATAGAACAGTCACTTTTAATGAAAAACCAACTCACAATTATCTCAATTTGAAACTTGTTTCCATGCCGACGTTAAACATCAACACATGGTGGTACAGGCTCAATGGACCAAAGGTCTCTTCTGTATTGTATGATTCTATGGATCTACACAAAAAAAACCATTTCTCCTCCCACTAATGTGTCCAACTTTCCCGGAGGGATTGCCTAACCCACACACATCAGAGAATTTGTTGAAATCTTATTGATGCTTTTTGTTGCATCTGGTCATTTGTGGAGGACGTTTGTGCTTTAAAGCTGCACCTCAGCAAATAAAGAATGGAGATTCGATTTAAAATATGACACCAGATTCCTTTATAGAAGAGTTAATTACGGCAACAAGGAGCAAAACCAATTCTGATTCTATGTGGTCTGTTATGGATCGCATTCAAGTTCCTAAGCAAACGTAGGGCGACTCAATGAAACAGAATGATGGAAGACAAAGGGAGCCATTTGACCCATTGTGTCAATGTTGGCCCTTTGTGTTACAGCTAAAATAGCAAATAGCCCTATTCAACGTGTACTTTCCCCATACCCTTGCAAATATTTTTTCTTCAGATGTCTATCCCACTTTGCATTGACTCTGCTTGTACCACCCTTTCTGAATAAATCTGTTTAGCTAAAAATAAAAGGTCTGAACATATTTTACATGTGATAGGGAAAGTGCAATCTTTCCTCGACCAGTCTCAACCAGACACTGTTGAAGAGACACAAGCAAAATAGCTCTGTATTGTGAGATATAATGTTGGTGGTATTCATACTGCATAAGTCAATGTGTTGGGTTACAAAATAAACCCCAAGACTGAACTTAGTAACAACAGACGGTACGTAAAGATCAGCCATGTACTGAACAGTAGACTCTAGAGGCTGAATGGCCTTCTGTTCTAAATAGAAATACAATTACAATACAGGATACCTCAGGATCTCAATCAAAGGAGAGAACCAGATTCTGCCTCATGTTATTAGTGAAACTTACCAGTACAAGGTCACTTCTGGTTGCAATTTCTAGCAGAATGATGCCATAGCTGTAAGAATGATAAAATCGTCCTTTAACAAGAAATTCCAGAAAGAACAGCCACTAATACAAAGCTGTAACGACCCTAATCCTCATTCCTTTCACTCATGCCCCCACTCCCTCCACAACAGGTGTTTGTGCACAGGTCTGCGTAGTAGAACGTGAACATACAACAGTCTTACTAATGCCACAGAGCTACTGCTTAAAAGAAAAGCCAGCTCTTTTCTCCGAGTTACCTGTACACGTCTGCAGCAAAGGTTGGTTCGAAGTTTGGCATCTGGGCCTCAGGTGGTAAGTATGCTTCAATCAACTTCGGTTGGTATATTGCAGGCGGATCCACAACATCCTCCTTTCTGTAAATTGCCAAGCAGAAATCTGGGGGGAAATGCAGGACACCTTATGACTGCAGGAGACTGATTTAAGGCAATTTTAAAAAAACCCAGAAGGAAGATGACACGAATGTTTTACAGAATGGGTTGTTTTGATCTGGAATGCCCTGAATGAAATGGCAGTGGACACAGATTCAGTAGTAACTTGTGAAGGGGAACTGATAAACATTGATAATGAAACATATTGGATTCATTAGGGAAAAGGTTGTAGTGAATGCGACTAATGGACTCTCTTTCAAAGAACTCACACAGACACAAATGGGCTGAATGGTCTCTTTCTGTGATATACAATTCTACCATGAGAGTATTAAAATATTGTAAGGGTTCAGACATTGATTGGGTGACTGTTTGCTGCCTTTAAATAATGTCATTGCTTACCTGTAAGCTTGCAAACCCAACGGTCATCAATCACTGCATTGGTGGATTTTAATCTGCTATGGTAGATTTTATGCTGGTGAAGATAAGCCATCCCTCTGGCAATGTCAGTGGCAAAGGAAAATCTGGGGTGAAATCATAGAGTTAGCAAGGTTCGTCACATACACCACAAGAATGAAATACTATTGTATCATTTAATGTTCCATTAGATCTTCAACATTAAGCTCAAATCATGGCACAGCATTTGAATCATAGAATCAGAGAATCCCTACAATGTGGAAATAGGCCATTTGGCCCAACATGTTGGCAAATGTTTATTGATTTATTGGCAATTTTGGCCTAGTTTTATTGTCAAAGCAAAGGGGGGGCTATTGTACTTTTCATTTTCATGTGAAAACGATGAGCAAATTCTGGCAACAGTATAGCCTCACCTTTGACATGCACTGACTGGTGAAGTTTGAATGGTAGATATGGACTAAATTCATAGGGAGTTCAAACCTTGTCCATTCAGGTCCAAGTATGCTTTAGTCACGTAAAGCATACTTGGGTCTGACCGACCCGTGACGTGTTAATTACGTCCAAAGAATCTCTTGGCACTGAGGATTTAACAATTAAGTGTGGGAGCTTTTCCTTTATATTTTAATTGTGGCTGGAGATTTAAAAACAAATTTAAAAAGGTTCAAATTGTACTTTTCTAATCTTACCTTTAATAGTTTATTATTTCCCTCCTTTTCATTCTTTGTACCTTATTTGACATGATAGTCACCCAATCGAATGTACAGCTTCTCCTTAGTCTGTGTTATTTATTTTGCAATCCATCAATCTGATTTGGCCCAGGTCCAAAAAGAGAAGATCCGCCCTACTCTTCTTTGGTACTGAACCATCTAGTTCTTATATTTCCTTTGAGACTATAGCTTTCATTGTGTGTGTCAGCCACATGGCTTCTGATGTGAACTTTCTTTCTGTTGGTACTGTTTCCAGGTCAAGGGATGCTGAGTTTCCTAGACCAGTATCTCATTGTCAAAGAAAACTATAATTAGTCATTTTACAAAGCTTTTTTTCAATGTTTCTTAAAAATAATTATATATTCCACATTTTAAAGAAATTGCAACTTTTATTTATCCAATTATGCTTCTTCTGGGCTCATAATAGCAGGTAGATGTATATGTATTTCTATATACTTGAGTATTTGTTGAGCATGTGGGTGCCTGTATTTGTATATTTAAGTGTTTATGTGTATAATTGTGCATGTTTCAGTTTGTGCAAGAGTTTTGTGTGCGTATGTTTGATCATGTGATTTTGTGGGTATGCATGTGCATGTATAGCTATAAATGAGAGTGATACGCATGCGTGTGTGCGTGAGAGAGAGACAGAGAGAAAGAGAGATTGAGAGAGATTGAGAGA
The DNA here is from genome assembly GCF_020745735.1 of Hemiscyllium ocellatum. Lineage (NCBI taxonomy): Eukaryota > Metazoa > Chordata > Chondrichthyes > Orectolobiformes > Hemiscylliidae > Hemiscyllium > Hemiscyllium ocellatum. The sequence continues at coordinate 119,991,465 of NC_083402.1, read as the reverse complement.
GCATGCGAGTGTGTGCAAACAACAGTAAGAACCATTGTCGATTTATGTGGAATCCATCCTCTGATGAAACAGCCAAGCATGAGGAGGTTGATTTTCACTCTTGCATCAAAGACAAGGGAGTAGTTTAATAACTAAGAGATGATTGGGATTGGGTTGAGAGTAGGATTAGAAGTGGAATTCTTTCTCTAAACTCTTACCTGAAACCCCAGTTTAATGGGATGTCTTCATTGAGAAGGACATCATTCAGGCTTCCTTTGGGGCAGTACTCTGTTATTATCGCTACATTTGGAACTTCAAGACATCCTCCGATAAATTTGCAGAGATTTGGATGATCAAGTTCACTGTCAAATTCAAACATATGTATAGATTATCTAGTTCACAACACCCTTAATATCCTGGCTAACACTGTATGTATGGTTTGCTGGAAGATGGTAAACGCGAACTGATGCTTCAGTGTAGGCAATTTGCAACTTTTATTTATCCAATTATGCTTCTTCTGGGCTGAAGATCATAATAGTGGGTAGACGTATATGTATTTCTATGTACTTGAGTATTTGCTGAGCATTTGTTGAGTATCCTTTTGCTAGCAATTTAGAAATATATGACTGTGGAGCTTTCAAAACAGCCTCAGATCATCAACTTTCCTTGTATGAAGCAAACTGTCAAGGGAAATTACGATGCATTTTTGCATTATGTTGTACCCAATTGCCTTATTTCCTTATGGATATACTTTGGTGTCATACAATGCAAATGCTCTAATCATTTATAGTTGTGAACAGAAATCCATTTTTCCATTCGGGGTAGAATTTGAATATGAGTTGAAAAATGTGGTGCTGAAAAAACATAGCAGGCCACGCAGCATCTGAGGAGCAAGAGAATCGACGTTTCGGGCATAAGCCCTTCTTCAGGAATTCCTGAAGAAGGGCTTCTGCCCGAAACGTCGATTCTCCTGCTCCTCGGATGCTGCCTGGCCCGCTGTGTTTTTCCAGCACCACATTTTTCAACTCTGGTCTCCAGCATCTGTAGTCCTCACTTTCTCCTAGAATTTGAATATGCTTGGTTTCCTTTTGGATGGCTCGATAAAGTGTGGAGCAGGATAAAGCGCAGCAGGTCAAGCATCAGAGGAGTAGAAGAGTCTGTGTTTCAGGTCGTAAACTTTCATTTTGAAGGGTTTTCATCACTATTGCTTCACCTTGTGGTTTGTGGTATATCACACTGCTGCAGGTCACATTGTAATTCAGCTTCTGGATCTGCAACACTGGGACATCCAGAATGTTGCTGGCTGCTTTTACTTTTGGGCATAGGAGGTCACCTTCATGCTCATGATGTGTTTCAGGGTTCCTTATCAGCTTCTGTTGCTCAGATATGGAGCTGGGGTGCAGCATCCTTCTCCCAAAACTTTTCTTCATCCTGGATAGGCCTATTGGATAAGCAGCTGAAATAAAACTGCAGGTCTGCAGAGAGTGGGCGGAGGAGTGGGAGAAGCTGAATTGCCCTCCGTATGGACATAATGAGCTGAATAGTCTTCTAGGTTTCCAGTTCTGTAATGTGCTGCCTTCACATGTCAATTCCTAGAAAATAATTCTTTTTTTTTTTGTGTTCCAACCACAAAACATCCTTTACCCTGCAATGATATTCCATCTTGACCAAACTGAAACATATTGCAATAAGCTGACAAAGCCTATTAAACATAAGCATTTTTTTCTTGCCACATGCTTCCTGAAGTGGAAGTCATACAACGACAATCATTGTGCATTCAGTAAGGGTGCACAGATGGGCTGTAAGATCAAATCTCTGACTCTCTGTCATCAACCAGTCAACTGCAAACTATATACAGTCATAGAGATGTACAGCACGGAAACAGACCCTTCGGTCCATGTCAACCAAATATTCTAGGCCTCATTTGCCAGCATTTGGCCCACATCCCTCTAAACCCATTCTATTCATAACCCAACCAAATTCCTTTCAAATGTTGTAATTTTATCAGCCTCCACCACTTCCTCTGGCAGCTAATTCCATACATGCACCACCCTCAGCATGAAACGGTCCCTTTTATATCTTTCTGCTCTCACCATAAATCTATGCGCTCTAGTTCTGGACTGCCCCATCCCTGGGAAAAGACCTTGTCTATTTATCCTATCCATTCTTCTCACAATTTTATAAACCTTTAAGGAGTCATCTCTCAGCCTCTGATGCCCCATGGAATACAGCTCTAGTCTATTCAGCCTCTCCTTATAGTTCAAACTCCAACCCTGGCAGCATCCTTGTAAATTTTTTCTGAACCCTTTCAAGTTTCACAACATCCTTCCTATAGGAGGGGGACCAGAATTGCACACAATATTCCAAAAGTGGCCACAACATGACCTCCCATCTCCTACTCTCAGTGGTCTGACCAATAAAGGAAAGTATGCCTAATGCCTTCTTCACTATACTATCTAACTGAGATTTCATTTTCAAGGAACTATGAACCTGCACTCCAAGGTGTCTTTGTCCAGCAACAATGCCCAGGACGTTACCATTAAGTGTATAATCCTGCTCTGATTTGTCCATTCAAAATATAGCACCTCGCATTGATCTAAATTTCTGGATGTCCACAGGCCATTGGCCCATCTGATCAAGATCTCATTGTACTCTGAGGTAACTTTCTCTGCTTCCACTACATTTCCAATTTTGAGGTCATCAGCAAACTTACTAACCATACCTCCTACGTTCACATCCGAATCATTTATATAAATGACAAAAAGTAGTGGACCCAGCACCGATCCTTGTGGCACACAACTGGTCACAGGCCTTCAGTCTGAAAAGCAATGCTCCACCACCACCCTCTGTCTTTTACTTTTGGAGCCAGTTCTACATCCAAATGGCTAGTTCTCCCTATATTCCATGTGATGCAATCTTGCTAACCAGTCTGTCATGTTGGAGACCAAAGAGTTAAACAAAGATATTGGTTATGGGTTGTGACTCACCGGATGAGTTTCACTTCTTTGCGAATGGCTTTAGAAAGGGCAAAAGTTCTCTTCTTTATTTTCTTAATGGCAACAGTCCGCCCATCACTGCAATGACAAAAAAGGATTAATAGCAGTGGGCTTCACATTTCATTGTTAAGAACAAATGTCATAAATGATTAAAGTTCAACAATTGAATCAAATAGATTCACATTGGGCCATCTATTTATCGTAACACTGAGATGGGAGATGAAGGACAAAGGAAGGAATTGGCTGGTGGGGTGGGGGGGTTGGGTTCTAGGTGTGTAAGGGTGAAAGTCTACAAATGCTGCAGCTGAACTGTCCGCAGGTGTTCTATAAATCCCTGTTTTGTATCTAAGTCATGCTGTACCATACAACAACTTACATTTACTTGTTTTTTTACACAAACAGAAACAGAGTTAAAGATTCGGGTCAGTGATCTTCCCTCACAACTGCAACAAGTCAAAGATATAACAGGTATTGCCATCTGGACAATTAGGGATGGGCAATAATGTTGACCTAGCCAGCGATTCATCCTGTGAATAAACTAAACTAATATACAGACTAAAATAAGAGGAAAGAGGAGAAGGGAAGCAAATAAGAGAGATAAATTGACAAAAGGAGATGACAATGCATTCAAGTTACGTAACTATGCGGCAATTATTGAAACAAAAGATAGGTGTCAGGAAGGTGGCATTTCAGCATCATCAGAAACAACTGCCTTACACACACATACAAACACAAAAATGGATGTACGGGTTCTGTTCTGAAATTGGTGAGTTCAACATTTTGACATAGCCTTGTAGACTCATCAAAATAGGAGGTGCTGTTCCTTGATTGAATGCTGAATTTCACCAAAACATGACAGGAGACCGAGGACAGAGAGATCAGAATGACAGCAGGATGGAGAGTTAAAATAAGGCCCCATGCCCTCCCACTGCCATACCTTTTTCCAGGTGGTGTGAAAGTTGGCGCATAAACTGTTGATCAGGAACCTTACTGAGCCAGTTAAGGGGCCAAATGATGGCCTCTTCCTGACTCTGCTGGGACAAAGCTTGGCAGATTCCTTTTCTGCCACTTCTGGGGTGGGTGCTCATGTCCCACGCAGTGTCCCGAGGCTGCAGGGTAGTTAACTCTGGGACACCAGATTTCAGGGTGCTTGGTTGGGGGAGGGGGTGGTGGTGCTGGACACAGAAGAGGGGCAAAGTCAAGCTTTGACTTGTACATGGGTCTGCTGTACTTCAGACCTCATGCCGTAGGCATTTTCTGTACAATCCTAGACCCAAACCCGTGAAGTGCCAGGGTGTGTGAGCAGACATGAAGCTTGCAGAGACAGAGCAAACCTGGGAAAAGGTATATCCCAGAAAGGCTTGACCCAGGACCTGGGCTGAATGCCAAATATAGCGAAGGATTTGGAATATCTGGGACATCTGGTCACTCTGCACAACTGTGATGACAATCCCATTGGCAACAGTGTCAACTGTCCTCAGTGAGCCCTGGACCTCACTCACTTGACCTTGAGAGCACACATCCAAAGCTCCCTTCTTCTCCAGCTACAGCCAAGCAAAGGTTTTTTTTTAGATTAGATTACTTACAGTGTGGAAACAGGCCCTTCAGCCCAACAAGTCCACGCCGACCCTCCAAAGACCAACCCACTCAGAGCCATTCCCCTACATTTACCCCTTCACCTAATACTATGGGCAATTTAGAATGGCCAATTCACCTAACCTGCAAATTTTTATTGGACTGTGGGAGGAAACCGGAGCATCCGAAGGAAACGCACGCAGACACAGGGAGAATGTGTAAGCTCAACACAGACAGTTGCCAGAGGTGGGAATTGAACCTGGATCTCTGGTGCTGTGAGGCATGCCTCCCCACTGTGCTGACAGCAGTTATGGTGTTGAGCTGCTGCTGGTAAGAAGGAGTCAATTGCTCACCAAAATGGTTATCATCACTTCCTGTATATAAAAAAAATCTTCTCAACATCCCCTCGCATCTCTTATCCAAAGCTGTCAACTCGTGCCCCCCATTAGCTCATAGGATCAACTTTTCTTTGTTTATTTTGCGTTAACCTGTCATAACCTTGTAAACCTCCCATCAAATCTCTTTTATTCCAGGGGAAACAATTCCAGTTTCTCCAACCTATCTTAGGAGTCACAGTGGGAGAAAGTTTGTGCAATACCCAGACACCAGATCAGACAGACAAATATCTCTATGATGTGCATTTTATTTAAATGTGAATATGTCTGTACACACCCGATTCACCATTGAGGTAGCAGAGCGTTATCTGTCAATGCTGTTACTATCCAATTGTCTGATGCATGAGAAAGAAAGGTGTGATACTTAAAAGGTTTTTGGTGATGAACTGTCGGTATTGACTACCATTGCTTTGAATCAGGATTTAGTGATTGCATAAATAAACAAAAGATCCCTGATGTTGTGTTTGTCCTTCAATGCTTCTCGACATACTGTGTGGTAACAACTCAGTCCCCAAACCACTTTACAGAGACAGCAATTGGCATTCATTCATTGCTTTGTGAGAATTTCCCATGCTCTACTGGCAGCTTGTAGATAAAAATCCCATAAAATCTCCTGACCACAGGCCAGACCTCAAGGGACTTTGGATAGTTTAATTTTTATTTCAGAATTTTTTAAAAAGAGGATTGATACAGCCCAAAATGGCTGTGGATGCAAATTAAGTGGATGTTTGGAGACACTGAGATCCACAAACTGTCACACCTAAAAATACAAAGGGAACTTCACCTAACAGTCTTTCAAAGAGGGAAGAGGCAAATCAATACAGGCTGATCTAAGATGTTGTGACAAGAACGATAATGAGTGACTGATGACCTGTGCTCAATAGCAAGCCACTCATATTGGATTGTCTCAAACTAATGAATGACTTCTCCAGCCCTGAAAAGTCTCTTGAATGTTGTTAAATATCTTCAAGAAGATTAATTAATAGATTTTTAACACAAATATTTCTAAAAAAAAATTCAACCTCTAACTTACCTTCAGGTGTACACCCCAGTATTTATTTTATACTATATAAATTTTATTTAACAGTGGCTTGATTACTAGCTTTTTAAATTCCTGCTGGGCTGTCTGTGAGAATGCTTTAATTGCTGCTTGGATTGTGTGATTATACCATTAGTTACACATTGAGAATCTCCATTAAACTGTGCTCCATTTCCTATCTAGTAAGAGAGTTCAAGTTATTACAACCAATATTAATCAATCTCTCTGCAAGGCTTCCTCTAGGATTAGCTATGAGCTGTTTTGCTTTGTTGTTAACAGTAGAATTCAAACCAAAGATTTGCACTTCTGTGGCACCTTTCATGGTGGTCATCACATTCCAAAGTACTGTGGCAAGCTGGAAGAACAGCACCTCATTTTCCACTTGGGGACCCTTCAAGGTTCCAGACTAAATATTGAGTTCAATCACTTTAGGGTTTGGGCTCTCCATGTCCTTACTCCAACCCCCACACAAGGCCGAATTCTCACATAGTTGACTATTACATGCAGACCATCGCTATCCACTAACAGTCCCATTAATAGCTATTCACCCTCCTAGTCAGATCATTATCCACTGCATTTTTTGTCCAATTGTTCTCTCTCTTTGGGCTCTATGTCCACCTATCATTTACTCCTTACCTCCCTCCCCCACCCATCTCTGCATATAAACTGACAATTTTCCTAGCAACCATCAGTTCCGAGGAAGGAATGGTTACTCTTATTTCTCTCTACAGATGCTGCCAGACCTGCTGACCAGCAATTTCCAATTTTGTTCATAATTTACAGCATTCACAGTTCTTTTGGCTTTTCTCAAAAATAGCAAGAATAAGTATCAGATATAGGGACCATTTGGCCCATTGAACTGCTGTACCGCTCAATAGGTTAATGGCTGGACTGACTGTGGCCTTATCTGAAATACTTGCATGCCCCCATAGCCTTTGATCCTTTATCTATCAAAACTTTGTCTACCTCAGCCTTGCATACATTCGGTGACTCAATTTCCACTGCCCACTGGACAAGAGAGGTCCAGACACTTAAAGACCTTCTAAGAGAAGGAATTTCTCCTCCGTTCTAACTTAAATGGGATACCATTTAGTTTGAAACTGTGCCCCTCCCCCAGTCTTAGATCTCCTCCAATTAGCTGAAGTACATGCATCAACTTGGTAAATACTACCAACACCCCTTCACAATCTTAGATGTTTTAAGAATATCATCTCTCACTCTTCTATACTCCCATGCGTATAGGGCAAAGTTGCTCAATATTTAATCTTAGCACAAGTCCCTTATCTCAGGAATCGACCTAGTGAATGTTCCCTGAACTACTTCTATTATGTGTATATCCCTCCATAAGAAAAAATGTGGACAGTACTCGCAATGGATTAGTATATTTCACTTACAATAAGCCTGTCTGTGTAAAGTGCTGTTTTCTGGATGCAGTGAGTGGTCCTGTACAAGAGCTCACTGTGGTGATACAGCTGGCATTGGAATCACTGGCTCCATTGGGAACACTACCCAAGCTGCCCATCATGGTATGATCTGCAGGAGAGTTCAGAAATGTCACATCAAGAAGATTGGTTTGCATTAGGCACAAAACTTATAGATACTCAATTTTATCCTGCTGATTAGAACTTTGTTTAGTCAAGTAACTATGTAATTGGCCAGTGTCTGTTGTAAAGAAAAACACAAGAAACGTGCATTTATGTAGCACCTTTCATGACTTATTGCAAAGTTCTTTACAGCCAATCAAGTATTCCAAGTGTGGTCAGTTTTGTAATGTAGGAAACAAGGTGTCCCATGTTTGCAGATGAAGCTCCCACAAACAGTAATTAAATAAAACTATCTGTTTAGGTGTTGGTAATAGGATAGCTGTTGACTAAGACATCAGGGATATTTCCTGTGCTCTTTCTAGCAATTGTGCTGTGACATACTTTACACCCATCAGAGAGATCAGCAAGACTTTGGTTTATCATCCCAACCAACATGCATCACCTCCAATTTAACAACACAGGGGTATCAGCCTCGATTACGTACTCAGCTCCTTCCAATGGGTTTGGAACTGGTAACTTCCGGCTCAGAGCTGAATGACAGCTGACAGGACTATATGCTTTACCTTGTATAGGTGTTGCTTAGTTTAGTCCTGCAAAGATTTACAATGGTTTGCATTTATACAGCATCTTTAATGTAGTGGAACATCCCAAGGCACTTCAGAGGATCATCACACAAAAGTCTGACACCAAGACAAATTGAGGAGATAACATGAGGGAAAAAGAAAAGTTTAATCAAAGAGATAGATATTAAAGAATGAGAGAGAAGCTGCCAGATAGTGAGGCTTTGGGAAGGATTTCTTAGGGCTGAGGCAGCTGAAAACACCAAGGTAAAATGATGTGGAAGAAGTCAGCAGTAAGAGGCTTCTGGGGCTGGAGAAAATTACAGAAACTATCTGGGGGCTAAATCATGAGGGATGCAAATTTACTTCAAACAGAGCATCCTGTGGAATTATTTACACAGCACATTTGATTGGCAGCTTTACTTGTGTGAAGAAAATGTTATTTTAAGTTTTACGACTGGCTAATCATCAGATGTATTCAGAGAAAAACAATGTGTGCTCCGCAATATTAACATGGAATCACTGCAGGACAATAAGACAGCAATCAATCTAAGGCTACAAACAACAATCTACATATCCATACCTTCCTACATTGAATGGAGCATATAATCTGTGCAACTAGCATAGCCAATTCAAGCAGAAATGCAACTAACACAAATGAATCTACTAGTTAATTGATCAAGCCTGTATCCACAGCTAGCAACTCCACAGCAACAACGAACCTTGCTTAACTTGATTGAAGTCAATGATCCAGCTTTCATCCCACAACATCTTTTGCTTCTGATACTGAAACCACTGAGATAAGAAAAGAGGATGAGTAACTACTGCAATCAGTGAAGATCCATTATTGAAGTATTTTGCTTTATGAAAAGGAATGGACAAACATGAATGGGACGACAAGATGACCTACCACACCCGTGAGGATGAAGCCGATGCATGCCAACGAGATGGGCAAACTGATGGCAATTTTGATCGTGGAGGTGCAGTCACCACAATCAGCTGGACACGTGGAGCATGTTTCATCCTTATCACAATTATCATCTCCACACACTCAACCCAAGAATAGGAAGATGTTATTAGTGCATTGTTACATCTCACAGTGCGCATCAATAGAAAAACATTACAGATAATTTACAAGAGAAGTAAGTCATTTTGTCCAACTAATAAATGCTGCCGTTTATGGTTCAACAAATGTCCTGACACTCCTTTTCATCTCAACATCATAGAATGTATTTTTGTCCTTTTCTCCCTAAACATGTTTATCATGCTTCCCTTTAAACATAACAGTGCAATCCACCACAACATTCTTATCATATTCTCCCTGTTTTGGATAAAGCAGCTTCTCTTTAATTGAATTTATTGCAATTATTTTTAATGCATTTTCCAGCTCTTGTTCATACTTGACAACTCAGATCTCAGATTAAAGCCTGGCTTGAAGAATTATAAGTTGAATGTTTTGTACCTGGTTACCACAATGGTTAGATAGGGTCATAGAGATTTACAGCAGGGGGAACAGACCCTTTGGTCCAACTCGTCCATGCCAACCAAATATCCTAAATAAATCTAGTTCCATTTGCCAGTATTTGGCCCATATCTCTCTAAACCCTTCCTATTCATATACACATCCAGATGTCTTTTAAATGTTGTAATTGTATCTTCCTCCACCACTTTATACACCCACCACCCTTTACATGAAAAATGTTGTCCCTTTAGGTTTCTTTCCCTTCTCACTGTAAACCTATGCCCTCTAGTTTTGGACTCACCCATCCCAGGGAAAAGACTGTGTCTATTTACCCATCCATGCCCCTCATGAATTTATAAACCTCTGTAAGGTCATCCCTCAGCCTCCGACGCTCCAGGGAAAATAGCCCCAGCTTATTCAGCCTCTTCCTATTGCTCAAACTCACCAGTGCTGGCAACATCCTTGTAAATCTTCTCTGAACCTTTCAGGTTTCACAACATCTATCCTACAGCAGGGAGAGCAGAATTGAATGGAGTATTCCAAAAGTGGCCAACCTAATGTCCTGTGCAGTCGCTACATGAAATCCCAACTTCTATACTCAATGCACTCACTGAACATATTCACACAAAACTGCCAAAATTCTTTATGAAAAGAACACAGGTTTGTTATACAACAGAAAAATATATATATTAGTCAATACAAAAAGTCATGATTTAGATAGCAAACTTTCCCCCAGCAATATCATTTTCAAATCCTGGATACCAGAGAAACAACACTCCAATCTTAGCTCTGTAATTTGTTGCTAAACCAAATCTTCCCAGTTTGTCTCCTTGGAGTGCTGAAGCAGTTTGTGATTTCTTCACAGTTCACATGGGCTCAGAATCCTTTTCTGTTTCAACAGCCAAGAAGATGTAGAAACTCTTGACCTAATTGTGATCCTGCAAGTACAAACTACTCTGGTGCTATCACGATATCAACTCAATGTTGCAAACATTTGATCAATAAACAATATGGTTATCCGACTAGACACTAAGTCATATGCTTTCTTGGAAATTATTATTCAGGTCAATTTTTCAAATCATCTTTTGGCCTTTTTAGAGAATAGTCACCTTCGCAGAACTAAAACCAAAACCCACCTGTTTCTGTTCCAAAGATCCAAGTTTCCAAATGATAATTATAGACCTTGTTCACAATTTTGACACATTTGGCTATTCATGATTTATTATAAAGCTAGAAAATCATTAAGTGTGAACGCTGCTCACAATTTCAATGGGAAGGATCTGCACAATTTTTTTTGGAATCAAAGTGGCTCACTGGAGAACCATAGTCACAAAGACTGTAGACGCTTGAAAGATATTGCGTGTTTCTCAAACTCAAGAGTGTCTTGAAATGTTCTTCCATCAATGAAATGCTTTCAGAAGTGTAGTTACTATTGGAATGTAGGAAAAGGCAGGAGCTAGTTTTACAAAGCAACATCCCAAAAAGAACAGTGCAAGAAGGACCAAATCGTCTATTCTTTCCATGAAGCTGGCTGAAGGATATGCATTGGCTGGGGCTGTTCTTTGAAATAGTGACATGAGATATTCATGCCCACTTGAAAAGAGAGACAAAACTTTGTTTTTAAAAATGCCTCCTAAAGGTGGCACCTCAAAAGTGCAGTTCTTCCTTGGTTCGGTGGGGTCTTAAAACTGTGCAAGCCCAAAATCAGATTTGACTTAGACCCATGAACCTGAATCTCAACCCTTGCAGTTTGCAAGCAAAAGGGGCTGACCTATTATGATGACTTCACCCTGTAAAATTATTCCAAATAAAATTTTGCATGGCTCTTTTATTAGAATCAGCTCTTGTAGTGATAGTGGTTTTAGACTAATTTACCTTTTGCAGGTAGTACCATGGTTTTAGCCTCCAACGCAGCTTGCATTCGACCAACCTTGATGTGAGCTATTAGGGAAGTTACACCAAGATGGACAAGGACCACCTACATTCAGAAAGCACGAGAAATTAAAATCAGTGCAGTCTTAAACCAGTATACTAAGCTATAGATTTAAAAGTTATGTCGTTTCTAAAATATCTGGGTCGTCCCAATGCTGTCAGCCACATAAAATTATATTCTCTTTCAAGGAGTAACAATTAAGAGAAGAACTTAACCAGAAAATGAGAGAAGATAAGCTTGAATAGTAATATTACTGCCAATGTCCTGAATGCGCAAATGTTGACTCCACTTTCCAATTTGCTCCCCTTATTCCCTGATTTTCTGAGAGACTTTTTGTCACTCCCAAGATATCATATTGTTTCAAATAGCCTGCAGATTATGCAACAAAGTATAAGCACAATGTATGATGGGCCGGATGGACCATGGGATCAGAAGATGATACAGCACAGAGGGAGATCATTCAGTCTATCACCCTGTGCTTGTTCTTTGAAAAAGGTCCTAAATTGGCCCTTATCCCCATTCACCTTCCCATGTGCCCTGAAAAAAGTTTCCTTTGAATCAGCCCAAAGAAGAAACTGAGCAAAAATAAATTACCTCACCTCTGATCCTTGCATTAAATGCCTTTCATCTTTATTCCTCTAGTTACTGATCATCATAAGTGAGGAAATAAATCTCCTTCTTTAGTCTATCATAGCACATCATGATGCTGAAGCCTCAGTTATATCTCCCCTTAACCTTCATGGCTCTTATGAGAAGATCAGAAGGATATTATGAAACTTGAAAGGGTTCAGAAAGGATTTACAAGGATTTTGCCAGGATTAGAGGATTTAAGCAATAGGGAGAGGCTGAATAGGCCGAGGCTGTTTTCCCTGGAGCTTCAGAGGCTGAGGGGTGATCTTATAGAGGTTTTTAAGATCATGAGAGGCAATGGATAGAGTAAATAGACAAAAGTATTTTCCCTGGATTGGGGAGTCCAGAACTAGAGGGCATAGGTTTAGGGTAAGAAGGGAAAGATGTAAAAGGGACCTAAGGGGCAACCTTTTCATGCAGAGGGTGGTGCGTGGGTGGAATGAGCTGCTAGAGGAATTGGTGGAGGCTGGTACAATTTCAGCATTTAAAACGCATCTGGATGGGTACATGATTAGGAAGGATTTCGTGAAATATGGCCAGGGTGCTGGCAAATGGGACTAAATGAGGTTGGGATATCTGGTCAGCATGGACAAGTTGAACTGAAAGGACTGACTCTGTGCTGTATATCTCTCTGATTCTCTGACTCTGATCCCATCATCTCCAGTCTGTTTTCAACAATGAAGTATCTCAACCTTGGTATCATTATGGCAAATTTCCTCTGCATCTTCCATAAGGCGAGGAGTCCTATTCATGTTTTCACTGTTCATACCTTCAGATGCTTCTGAGTTACCTTGGCAGTCCAATTGATTTGGCTCATTTTCCCTGCTGTAGATATGGTGTGGGTAACTATCTGACCATCATCAGGGATCCACGGTCCACAAATTCCTCCTTTCACCTTCATTGAAGAACAAAAACACTAAGCTTCAGCACCAAACACTTATTTGATTTCATCAGCATGAATATACAGAGTGGTCTGTAATCTATCGACTACACCAGGGTTTAAAAAAAGTGGTGGGTTGGGACCACAACTGGGGTTGGAAGCTGAAAATTTGGCATCCTATGGCTCTGAGTTATAACAGCTGCCCTTCTGCTTGAACAGACAAGTCTCCACTTCCTCAGCATTATTACCAGATAAGGTAACCTTTCAGCGCATTGTGCATGCAGCAGCTCATCAGTGATAAGGTAACCATTCAACATATTGTGCATGCAGCGACGCATCAGTGAGCATCATCACCCTTTGTCGATTTCCTGCTCTTTTCCTGTACACTTGTATACTATTCCTATCCAAATAATTATCAAATGCCCTCTTGAAGACTCAGTTTAATGTATCTCCATCATCCTTCCAGGCAGTGCATTCCATACCCCAACCACTTGCTAAGTAGAATTTTTTTTTTCTCACTTCACCTTTGCTTTGTTTTCTCTGTTCCTGTTTTTTTTAAGAGCAGGAACAGCTTCTCCCTACCTCCAACCAATCCACTTGTGGTTCTGTAAACATCTAATCAAATATCCTCCCAGCCTTCTTTGCTCCATGGAGAAAAGTTCCATTGCTTCAGTTTTTCATAGCTGAAGTTTCTTGTTACTGGAACCATTCTTGTAAATTGCTTCTGCATTGTCTCCAATGCATTGGCATCTTTCTTATAATGTGGTGCCTACAACTGTGCACAATATTCCAACTTGGATCTAACAAGTGTAAAAGCACATCCTCACCCCTACTGACAAAACTGAGGACACTGTATGCTCTACAAACTGCTCTCTCCATTTGTCCTGCCACCTTCAATGGTCTGTGCACATACACAGTACATCCAGGGCCCTTCGAAACTGCACCACATTTGGAATTATACCTCTTATTTTCTATTTTGTTTCAAAATGTTTTCAGCCAGATTGCATCACCTCACACTTCTCCATGTTGAACCTCATCTACCCACTCCAGGTCTCACTGATGAGTAACAATATTCAAATGGAGTCACATTGAGGGGAAGTTTGGCAAGCACTGTATTCAGTACAAAGAGAGGGAAGTGATAGTCTAATCATTGTGTGAAATCAGGTACATGTTGTCAAAGCTTTATGACCATAAAGGCATAAACTGTGCAAGAAAAAAGTACTAATTGCGTGGTAACAACTTGACCAATTAGAGTCAACTTGCCAACCGATGCTGTTTTCTCTTGCAGTATGAATTGTTCTTCCCTTTGAAATGTGGCATTCTTGTGTCTGTTGTGATGAATGTAAAATGAAAAGCTTTGGCAGCATGTCCCTTTTTCAGCTACTCTTAAGTTTTGTATTACCAAGATACAAGCGGCAACTTGTAGATAAAGCTGAAGAGGAGACACATCAGACTCATGACATTAACTCTGGTTCTCTCTGCACAGATGCTCTCCGACTTGCTGAGTTTCTCCAGCATTGCCGGTGTTTGTAATAATTTTTATCTCATACATTTATCCCCAGAGTGGGCAAGCTGTGATCACTCACCATAAAATTGAGTGGGCAGGAGTGGATGTTGGCATGGTGCACACAGCAGTTGTCTTCATTGGCATTTTTCCAGTTCAAGGGACACTCCTTCTCCTCACAGAAAGCTTTGGCTTCTGTTGGGTTGCTAGAATTGACAAAATAGGCGAGTGATGTTATTACAGAAGATAGGCAGATATTTTCTAAGTTTAAATGGGTGGTCTTTCACTAAAGTACAATTACATGATACTTCACATTAAGCTTTAATAACAAACTAAGCAAGACTTTAATTTGCAAAATACATGAAGATAGAATTGAATAAATTAAACCATTAACATAAAACACAGGCTTAAGGATTTCAGAACTCGTGGCAAAAATACAATTGTATTAATCCCATAAGCACTCCTTTACAGTTCTCAGATAAGGTAGAATTCCATTCTCTTTCACATCTATTGGAGTTCAAAGTTAAAAATCAAACAACATCAGGTTATAGTCCAACAGGTTTATTTGGAAGCACTAGCTTTCGGAGTGCTGCCCCTTTATCAGGTGGTTGTGGAGTATAAGATTGTAAGACACAGAATTTATAGTAAAAGTTTACAGTGTGATGTAACTGAAATGATATATTAAAAAAAGATCAGGATTGTTTGTTATGACTCTCATCATTTAGAATGACCATGTTGGTTTCAGTTCTTTCATATGTAAACCCCAGAAAATTTTTTCAAGTTACATTCTCAAGTGAACTTTAACGATTGGTGCCATGTTAGCTCAGATAATGCATTGAAGGCATGGTGTGCCCCGTGTGAGGTGGTCTGTGCCCCAATGTTCAGACTGATTCTTATTTCTAAAAAAGGGATTTACAGAATCTTATGTGGATTGATGCAGTTTTTGAGCAAAACAAAATGTAATTCTGCAAGTACAAATTCAGCCCACAAACATGAATATGTGTGCGTGCATGTGGATGTGTATGTGTGTGGAGATGTATGGGGTGTGAGTGTCTGTGAGAGAGCTGTGTGTAAGCGTGTGTGTGTGAGCATGTGTGTGTGAGCGTGTGTGTGTGAGCGTGTGTGTGAGAGCGTGTGTGTGTGATCTCATCAACCACAAGTTCTGATGTGCCACAGCTAGAAACCGTACTGGGTAAAAACAATGACTGCAGATGCTGGAAACCAGATTCTGGATTAGTGGTGCTGGAAGAGCGCAGCAGTTCAGGCAGCATCCAAAGATGAAAGGCTTTTGCCTGAAACGTCATTTCGCTGCACTTTGGATGCTGCCTGAACTGCTGTGCTCTTCCAGTACCACTAATCGAGAAACCGTATTGATTTCCTCAGGAGACAGACACGAGCTACAACCAACAGGGTACCCTTTGTTATCCAGTATTTCACAGGAGCTGAAAAGCTATACATGTGTTTCAAGCTGCGAAGAACATAATTGATGAGGATGAGCATTTCACCATGACCTTCCCCACACCTCCACTTCTCATCTTTAAGCAACCACAAAACCTCAAAACAGATCATTATTCACAGCAAACTGACTGGCCTTCAGGACAACACCATACCACCTTATCATGCCAGACGCTGCAAAATATGTTAGAATTATGACATGGATACCACCTTTATACATGGGGGCACCACCCACCATGTACATGGCAAGTACTCATGTGACTTGGCCAATGTTGTCTATCTCATTACGCTACAGGCAAGGATGCGCAGAGGCATGGTACATTGACAAGACCGAGCAGAGGCTACTGCAACAGATGAATGGACTCCATACAACAATCACCAGGCAGGAATGTTCCCTCCCCAGAGAACACTTCAGCAGTTTGGGACATTCGACCTTAGACCTTCAGGTGACCGTCCTTCAAGGTGGACTTTGGGACAGGCAACAACGCAAAGTGGCTGAGCAGAGGCTGATAGTTAAGTTCGGTACCCATTGGGATGGTCTCAACCGGGACCTTGGGTTTATGTCACATGACAGGTGACCCGACTACACTAAACACACACACACACACACACACACACACACACACACACACAGACTCATACACAAGCTCTCTCATATGCTCACACATGAACACCCCCCACACACACACTCACATCCACACACTTATACCCCTTTACACTCACACACATACACGTGGGGTGAATTTGTACTTGCAGAATTATGTTTTATTTTGCTCAAAAACTGCATGAATCCATGAAAGATTCTGTAAATCCTTTTTTAAGAAATAGAAATCAGTCTGAACATTGGGACACAGACAGACTTTAACCTCACACTTGCAATGTATTATATGAGCTGACATGGCACCTATAGTTCACTTGAGAATGTAACTTGAAAAAACGTTCTGGGGTTTACATAAGAAAGAACTGAAACCAACATGGTCATTCTAAAAGATGAGAGTCATAACAAACAATCCAAGTCTTTTTCAATATATCATTTCAGTTGCATCACACCGTAATATTTTGTTTTAAATTCTGTACCTTACGGTCTGGTGTTGTGTGATTTTTAGCTTTGTACACCCCAGTCCAACACCGGCACCTCCATATTGTGACATCTATTGGAGTTAATGTAAGTTTAGCTTCACTTTGCCATTTTAAAAATCTGATAGGTTCCTCCTGGAGTTGTCACCCTACTGAGCTTAGATTTTCTCAGTTCCAAATATTGTCTTCAGGGTTGCAATCAAATATTATTTCACTATTTGAAGTTATTTTACTATTCTCAATGCAATATCTCCATTTAACAAGCCATTCTTTAATCCAACTGTATAATGAGACTGGTTTGTAACCTCCAATTAATATATTTTCTTTCATTAACCCCTTGGAAGACAATTATCATCAGCCAGCATCAGTGACTGACTTGTTCCAGTGTTTCTCAATATATTTATTGGTTGACCTCCTTGATTTGAAGCATGAGAAATACCTCCTGTTTGAGATAATACTCCTGACCACTCACTCTTTAAGATGATTTGGAGATGCCGGTGTTGGATTGGGGGTGCACAAAGTTAAAAGTCACATCATACCAGGTTATAGTCCAACAGGCTTCTTTGGAAACACTAGCTTTCGCAGTGCTGCTCCTTCATCAGGATATTGTGGCCACAACCACCTGATGAAGGGGCAGCGCTTCGAAAGCTTGTGCTTCTAAACAAACCTGTTGGACTATAACCTGGTGTTGTGTGATTTTTAACTCTTTAAGATGTGCTCTATATTTCTGCTTTTCCTACTAAAATGGAACCTTACCATTCTTCACATTGTATTCCATTTTACCCACTGACTTAGCCTCTCCAAATCCTCTCAAAATATCTTTGCAGCTTTCACACCCACCTCATTTTGTGTCATCTGTGAATGATAAAATATTACTCTATTGCCTGTTTGCTTTCCATTAAACCTTCTCAATCTATGTTAGTATATTCTCCCAATTCCACAAACTCTGATTTTGTTCACTAACCTATTGTGGGACATCATCCAAAACCTTTGAAAAATGTAAACAGTCAGATCGACCAGTTCTTCCTTATATATATCCTACAAATTACTTCCTCAAAAAAAATCCAACAGGCAAGTCAGGAATCCATGTTGACTCTGCCTAATTTTATTGGTATTTACAACGTATTCATTGTTGAGTCTAGCATTTTCCTTCCTCCTGATGATGTGCTAACAGGTCTATATTTCCCAGTTTTCCCTCTACCTCCTTTCTTGAATAATGTTGTTGTGTGCACCACATCAGCAGGGTCCATTTCAGAGTCAATATAATTTTAAAAGATGACCACCAATGCATCTATTATTTCTACATCCACCTCTTTTAACACATTCAGATATGAAGACTTTTACTATACATTTTAATACACTCACTAGTTTACACTCACATTCTATTTCTCTGCTTTAGCCTTTTTCTTGATCCCCCTTTGTAACTCTCTTGTAAAGGTTTAAAAATGTTAGTTGCTTTTATCATTTAATCTGAAACATTTAAGTGAATTTGTTATTTAAGTTGATTTTAACATCTGAAGATTTTTTTCAGGCATAGACAAGGAAGCTTCCTACTGAGAGAACCTGTAGTAGTTAGTTAATTAATTAGAGGGCTTTCCTAAATTTGTCTTTGAACAATAGCGGGACAGAGCTAATTTATCTAAGTCACAAGCACTATCAATAATGGGTCAGTAAAGTGTCACTACCACAGAGCAGGTGGCACAGAATGAAAAGCTTAAGAGTTTTCTCAGTGTAGGAGTGTGGTAAAGTAGTAAAATGAGGTATGCCTTTGTTTCTCCTAATGTTTTTAGAACGTAGCACCTACTGCTGGGAGCCAGTGAAACTCAGTCTTGAGTGAAAAACAAGTGTGGTAGCATAGGAGTCTGGTAAGCTCTGATGAACGATAATTGATCAGTATAAAGGGTTGTGTAAATTGGCTGTTTAGGAACCATAGGTCTATAAATAAAAAACACTGAAAACGTTACCTGTTTAATGAAGGCACATATAACTTTTAGTTGTAGGTGGCATCAGCATTTAGTAGGTACAATCATATAATGGTGAAGAATAGCAATGACTGATTGTACTAATCAGCACAGACAAAGCTGAGATGGGCATGTGTGTTGCAGCCGAGGAATGGGGAAGCTTCTGGACCTGAAAGTGAATCAGCACAAACACACTGTAGCAAATGAGTAAAGCTCAGTTGTTGAATTGGAAGTTGAGTTGAAGACATTGTGACGCATCATGGTTGGTGAGAGATACCTGGTCACTAAGTTCTACAAGGCAGTCATGCTCCTTAAAACAGATCTGCTGATACCATCTTTCACAGTCCAGAGATTGTGGCCACAAATGAGACAGGTAAGGGGCTGGAGAATACCTTGCTATGAGAACCTCAGCCCTTGCAATAATGTAACAAGTTTGGCGTGCTCACCTGTGTGGACGAGAGCAAAGCCTTATGTAGGGAGGAGGAGTGGAATGACTGGGGCAGCTTGGTTCAACTGAGGGTAGCAAAGGTAATAGTAGTAGTGACGGGAAAATATTGTGAGAGGAATGGACACTGCTCTGTGCAGTCGAGATGGCTATGTTACAAAACCAGTGCCAAGATTTAGAACATCTGCTCAGGAATGGACGGGAATTTGAAGTGGAGGAGTCCAGGTACGGACCAACAACTAGAACTAGGAAAGAGATTCTACTTAGATAGTTCGAGGTATTAGGCAGAAGAAAATCAAGAACAGAACGCTAAGGATAATCTCTGGATTGTTACGTGAGACATATGCCAATTCAACAACCATGATAAATATGTTAAAGGTGATTTCCTTTTCATAAAACTATGCTGACACTTTCCAGTTGCCTTGCATTGTTAAAATTAATCTTATAACACTTTCCCCACAGCAAATGCCAAGGTAACAGACATATAGTTTCCTGATTTTTTTCCAAATAGAGGACATTTTCCATTCAGATAGAAACTTTCCAGGGTTTAGGAATTTTTGAAAATTCTCTCATTAAATACCACTTTTAAGATTTCACGATGATGTCAGTCCCCAGAACGGCATTAGTTTGCTGGGTTCTGCTTTCCTGGCAATTATAATTTCAACAAGTTTCTTTCTTCTTTCCATTTTCTGATTTATAGCTATTTCTGGGATTTATTTTGTCCTGAAGATGAACACAAAATACTTGTTCACCTCATTCACCATTTCCTACAATTATCGCCCCATTCTCACTCTTAGAGGGCCAGCATTTACTTAACTTTTTGGGTTAAATAGGTATAGGTAAAGTTGCCATAGTCCCAGAGGGTTGCTCTCTCAGTACAGAGAGAGATGACTGGTGGGGAGTTTAATCTGTGGGTCATCACACGGTTAGTGAGGGGCTAAGTTGAGGAACCTAGACCTTCATGGTGGCCTCAACTGGTTCAAGAATTGAACTCACTGTTGTTAGAGAAGCCAGCCATGAAGCTAACCAGCCAAACAAACACTCATTGCCTCAGGAGGTTGTGGAGGCAGATTCAGTGAATTTCTTTTAGGGTAGAGTTAGATCAATTTTTGTTAGGCAGCATAATTAAAGTTTGTCAGGGCTAGGTGGGAATGTGGAATTTGAAAGATAAATATATCAGCCATGATCTTTTAGAATAATAAAGCAAACGACCTACTCCTGCACCAAATACATGTTCTCATATGTAATGATAACGACTTACTTTTAGATCATGCCTTTAACAAAGCCACAACAGCAAATAGGATGGGTGGGTTTTACGGAGCATCTTAAAGGAGAGAAGAGTAAGGACATTTAAGAGGGAAATTCTGGAGTCTTGGGGCTCGGCAGCTGAAGACCCCTCTCACCCTAAACCTATGCCGTCTAGTTCTGGACTCCCCCAACCCAGGGAAAGGACCTTCTCTATTTACCCTATCCATGCCCCTCATGATTTTATAAACCTTTATAAGGTCACCTCTCAGCCTCTGATGCTCCAGAGAAAACAGCCCCAGACTATTCAGCCTCTCCCTATAGCTGAAATCCTCCAAATGCCTTGTAAATCTTCTCTGAACCATTTCAAGTTTCACAATGTCCTTCCTATAGGAGGGAAAACAGAATTGCACACAATATTCCAAAAGTGGTGTAACCAATATGCTGGACAGCAACATGACCTCCCAAGTCCTATACTCATTGCTCTGACCAATAAAAGGACACCAAACGCCTTCTTCAATATCCTATCTACCTGAGATTCCACTTTCAAGGATTTGCTTTCTGTCGCTTATGACTAACTTTAAAAGAGAATTAATGAAGGATATTGACAGCTGACATTAAAAGGGGATTACTGTACTGACACACACTGTCCTCCTTTCCATACAAAATATATCCCCAAATTTGAGATTCCCTCACAAAGAACCATGATAATTATTACTAACTCAACCCTCAATGTAATCTATTTATTTAGTGTCACTGATTTATTTGGCTCAGTAGATAACGCTTTCATCCCTGTGTTTTGAGGATTGTGAATTAAAAGTCACACTCCTGGATTTAAGAGCAACTCTTAAGGCTGACACACTCAGTGCAGTTCTGGGAAAGTGCTAGACTACCAGAAGCTCAGTCTGCCCTCTCAGATTTATAAAAGAGATCAATGGCAAAGAGATCAAAGAACAGCAGGAAATTATCTGTAGTGTCCTGGATAATACAGACAACATCAAACAACATCAGCAAAAAGGAAAAGTGTTATCTGGTGGTGATCACCGAGCTGCATGTGTGTAAACTGGCTGCCATGATTCTCCTGCTACTGTAGTGATTGGAACCAGGTTGACCTAATTGACTATGAGGTCATTAGCCCTGGCTAACAACCCCAATCAATCAGGAAAATCCTGGCTGACCATATAACCAGGGGACTTGCACCCAGGTATCCCTCTCAATAATTTTAGGGAGAGGTGGCACTGCAGCGGTGGAGTGCTTTATTTCCCCCTTCAATTCTGGTTTGATTTAATCCCTGCACCCCCTTTTACCATTTTCACATAAGCATAGCTCACTCTCGGCTTTGTTTGTCACTGGTTCATTGGCTACATGATTGTCTTTTCTCATGGTGGAATGTTAATAAAGTTATTTTCACTTGGTGTTTTCACTGTATCTTGTACCCATACAAATATAAGCACTACCGCTGTATGTAGTGTCGGGAGAAAGGGTGGATTGGTTAGGCTAAATTGCCAATGGTGCCCAGGGATGTGCAGGTTAGGCCTGTTAGCCATGGGGAAATACAGGGTTACTGGAATAGGGCACTGTAGGGATCGTAGGGAGCAGTAGTGTAAGGAGAAAGGAAAAGAAAAAAATATAACCAGGGTATTCAGGCCTAGGTGTTCCTGGAGAAGGAGCACACAGCATCCACCAATAATCTTGATCTTTTTGGGGAGAGGTGGGAACGACGGGGAGTGGACTGTTTAATTCTCTGTCCAATTCTGTCTTGATTTAAGCCCTACCCTCCCCTTTCACCTTTGTTTTCATGTAAGCATTGCTCACTCCAGACTTTGCTTGTCACTAGTTCCTTGGCCACATTGGTGCTTTTCCTGGTGATGGAGTATTAATAAAGTTATTTACACTTGGTGTTTTCACGGTGTGTTGAACCTGCACACACAACAACAAAACATAACCAGGAGATGAGAATGTCCTCAGTTCAGGCAACTGACTCTGAGCTGCTTGGCCAGCTACAGCCTGCGTACTCTATGTAAGTAAATAATTGGTGACTTTGTGATGGAACACTGGCCTCTGTGCAGTTATTTCATTTACAACAGTGGCTACATTTTAATTTTTTATGAGCTAATAGTGCAGTTAGAAAAACTCGAATGGCAGAGATTAAGGGTAGCCAAGTACCTCTGAGAGGAGATTTTAATTCTTTAGGAAGTCTGACTGTGTGGAGTTTGCACGTTCTCCCCGTGTCTGCGTGGGTTTCCTCCGGGTGCTCCGGTTTCCTCCCACAGTCACAAAGATGTGCGGGCCAGGTGAATTGGCCAAGCTAAATTGCCCGTAGTGTTAGGTAAGGGGTAAATGTATGGGTGGGTTGCGCTTCGGCGGGTCGGTGTGGACTTGTTGGGCCGAAGGGCCTGTTTCCACACTGTAAGTCTAATCTAATCTAAAAAAAAAAGTCGTTTTTTTGGAAACCAATGGGGGCACAAAACAGACATTTTTTTCATGTCCTTGCTGAAACACAAAGTTCTTCACTCCACGTGAACACTCAACAGCATAGAATCAGTTACCGTGCAAACAATTAAGTTCTTGGAGGTGGGCTGGGACACACTTAGACAGGTAGAAGGTGATAGAGAATTGGCACAATGTCCACAAGTTTGCAAGTTAGTGCGGTCAGTTGACGTACACCTTCCATGTCAACACAGAAAACTGTCGCACAAAAGCAGTACTCACCTGTATAACAGAATGTTATTTGCCACCGCCCAGTGATAAAAATGATCTGTTACAGTTACTGCATAGGTCACATTAAATTCTTCACCACTAAGAACCTTCTCTGAGGGTCTCTGCACCCACGCCATTTCCAGACCTGCAGAAGGAAGAAACGTTATTGTTAAACAAACAGTTCTATTAACTTGATGAGACCTGGAAAAGGAATGCAAGTGGACTGCAAAACTGCAAATCCTCTCCTTTATAAAACTCAAATATTATGCAAATGATTGAGAACTTAAACAAACTCAAACTTGATAACATATGATCTATGGGCTTCAACATAAAATGCAGCAATGGGAATTTAACTTTAATTTTGTAAATTAAGAAAATGTACATTCTGCAACTTGTAATTAAAAGCTGAAAAGATTACAACTGTACATTCTTTCATGCTTTGAGATCTATACTGTATCTAAGTTATGAATTATGGTTACTTGATTATTTATATTTTAATACAATCCAGCATCTACATCACTTTGACTATTCCTTCCATACTTTACTTGTGGTCAGAATTCAGAAGCTCCAAATGTCTAACATGCATGTTTGGGAATAAACCATAAGGGGATAAACCTTTTGTGGCAAATAATCTCCTGCTGAAATGGCTCTTTTTCCCCTTCTTACATTAACTTTATCATATTGCTATGGTGGCTCAATGGCTAGCACTGCTGCCTTACAGTACCAGGGACCTGGGTTCGGTTCCAGCCTCAAGTGGCTTTCTGTGTGGAGTTTGCACATTCTCCCCACAATCGAAAGATGTGTAGGCTAGGTGGATTGGCTATGCTAAATTGCCCATATTGTGCAGGCTAGGTGGATTGGCCATGGGAAGTGGGAGCTTTGGGTCTGGATGAAATGCTCTTCAGAGCATAGGTGTGACTTGATGGGCCAAATGGCCTACTTCCACAATGTAGGAATTCTATGATCAGTTGAACTGCGCTTTTGCATAATAAACCAGCAATTGTACTTCAGAACTAATATATGGGTTTCTAAGATGGGATCATAAAATTTAAATCTTTCAACTTAGCCACCGCTAGTTCATTATAAAACATAAGTGATTCATCAACTAACAGCAAGGTGAAATAATAAAATATTCAATAGCAATGGACATGTGAAAACCTTTTCATGCAGTAAATGGCTTTGAGCCTGTTGGGAGTGGGCTGAATTGAGGAATTAAGGGAGTGTTGGATTTACTCTCTGTAAAGGAGGAAGCTGGGCGAATGGTGCTTGTTCATTTGCCCCCTCAGAGATCTAACACACTCCTGAAGTAGCTATACTGTAATGGACATTGATTAGGCCACTTTTGGAATATTATGAGCAACTCTGGTCTCCCTCCTATTGGAAGGATGTTGTGAAACTTGGTTGGAAATCACACAATGTCAGAAGGTAGTCCAGTGGGTTTATTTGGAGGCACTAGTTTTGGAGGTGCTACCTCTTCGGGATGGGTACTTCCAGGTAAACTTGTTGGACTATGGCCTGGTATTGTGTGACTTTTAAACTTTGTCCACCCTAGTCCAACAGCAGCGCCTCCAAACATTGTGAAATTTGAAAGGGTTCAGAAAAGCTTTGCAAGGATGTTGTCGGAATCGGAGGTTTTGAGCTATAAGAGAGAGGTTGAATTGGCTGGGGCTATTTTCCCAGGAGCATTAGAGGGGTGACCTTGTAAAGGTTTATGAAGTCATGAGTAACATGGATAGGGTAAATAGACAAGATCCTTTCCCTCGATTGAGGGAGTCCAGATCTGGAGGGCATAGGTTTATGGTGAGAGGGGAAGGAACCTAAGAGGGAACCTCTTCATTCAGACGGTGGTACATGTATGGAATGAGCTGCCAGAGGAAGTGGTGGACGCTTGTATAATTACAATCTTTAAAAGGCATCTGGACGGTATATGAATAGCAGGGGTTTGGAGGGTGTGGACCAAATGCTGGCAAATGGGACTCGATTAGTTTAAGATATCTGGACAGTGTGGAGCTGGACTGAAGAGTCTGTGTCCATGCTGTACATCTGTATGACTCTATCATCCTAATCATTCTAATCCACTATAGATTTTTTCTCAAATTATTTTCAGATAAAAGTCAAATGATGAAAGAATGAAGATTTTGCAATGTTTTGGAGAAAAGAGAGCTGGACTAATTGGATAACCTTTCCAAAGAGATTTTAATATTTCTGTTCCTGCATTTTTGCTGGGTTAAAATCCTGGAAATTGTTATCTCTTGGGCCTGTGGATGTACTTCCATTGATGGGCTGCAGTGATTCAAGAAGGTAGCTCATCAGAGCAGCTAAAGGAAATGCTAAACTCTAAAAGGCAGAGACACAGAAATGATTATGGATGTAGATTTGCTTGCTGAGCTGTAGGTTTGATATCCAGACGTTTCATTACCTGGCTAGGTAACATCATCAGTGGGACATCTATCCTGGGACAGGCTAAGCAAAGGCATGCCAGAGAATTCCTAGAGGCCTGGCACTCCAACCACAATGCCATAAACAAACACATAGATCTAGATACCATCTATCAACCCCTCAGAAAATGAACAGGAAATGACATCACCACAAAACCCAGGAACCCCATCCAGGAGAAAAATATAAATAGAAAGCAGGAGACAACAGCTTCGCTTCACTTGGAGGTCGCCACTGATGATGTTACCCAGCCAGGTAATGAAACGTCTGGATATCAAACCTACAGCTCAGCAAGCAAACCTACACCCTAAATCTCAACCTGAGCTACAAACCTTCACAAACCTTACAAATGATTATGGAAAATGAAGACATGGGAAACATTGACCAATGTTGTACATTTGTTTTCACAATAGAAAACACAAATCACACAGCAAAAATAAAGAGTAACCAAAAGCTAATAAGAGTGAGAAACTTAATTGTCATATGTACAGAGGAAAAAGTATCATAGATACCTCAGGAACTAAAAGCCAAGGAATCCCTAGGATCTGTATGCCTACACCTTAGGGTTCGAAAAGAGTTGTTGCAGAAATAGCGGAGATGCTGGTTATGATTTTCCAAACTCCCCAGAACTCTTAAATAGTGCTAGGGCACCCAAGTTAACAAATGTAAAACCGCTCTTTCAGCGAAGGAAGTTTGGGGGAGGTGGGGGGGGGGGGGGCGGGGTGAGCAGTTTAACAATTCACTTGGGAAAATCATAGCATCATAGCATGATCAGACACAATCAATATTGTTTTATGAAAAGGGAAGTAAGTTTGATTTTTCTTCACAGTTTCTCCTCTTGCCTGAGGTTAGGTGATCCTCAGGTTAACCCACCACCTTGCCCTAATGAGCGAGCAGAAAATGTGTTGCTGGAAAAGCGCAGCGGGTCAGGCAGCATCCAAAGATCAGGAGAATCGACGTTTCAGGCATAAGCCCTTCTTCAGGAATGAGGAAAGTGTGTCCAGCAGGCTAAGATAAAAGGTAGGGAGGAGGGACTTGGGGAGGGGCACTGGAAATGCGATAGGTGGAAGGAGGTCAAGGTGAGGGTGATAGGCCGGAGTGGGGGTGGAGAGGTCAGGAAGAAGATTGCAGGTTAGGAAGGCTGTGCTGAGTTCGAGGGATTTGACTGAGACAAGGTGGGGGGAGGGGAAATGAGGAAACTGGAGAAATCTAGGTTCATCTCTTGTGGTTGGAGGGTTCCTAGGTGGAAAATGAGGTGCTCTTCCTCCAGCCATCGTGTTGCTATGGTCTGGCGATGGAGGAGTCCAAGGACCTGCATGTCCTTGGCGGAGTGGGAGGGGGAGTTGAAGTGTTGAGCCACGGGGTGGTTGGGTTGGTTGGTCCAGGTGTCCCAGAGGTGTTCCCTGAAACGTTCCGCAAGTAGGCGGCCTGTCTCCCCAATATAGAGGAGGCCACATCGGGTGCAGCGGATGCAGTAAATAATGTGTGTGGAGGTGCAGGTGAATTTGTGGCAGATATTGAAGGATCCCTTGGGGCATTGGAGGGAAGTAAGGGGGGTGTGGGGAAATCCCTCGAACTCAGCACCGCCTTCCTAACCTGCAATCTTCTTCCTGACCTCTCTGCCCCCAACCCCCACTCCGGCCTATCACCCTCACCTTGACCTCCTTCCACCTATCGCATTTCCAACACCCCTCCCCCCTACCTTTTATCTTAGCCTGCTGGACACACTTTCCTCATTCCTGAAGAAGGGCTCATGCCCGAAATGTCGATGCTCCTCGTCTTTGGATGCTGCCTGACCTGCTGCGTTTTTCCAGCAACACATTTTCAGCTCTGATCTCCAGCATCTGCAGTCCTCACTTTCTCCTAATGAGTGAGCAACCCTATAATCTGACAGAACTCTAACTGGTTTAGCTTTACTTCTCAGAATCATAGAATCCCTAGAGTGTGGAAGCAGTCCATCTGGCCCATTGAGTCCACACCGAACCACCGACAATACCCCCCCAGACCCACCCTATCCCTATAACCCTGCATTTCCTATGGCTAATCTACCTAGACTGCACATCCCTGGATACTATGGGTAATTTAGCATGGCCAGTCCAACTAACCTGCACATCTTTGGACTGTGGGAGGAAACTGGAGCATCCAAAGGAAACCCACTGCAGAGATAGGGAGAATGCAAACTCCGTGCAGACTAATTTATTAGAATTTTGAGAGAATGTAAAGGCAGACTGGTAGACAGATATCAGAATTCTATGTGTCCCTAGGATTGGACCGGCACTAGTCAGGGTTATATAAATGAGGGTAGCCTGATAGGAGAGTGAAGTCCATCGCCAACTCACCATTGGTAGCTTTCCATCAGTGGCAGGGGAAGTGTCAGGTGACCAATGGTCACTTACCTGCTTTCTCATGCTATTAGCAGTATTTTACCAGTGGTTGGTGCAGAATGTGGTGATGCTGCCTGTCTAATATGCCCACCCCATAATTATATGGATAGGCTTTCTGCCTAATGAAGGCTGCCTTTTCCCACACACCCCCTTTGTCTCTCTCTCTCTCTCTCTCTCTCACACACACACACACACACACACACACACACAGATTATGCTACACTTCTACAGACTCAGGACTCATGGTTGAGGTGGCGGAATGAAGATTGACTCTCTTTCAGTTATTGTATATCTTTTTATTTTTAAACTATTTGAAATGGTGTCAGATTATGGCAACAGTCAAAACTTTTCATGTATTTTACAGTGAATAATGCTGGAAAATACAAAGTGACTACAAATCATTCAATTCAGAGCAGCACAGTTGCTCAGTGGTTAGCATTGCTATCTCATAATGCCAGCATCCTGGGTTTGATTCCACTCTCAGGTGAGTGTCTGTGTGGAGTTTGCACATTCTCCTGTGGCTGTTTTGGTTTCCTCGGAGTGCTCTGGTCTCCTCCTATGGTCCAAAGATGAGGTGGATTGGCCATGCTAAATTGCTCACTGTGTGCAAGGATGTGAGGATAGATGATTTAGCCTAGTAACAGGCATAGAGTTGGGGAATGGGTCTGGATGGAATACTTTTCAGAAGGTTCGCTTGGACTTGATGGGCCAAATACACTTGTTTTGACACAGTAGGGATTCTGTCCCAAGAATTCAATTCAAATCATCTACAGAGGGTTGTGGATACTCAGCTGTGGAATATATTTAGGGCTGGAATACACCATCTTTCAGGGTTGGAGGGTTTTTGGAAACAGGTGGGAAAGTGGAGTTGAGATAGAAGATCAATCATGATGGTACTGAATGATGGAGCTGGCTTGAGGGAGGAAGTTTCTATTGCTGCACCCAAGTCTGATATTATCATGTACTATGTATAATCAGACAAAAGGCCTTCTTTTGTGCTGTAGGATTCAATGATTTGAAGATTTGGCACCTAATTTATTTGACACAAAGTCATAGAAATCTGGCAATCTCTTCCCACACCAAAAAGATTGATTGGTCCTGGGATAGAATGGATTCAATTCTGAGAATGGTTTATATAGTGCAGGCTTGTATTGCCTGGAACATAAAAGATCGAGGTGTGATCCATTGAGCTTCTGGGGAATCCAGAACAAATGAACACCATTTTAAAACATAAACCTAGCCCATTTCAACACATTGTAGACGGGCAGGAGGCTGGAAGAACACAGCAGGCCTGGCAGCATCAGGAGGTGGAGAAGTTGATGTTTCGGGTGCAAAAGGGTTACACCTGAAACATCAACTTCTCCACTTCCTAAAGCTGCTGGGCCTGCTGCGTTCTTCCAGCCTATTGCTTGTCTACCTTGGATTCCAGCATCTGCAGTTTTCTTTTGTCTCATTTCAACACCATGTTAAGATGATCCTCTCCGCACATGAGGTAGCGGAAATCTGGAACTCTCACCCTTCCTGTGTGGCTGAGAGCTAATGGAAAATTCCATTCCAGATAAATGGATTTTTGTTAGGCAAGAATATTAAAGGCAGTTCCATGGAGCTTAAAATACAGAACAATTTAAATCCTACAAATTGTA
Organism: Hemiscyllium ocellatum; assembly: GCF_020745735.1. Lineage (NCBI taxonomy): Eukaryota > Metazoa > Chordata > Chondrichthyes > Orectolobiformes > Hemiscylliidae > Hemiscyllium > Hemiscyllium ocellatum. The sequence goes on along the minus strand of NC_083402.1, from coordinate 119,961,622 downwards.
GTAAAAGCTTGATGAGCAGAATGGTCTACTCCTTTCAATGTTTCTTACAAGTGAAAAATTAGAAGTGATCTCTTTGGAGAAAGACAGGGACAACTAGTCAGCAGATTAAGACCATAAGACATAGGAGTGGAAAGTCATTCGGCCCATCGAGTCCACTCCGCCATTCAATCATGGCTGATGGGCAGTTCAACTCCACTTACCCGCATTCTCCCCATAGCTCTTAATTCCTTGTGACATCAAGAATTTATCAATCTCTGCCTTGAAGACAGTTAGCATCCCAGCCTCCACTGCACTCTGCAGCAATGAATTCCACAGGCCCACCACCCTCTGGCTGAAGAAATGTCTCCGCATTTCTGTTCTGAATTGACCCCCTCTAATTCTAAGGCTGTTCCACGGGTCCTAGTCTCCTCACCTAACGGAAACAATTTCCTCGCATCCACCCTTTCCAAGCCATGTATTATCTTGTAAGTTTCTATTAAATCTCCCTTTAATCTTCTAAACTCCAATGAATACAATCCCAGGATCCTCAGCCGTTCCTTGTATGTAAGACCAACCATTCCAGGGATCATCCATGTGAATCTCTGCTGGATACGCTCCAGTGCCAGTATGTCCTTCCTGAGGTGTGGGGACCAAAACTGGACACAGTACTCCAAATGGGGCCTAACCAGAGCTTTATTGTCCTACATCCTGTTATTGTTGGAGGCAGACACTATTTCATACTAACAGCCATGTGTCCTGTTTTGCCAGTCAGTTCCTATATTGAGATACAAAATCAGAAATTGCTAGAAAAAAACTCAGCAGGTTCAGCATCATCTATGGAGAGAAAACAACGTGAACATTTACGGTCCAGTGACCTGAGGGGGCCTGAGCACTTTCTCCTATGTCCTTCCCTCAGTCTCCTCACACCAGGCCCTGTCATCACATGGGCTACTACCATTAACATCCCATTGTCAGCTGTTCATTTTCCGAGGCTCACCTTTACCCATTCCTTTGCCTGCCCAAGTGTTTTTCGCTCCATCTCCACCTATCATTTCATCGCCTCAACCAAATCCCTCCCCTTTCAGCATATATACCAAACCTTTTTCCAGCTAAGGGTCAGTGGACCCGAAACGTTAATTCTGCTTTCTCTCTAGAGATGCTGCCAGATCTGCTGAGCTTTTCCCAGTAAGTTCGATTTTCTAGTATCCCGCAGTTTTGTTTTTCCTTTGACTGGGGATGTTTGTTCCTCTATTGATACCGCCCTTTAACCTCGCAAAATGATTGTAACCAGGACTTGGGCGGACTAGGCTGGTGTGTTAGACTCAATGATAAACCATTGTCCGCTTTCAGAGCCGCTGTTCTCATCGAGGGCCGGTTAAGCTCAGTGTTACAAACCTCTTCAAATCCATTTCTGCAACAGCTTCTCTGCTAAATGTTGCTCCACTGCCCCCCCGCTCAATGTTCTGTCCATCCACAAACTACAGCTTTAACATCAATTGCAAACAAACAGCAACCGATACAACTGTGAACGGTGGGCAAATCAAACAGAAATCAATGGGGCCACTCCGTTTAAAGTACTTCCCTACTTCGGGCCGAATGGTCTCTTCCCACGCCATCTCCCTCTCGGAGAGAGTCCTATAGTAGTAACGCTGACTTGTTAACAAGTGGGGGAAAGGACACACACTCACCTCCACAGTCGATCATGTTGTATTCATGCGGGTTTTCCAAAGGCCAGCAATCATACTCCGTGTTGTCCAGGTCATGCCACTGTCTTGTGCTTCTCGTTAGCATCGCCTTTGCAAATATATGGGAACAATTGGAGGCAAACGATTCAGAACAACTGTCACAAATTGTCACCTCCTGTAAACACTAAATTGAAAACTTCCCTGGTATCAACTGAAATCTATCCTGATGACCATGCTTGCCTTAGAACATGGACAAACGGGAAGCTGTCAGAACACAGCAAGCCAGGCAGCAGCTGGAGGTGGAGAAATCCACCTTTGGGGTATGACCCATTTTCAGCAATGATGGTTATACAAGAAACACCGACCTCTCCACCTCCTATGCTGCCTGGCTTGCTGTGTTCTTCCAGCTTCCCGTTTGTCTACTTTGGATTCCAGCATCTGCAATTTTGTTTTTGTCTCTAACTAACTTCGAATATTTATTATTGCGGGACATTTCTTTAGTCCTTTCAGAATTCGTTTCCCAAATTTCAACGAGTAGAGTCTGTCTTATGCTTTTAAATGGTTTCTAAATTGCAGTTCACATGTTATTACGCACAGAATATTCCAATATCAAGATATATCTTTGAAAATGCACTATTCAAATCAATTATTAAACAAATAAACTTACCAGCAAATAACAAACAATAAAATGAGCAAATTTGTCCCGTTTAGAAAATGACATAATCCTCTGCAGCTGGAGATCGAATCCGGTCCAGAAACTGGGAACCTCAAATCGTTAATAACAAAAAAATTCTGCGATTTTGTTTTCTGACCGTGAATCCAATGAACGCTTCTCGCCAGGGTTTCTGTGAGCATGCGTGAGCATTCTATGTAGCACCTGAAAAACCATGGGGAAGAAGGGAGAGGGATAAATGGAGCAAGTTTCTAACCTTTCCCCCCCCCCCTCCCCCCAACCCCCTCAAAACAGCAGCTCCAGAGCAAACTACACCTTCAGTCACAGGGATGCAGATGAAATCACTTCAGTCACACACAGGGATGACTGAAACTGGGGTTTACACAACCCCATGTTCGTGAGTCCCCTCTACCCCTCTCCATCTCAAATGGACACTTTGCTTGTAATCAGACTTTCAGGTAGAATATTGGATTTCAGAAACTGAGCAGCAGTGTGCGCAGCAAACAAGCGAGAGGGAGAGGGAGAGACCAGGTTCCAAGTGCATCAATGCCTGATTGTATACTGGAGAGGTAATCCCCCATATCACCGCAAACTGGGGGGGAGAGGCAGGGCCAGAAATTAAATCAGTTTCAAACAACAAATTCAGCAGTTCATCATTCGTCCTTACTTCAGGTAAACTTGGTGTTGCCTGAATGTTAGAACAGAAGAGGCCGTTCAGCCGCTTGTATCTGTTCCTGCTGTTCAACCAGATCAGAGCTGGTTAACTCTGCTCTCCAGGCTTGGGTTTACTCCTTTCAACCCCTTTAACTCAACAGAAATTCTTGGTTTGCATCTGCCTTGCATCTGCCTAGCCTCGGCAGCTTTTCTTTAGAGAGGAAAAAGTTCCAGATGCATGTAAAAGTATGAGGTGAGCTGCTGGTCATTCTCATTGTGAGAATTACAGTATTTGACACTGTCAAATCCCTTGTGCTAAGGTTAAGTCACCATAGTCCTACCAGACTCTCGTATTACAGAGAGATCACTGATGGTGGTTTAACCTGAGGGAACCCATTTCTCAGGCAAGGGGAGAGGTTGAGAAGGAGAATCCTTTATGGTAACCTCAGCCAGGGTAGGAATTGAACTCACGCTGTTGAAGTTGCACATCATCTCAAACCAGATGTACAGCCAATTGAACAAACCAATACTTTCTCTGTAGCACAGCCTCAGGATAAAGTGAATAAGATGCACTTTATTCTTAAACATTTTCTGCTGCTTATGTTTTCAGGGATTCCTTGTTTCCATTTTATCTCTCACCTACTCCAGTCCCATCAGCGACCTCAACTCTCTATCTTTCTCTTTGCTTTCACACCCACAAAAGGCTGGTTCTTCTCCGTTGCGTATGGATAGATATTGCTTTATGTACAAGAAACAGTGAACATCATGTGACATCAGCAGATTGTAAATCAGACGTCATTATAGAAGAAATGGCTTCAGAGTGAATGTTGTTTCCTCACAGAGGTGGAAGCTTCGTGTTAAATTATATTAAATTCCCTACGGTGTGCAAACAGGACCTTTAGCCCAACAAGTCCACACCGACCCTCCGAAGAGCAATCCACCATACCCAACCCCCTACATTCACCACTGATTAATGTGGCTAGCACTATGGGCAATTTAGCATGGCCAATTCACCGAACCTGCACATCTTTGGACTGTGGGAGGAAACTCATTATCCGCAGACTTGGGGAGAATGTGCAAACTCCACACAGACAGTTGGTGGGGGTGGGAATTGAACCCAGGTCCCTGGCGCTGTAAGGTCACAGTGCTAACCACTGAGCCACCGTGCCATCTGACTCCTGAGAGACAATCAGTTACCATCACTGAATCCCGTACTATCAACACCTTAGGAGTTATCATTGACCAGAAATTCAACTGGACTCACCACAGATCGGAGGCTGGAAATACTTCAGCAAGTAACTCACCTCCTGACTCCCCAAAGCCTGTCCACCATCTACAAGGCACAAGTCAGGAGTGTGATGCAATACTCCCCACTTGCCTGGATGAGTGCAGCCTCAACAACATGCAAGAAACTTGATATCATCTGGGATACAATAAATGATATTGTGGATGTGCAGGTAAAACTTTGATGGATGTGGAAGGCTCCTTTAGGGCCTTGGATGGAGGTGAGGGAGGAGGTGTGGGCGCAGGTTTTGCAATTCCTGCGGTGGCAGGGGAAGGTGCCAGGATGGGAGGGTGGGTTGCAGGGGGCGCGTGGACCTCACCAGGTAGTCACAGAGGGAACGGTCTTTGCAGAAGGCGGAAAGGGGTGCGGAGGGAAATATATCCCCGGTGGTGGGGTCTTTTTGGAGGTGGCGGAAATGTCGGCGGATGATTTGGTTTATGCGAAGGTTTGTAGGGTGGAAGGTGAGCACCAGGGGCGTTCTGTCCTTGTTACAGTTGGAGGGGTGAGGTCTGAGGGCGAAGGTGCGGGATGTGGACGAGATGCTTTGGAGGGCATCTTTAACCACGTGGGAAGGGGAATTGCGGTTTCTAAAGAAGGAGGCTATCTGGTGTATTCTGTGGTGGAACTGTCCACCTGGGAGCAGATACGGCAGAGGTGGAGGAATTGGGAATACGGGATGGCATTTTTGCAAGAGGTAGGGTGGAAAGCTTAACACTTTCTCCTTCGAATCCTCCCACTTCCTCCAGACCAAAGGGGTAGCCATGGGCACACGTATGGGCCCCAGCTATGCCTGTCTCTTTGTTGGCTACGTGGAACAGTCGATCTTCCGTAATTACACCGGCACCACTCCCCACCTCTTCCTCCACTACATTGATGACTACATTGGCGTCACCTTGTGCTCCTGCGAGGAGGTTGAGCAATTCATCAACTTCACCAACACATTCCACCCTGACCTTAAATTTACCTGGACCATCTCTGACACCTCCCTCCCCTGCCTGGATCTCTCCATCTCCATTAATGATGACCGACTTGACACTGACATTTTTTACAAACTCACCGACTCCCACAGCTACCTGGATTACACCTCTTCCCACCCTATCTCTTGCAAAAATGTCATCCTGTATTCCCAAATCCTCCGCCTCCGCCGTATCTGCTCCCAGGAGGACCAGTTCCACCACAGAACACACCAGATGGCCTCCTTCTTTAGAGACTGCAATTTCCCTTCTCACATGGTTAAAGATGCCCTCCAACGCATCTCATCTACATCCCGTACCTCCGCCCTCAGACCCCACCCCTCCAACCGTAACAAGGACAGGACGCCCCGGTGCTCACCTTCCACCCTACAAACCTTCGCATAAACCAAATCATCCGCCAACATTTCCGTCACCTCCAAAAAGACCTCACCACCAGGGATATATTTCCCTCCCCACCCCTTTCCGCAAAGACCGTTCCCTCTGTGACTACCTGGTCAGGTCCACGCCCCCCCTACAACCCACCCTCCCATCCTGGCACCTTCCCCTGCCACCGCAGGAATTGCAAACCTTGCGCTCACATCTCCTCCCTCACCTCCATCCAAGGCCCTAAAGGAGCCTTCCACATCCATCAAAGTTTTACCTGCACATCCACTAATATCATTTATTGTATCCGTCACTCCCGATGTGGTCTCCTCTACATCGGGAAGACTGGGCGCCTCCTAGCAGAGCGCTTTAGGGAACATCTCCGAGACACTCACACCACTCAACCACACCGCCCTGTGGTCCAACATTTCAACTCCCCCTCCCACTCTGCCGAGGACATGGAGGTCCTGGGCCTCCTTCACCGCCGCTCCCTCACCACCCGACTCCTGGAGGAAGAACACCTCATCTTCCGCCTTGGAACATTTCAACCCAGGGCATCAATGTGGACTTCAACAGTTTCCTCATTTCCCCTTCCCCCACCTCACCCTAATTCCAAACTTCCAGCTCAGCACTGTCCCCATGACTTGTCCTATCAGCCTATCTTCTTTACCACCTATCCACTCCACCCTCCTCCCTGTCCTATCACCTTCATCCCCTTCCCCACTCACCTATTGTACTCTATGCTACTTTCTCCCCACCCCCATCCTCCTTCAGCTTATCTCTCCACCCTTCAGGCTTTCTGCCTTTATTCCTGACGAAGTGCTTTTGCCCGACACGTCGATTTTACTGCTCCTCGGATGCTGCCTGAATTGCTATGCTCTTCCAGCACCACTAATCCAGAAACTTCCAAACCAAGCACTACTTTTATATAGAAGGTCAAGGGCAGCAGATATATGGTAACAACACCACCTTCAAGCTCCTCTCCAAGCCACTCACCATTTTGAATTGGCAATATATCTCCTTCCCTTCACTGTCACTGGGTTAAGATCCTGGAATTCCCTAATGCTGTGGGTCAACCCACAGTCGGTGGAGTGCAGCGGTTCAAGAAGATAGCTCACTAGCACCTTCTCAAGGGCAATTAGGGACTGGCAGTAAACACTGGCCAACCAATGACACCTACATTCCACAAAAAAATAAATTAAATAAAACTCCTGTTGTTTTTAAGGGAACTCGATACCATATTTCTGACTAGCTAGAAAGTGCCAAGTGAATCTCGACCAGGATTCAGCATTTTAATTACGTAATAAAGGCACATTTCGATGCCCACTAGAGAGACATGAACATTGACTTTCAGAAACCCTACAACTAATAATCTGAGGTCCTTAGGATGGGGATAAATAGCTGGAATTGTTTTGTTTCGGGAAATTAGAGAGAGAAAATATTGGTAATGTCTGTATTTTTACATTGTGTTCTCAATGTTTAACCACCTGTTGAGATATGTTTTCGACACACCTCCAGTATAGGTGGGACATAATCCGAATATTCTGACCCAGAGATGGGGATATTAGAGAGGACCCCCAGAAGACTCCTGTATTCTACAGAGCTAGGACTCACTCAGAGTAAAGATGCTTGGTTACTGAGGTGATTGTGTGAGACCTCAGCCACAGAGTAGATGTGAATTCGCGGGAGTTCTGAAACATTAACTTGTTTTTTCTCTTCACGGATGATGCCAGACCTGCTGAGGGTATCCAGCATTTTCTGGTTTCAGGGCTGCAGACACCCTGACCCAGGAGAGTCAAATTTTCCGGGGGAGGCAATCTCCCTTCACAAACTGCATGAGGTGCTAAATTTAGGCATGACGAGGAGACCACCCACTGTCACACCAGTCCCCTCAAGTTATTCATAGCTACATCTGTTATTCTTTGCCTTCACCCAAACTAACCCATGTCTGCCACAATTGGCCATAACTCAATGTTAATGCTTTTTTCAGCCCAATTTGTGTGTTTGTGTGTGATTGTGTGTGGTGGTGGGGGTGGGGTGGGGGGTGTTCCATTAGACATGGAATGGAATTATTTCAGAGCTGAGTGATTCCAGTCTCGGGCGACTGTCTGTGTGGAGTTTGCACATTCTCCCCGTGTCTGCGCGGGTTTCCCTCGGGTGTTCCAGTTCCCTCCCACAATCCAAAGATGTGTAGGTTAGGTGAATTGGCCAAGCTAGATTGCCCACAGTGTTCAGGGATCTGTGGGTTAGATGTATACGTCAGAGGTAAATGTAGAGTAGTTGGGAGTGGGTATGGATGGGTTATTCTCTGAGATTCGGTATGGACTTGTTGGGCGGAAGGACCATATTGTGGGGATTCTATGATTCTGAGTGCCAATAGTGATTTTCTATGATTTAATAACATGCGGTTCGCTTTCATTCAAAGACTCCTCCACCCTCTATTGTTGCAATTCCACTATACCTGTTACGTCATTGGAATGCTAAAGGAAAACATTCCTCTTTAACACATTACTCAACATGTCTTTGATGGTTTAATTAAAGCATTCGAAATTATTCAAGGTTTTGATGGGGCGCAACAGAGAAACTGTTTTCAGCTGTAAACGGCAAATTGGAAAACAAATCAGAAAGGAAGTAGATAAGGAGATTTTGATTTCCACCCACTTATGCAGTGAGTAGTTGTGGTATGGAACAGGTTAAGTTGGAGAGAAGTGAACGCGGATTCAATATTAACTTTCAAAATACAGGTATTGAATATATGTTTAATATAGAGAAAAATGTAAACTTGTGGGGAAAAAGGTCATATTACTCCCGTTGAGGATATTTTAATGATTTATTCCAGTGTTTTCTTAATCTATATGTTCAATGTTAGACTGTTAGAAAACATGACAGTAAGTTAGCGTGTTATCTTCAGTTATAATTTTTTAAGGCTTTTCTTTAATCCTCTGATCATTTTTCTCTCATGTTCTCCCTCCAGGATCGACATATATTCTACTTTCTTTTTGACTTGGTTCTGGTTAGTTTGTCAATTCTTTAAGTTTCGCTCTGATTCCTGCTTTACTTTGTTGCCTTGGATACAGTTGCAGGTTCTCTCTGCTTTCCTCTCTGAACTGATGAACGTGGGCCCTTTGCAAACTTCGCAAGATGTCATTGCACTTGGTGAAATAAAGGGAGATTGTGCATTTATTTGCCGGGATGGACTTCTCGCTGCTGTGATTGCTTTCAGTAAAATTGCACGGAGGTGCACATTGGGGAGGGGATCTGATACTTTCCCTGTTGAGAATTTTTTCATTACCCTCATACCTCTGATGCTGTGTCCATGGGGGCTGGGAAAATTCAGGATTCAGATTCCTACTGAAGGGGACTGACACTGATAGACACGTTGCGGATCATAACTTTGGTTGTAGTGTCATCTAGTGGAGATGACAAGCATTACAAAACAATCACCTGATGAAGGAGTGTCGCTCCGAAAGCTAGTGTGCTTCCAATTAAACCTGTTGGACTATAACCTGGTGTTGTGTGATTTTTAACTGTGTACAACCCAGTCCAACACCGGCATCTCCAAATCATGATTACAAAACAAGCCATTTGGTGAACTGAGATAAATTTAATTTATTAAAAATGCTGCACTAATGTTCTCTCCTGAGAAACACCACGAGCAGCAAATGGACAGGTTTCCTCATGCCTTTAAGAGTGACCATGAGACATTACATAGTCTGGGATCTGTATTACACACTATATTTCATACTGACGATATAACAGTAGAGGTTGTTGATGGCTTCACAAATCCATGTTCCAGAATTAAAATCTGTTATTTGCAGAAATCAATGCACCTATCGCAAATGTCCAAACTGACTAAACAGTGTGGACCAATCAACAGCAAACCCATTCAGGATGATAAACTGTGTGTCTGTTAAGTCTGCCTTCAGTACCATACCCTATAAGGTGATGGTACCTGGACAACAAATGCTAGGCAGGAGAAATTTCTGAATACTTTCCACCTTTGTTGCCTCCGATATATCCCCAGGATCTTTGGCCTGCACAAGATTACCAATTCAGGGGGTTCTGGAATGTTGCTTTCTTCAGCAATTTGTCATTGCTAAACAAATAATATTTGACTTGGATTGGCCAGGAGAAAGTGAAGACTGCAGATGCTGGAGATCAGAGTTGTGTGGTGCTGCAAAAGCACAGCCAGTCAGGCAGCATCCGAAGAGCAGGAGAATAGACATTTCCAAGGCCCCCAAAGGATCTTTCCACATCTGTCAGAGATTTACCTGCACTTCCACGCGCAGTATCGACTGCGTCCGTTGTTTCCTATGTGGTCTCCTCCACATTAGAATACCTTTTTTTGGGCAATGTTTATTAAGGTGTAGGTATTGACCAGGATACTAGGGATTAGAATCCCCAGCCCTGTTCTTCTTCAAAATTATACCATAGGATCTTTTATATCTACTTAAACATGCAGATTTGGACGGTGGTTTAATATCTCATCCAAAAGATGGCCTCACCAACTGTGGAGCCCAAGTATTGTGTGTCAACTTTCAATTTTATGCATTGAAGTCTTGGAGTGAGTAAGACTTGAACTCATAGGCGAGAGTGCAACTGACTGAGCTACAGCTGATACAGATAAATGACAGCCTGGTATCTAAACATCTTCTGTGCAGTAAACCCCATTCCAAATTATTAAAGCTGTTTAGAGAAGGAAATCTGCCATTCCTACTCGGTCTGGCCTACATGAGTCTCCAGATCTATAACAATAGGGTTGAATCTTAACTGCTCCCTGAAATGACCTAACAAGTTGCAGGAAAAGTTTTGCTAACCCAGGCCCACAAAAGCAAATTGGCCAAATTGTACCAGGACACCCAGAATTCCCGAGCAGTTCATGAACTGGGTCAGACGGCACGCAGACAATAGAATAGGCTTTCAGTCTCCCATGGACATGACAGAGGTCTCAAAGCCCTAAGGGCAGTTTCACAACCCAGCAACACCAAAGCCACACAAAGAGTAGGATAGACAGACAGGCACCACAGGACAATGGAAGCACCTCACCACTTCAGAAAAGACATTAACACCTACCTGTGAAGATGAATGGAACCATGATACTGTCAGGATGTTGCATTGTGTGAAGAAACAGGGCATTCATCCGATAAGCTGTTTTCCAATTCGTATCCTTGTAACTAAATTACTCCATTTCCAGAAATATTGTAGTTTCCCATTTCTTAACCAGTGTCATTGTGCAGCATTACTATAAAACTGGTCTCATCCTCAGCTCTGGGAGGAGAAATCACATTCCCTGTGCAGACTGTCAGTTCTGTGTCAACTAGTCTGTTTTCTCCTCCAGCAATATCGCCTGCAATAAACTGTTTGTCAATTTCACTTTGAGCTGTGTTTTGTGATCTCTAACCTACTGGACAAATTTCTCCGACACAAGCCAAAACATTTCAAGGAGTGTGAGGGACGAAGAGCAAATGTATGTATTGCCAGCAGCATCTGCATCCCGTGAAACAATAGAGTTTAAAAAAAAGACAGGCGAGAAGCAATGCAAAGAACAGTTGTCCGAGAAGGGTGCCAATAGAAAACAAAAGTTAGCGAACTGTGTATCTGCTCAGTCACTGAAAACTGTAATCTGCTGGTGTCTGCACTACATTTGCATCAGTGTTTACGTTGGAAGGCACCAATAGCAGGCTGAAACGTCGATTATCCTGCTCCTTTGATGCTGCCTGACCTGCTGCGCTTTTCTAGAGTTGAATGCAGTGGCCACCACTAAGCAGAAGGTGCAAGGGAAGCTGAAAGCTCTGAGGATGGATGGATTACTTGCACTGGATGGACAACACACCAGAGTTCTGAAGAAGATAGCTCAGGAGATTGTGAAGGCATTGGTGGTGATCTTTCAGGAATCACCGAAATCATGAGAAACTAGAGGGGATTAAAAAACATACCTGTTTAATAAGGAAGAGAGGCATCGACTCGTTAGCCTGACCTTGGTCATTTGTGTGATATGTGTCATTTGTCTGTACCAACCAGTACCCTTCCACTGACACCCTCCTTCGACTGACTGAACTGGTCCTCATCCTGAATAACTTCTCTTTCCAATCCTCCCACTTCCTCCAAACCAAAGGAGTTGCCATGGGCACCCACATGGGCCCCAGCTATGCCTCCTCTTCGTAGGATATGTGGAACAGTCCATCTTCCGCAACTACACTGGCACCACCCCCCACCTTTTCCTCCGCTACATCGATGACTGTATTGGCGCTGCCTTGTGCTCCCACGTAGAGGTTGAACAGTTCATCCACTTTACCAACACCTTCCACCCCGACCTCAAATTTACCTGGACCATCTCAGACTCCTCCCTCCTCTTCCAAGACCTCTCCATTTCTAACTTGGGCGACCAAATCAACACGGACATTAACTATAAACCGATCTACTCCCACAGCTACCTAGACTACATCCCCTCCCACCCTGTCCCCTGTAAAAATGCCATCTCATATTCCCAATTCCTTCGTCTCCACTGCATCTGATCCCAGGAGGACCAGTTCCAATACTGAACAACCCAGATGGCCTCCTTCTTCCAGGACCGCAATTTCCCCCCAGACGTGATCGACAATGCTCTCCCCCGCATTTCCTCCACTTCCCACTCCTCCGCCCTTGAGCCCTGCCCCTCCAATCGCCACCAAGACAGAACCCCACTGGTCCTCACCTACCACCCCACCAACTTCCATATACATCGTATCATCCGTTGTCATTTCCACCACCTCCAAATGGACCCCACCACCAGGGATATATTTCCCTCCCCTCCCCTATCAGCATTCCGAAAAGACCACTTCCTCCGTGACTCCCTCGTCAGGTCCACACCCCCTACCAACCCAACCTCCACTCCTGGTACCTTCCCCTGCAACCGCAAGAAATGCAAAACTTGCGCTCACACCTCCCCCTTTACTTACCTCCAAGGCCCCAAAGGATCCTTCCATATCCGCCACAAATTCACCTGGACCTCCACACACATCATTTACTGCATCTGCTGCACCTGATGTGGCCTCCTCTATACTGGGGAGACAGGCCGCCTACTTGCGGAACATTTCAGAGAACACCTCTGGGACACCCGGACCAACCAACCCAAACACCCCATGGCTCAACACTTCAACTCCCTCTCCCACTCCACCGAGGACGTGCAGGTCCTTGGACTCCTCCATCGCCAGACCATAGCAACACGACTTGACCCTTTATCAGCTCTTCAGATCTGAGTCCTGATGAAGGGTCATGCCTGAAACATTGATTCTCCTGCTCCTCACATGCTGGACTTACTGTTTTTCAAGTTCCACATGTTATCGACTCTGACTCTCCAGCATCTGCAGTTCTCACTATCTCCTAGTTGGTGCAAACCATACTGTGAAGCCTCTTCCAAAGATGCCCACCTTGAAGAAGTTTTCCTCCTCCCTCCACAAAGATCTCAGCAAGTTCTTCTCCAACTGCAACCCCCGGTCATCTCCGCCAGTCTTGATGATGGGCTGTGCTCAAAAATGTGGACTCTCCAACTCCTCTGATGCTGCCATAGATAGAGAATTAGCTGACTGGCAGAAAGCAGAGAGTTGTGATAGAGGGTTTTTTTCAGAATGGTAGGCAGTGATGAATAGGGTTCCATGGGGTGTCAGTGTTGGTATCACAACTATTCACGTTATACAGGAATGATGTGCATGAAGGAATGGAGGGCATTGTTGCTAAGTTTGCAGATGACTAAAAATGGACAAGAACAAGGAGGCACATGGCAAGTATTGAAAGGTGGTATTGAATGAATACCTCTAAGGGCAATAGGAGTATACTCAAGAGGGAAATCGGGAGGGCCAAAAGGGGACCTGAGATAGTTTTGGCAATTAGGTTTAAGAGACTCTACAATTATATTAAGGGCAAAAAAGTATCTAGGAAGAAATTAGGGCTCCTTAAAGATCAACAAGGCTACCTATGTGTGGAACCACAGGAGCTGGGTGAGATAAAATGAAGGACTGTAGGAAGAGGGGTAATCTGCCATGATTGTCTCAGGAAATAAGGGCAGCTATCAAAGTGAAAGATAAGGGCAAGACCAGTGGGAAACTAGAAGATTGGGAAAACTTTAAAAGTCAACAGAAAGCCACAATGAAAGCTGTAAAGAAAAGTAAAATAGATTATGAGAGTAAACTCACTCAGAATATAAAGACAAAGGTTTCTACAAGTATATAATAGAAATGTTGGCTAAAGTAAACATTGGCCTTTTAGAGGATGAGAAGGGGCATTTAATAATGGGAAATGAAGAAATAGCAGAGGCATTGAACAGATATTTTGTGTCAGTCTTTGCGGTGGAGGACATGAATAACATATCAGTAATTGACAAGGAGACTAAGGAAGGTGGGGACCTAGAAATGATTATTAGAGTCATAGAGATGTTCAGCATGGAAACAGACCCTTCGGTCCAACCCGTCCATGCCGACCAGATATCCCAACTCAATTTAGTCCCACCTGCTAGTACCCAGCCCATATCCCTCCAAACCTTTCCTATTCATATACCCATCCAAATGCCTCTTTAAATGTTGCAATTGTATCAGCCTCCACCACATCCTTTGGCAGCTCATTCCACACACGTATCACCCTCTGTGTGAAAACGTTGCCCCCTAGATCTCTTTTATATCTTTCCCCTCTCACCCTAAAGCTATGCCCTCTAGTTCTGGACTCCCCGACCCCAGGGAAAAGACTTTGTTTATTTATCCTATCTATGCCCCTCATAATTTTGTAAACCTCTTTACGGTCACCCCTCAGCCTCCAACACTCCAGGGAAAACAGCCCCAGCCTGTTCAGCCTCTCCCTGTAGCTCAGATCCTCCAACCCTGGCAGCATCCTTGTAAATCTTTTCTGAACCCTTTCAAGTTTCACAACATCTTTCTGATAGGAAGGAGACCAGAATTGCACGCAATATTCCAACAGTGGCCTAACTAATGTCCTGTACAGCTGCAACATGACCTCCCAACTCCTGTACTCAATACTCTGACCAATAAAGGAAAGCATACCAAACGCTGCCTTCATTATCCTATCTACCTGAGACTCCACTTTCAAGGAGCTATGAACTTGCATTCCAAGGTCTCTTTGTTCAGCAACACTCCCTAGGACCTCACCATTAAGTGTATAAGTTCTGCTAAGATTTGCTTTCCCAAAATGCAGCACCTCGCATTTATCTGAATTAAACTCCATCTGCCATTTCTCAGCCTATTGGCCCATCTGGTCCAGATCCTGTTGTAATCTGAGGTAACCCTCTTTGCTGTCCACTACACCTCCAATTTTGGTGTCATCTGCAAAGTTACTAACTGTACCTCTTATGTTCACATCCAAATCACTTATGTAAATGACAAAAAGTAGAGGACCCAGCACTGATCCTTGTGGCACTCCACTGGTCACAGGTCTCCAGTTTGAAAAACAACCCTCCACCACCACCCTCTGTCTTCTACCTTTCAGCCAGTTCTATATCCAAATGGCCTAGTTCTCCCTGTATTCCAAGAGATCTAACCTTGCTAATCAGTCTCCCATGGGGAACCTTGTTGAATGCCTTACTGAAGTCCATATAGATTACATCTACTGCTCTGACCTCATCAATCTCCTTTGTTACTTCTTCAAAAAACTCAATCAAGTTTGTGAGACATGATTTCCCATGCACAAAGCCAAGTAGACTATCCCGAATCAGTCCTTGCCTTTCCAAATACATGTACATCCTGTCCCTCAGGATTCATGTCTCTTGGCCCTGATGGAATGTATCCGAGGGTATTAAAAGAGATGGTGGGAGAACTAGCAAATGTGCTTGTGGTAATTTTCCAAAATTCACTGGACTCTGGGGCAGTTCCAGCAGATTGTAAAACAGAAAATGTGATGCTATTGTTTAAAAAAGAAGGTAGAAAAAATGTGGGGAATTATAGGCCAGTTAGCTTAACTTCTGCAGTGGGAAAAATCAATAATCAAGGAAGAAATAGCAAGATATCTATTCAAAAACTATCCCATTGAACAGATGCAGCATGAATTCATGAAAAGCTGATCATTCTTAACTAATCTACTGGAATTCTATGAAGACATTGCAACATTACAATGGAAACCTATTAGATATAGTGTATCTAGATTTCCAAAAGGCATTCGACAAGGTGCCACACAAAAGACTACTGCATGGTGGCTCAGTGGTTAGCACTGCTGCCTCACAGCGCCAGGGACCCGGGTTCAATTCCCGCCTCAGGCAACTGTTTGTGGAGTTTGCACAATCTCCCCATGTCTGCACGGGTTTCCTCTGGGTGCTCCGGTTTCCTCCCACAGTCCAAAGATGTGCAGGTTACCTGAATTGGCTATGCTAAATTGCCCATAGTGTTAGATGCATTATTAACGGGTGAATGTAGGGTCTGGGTGGGTTGCTCTTTGGAGGGTTGGTGTGGATTTGTTGGTCTGAAGGGCCTATATCCACACTGTAGGGAATCTAATCTAATTTAATAAGGTAAAGGTGCATGGTGTTACGGGCAATATATGGATTGAGAATTGGTTAAATAACAGGAAGAGCTGTATTCCTGATGAAGAGCTTTTGCCCGAAACATCGATTTTACTGCTCCTCGGATGCTACCTGAACTGCTGTGCTTTTCCAGCACCACTCGAATCTAAAACTCTGGTTTCCAGCATATGCAGTCATTGTTTTTACCGAAATAACAGGAAGCAAAGACTGGAGGTAAATGTGTGCCTTTCTGGTTGGCAATCAGTGAATCAGGGATCAGTGTTGGGACCTCAGATGTTTATAATTTACATTGATGATTTGGAATTGTGGACCACATGTAGTGTCAAAGTTTGTGGATGATATTAAGATGAGTGGTAGAGCAAAGTGTTCAGAGGACTCTGAAAGTTTGCAGAGGGATATAGATAGTTTAAGTGAGTGGGCAAAGGTCTGGTCAATGCATTATAATGTTGATAAAACGTGAAGTAATCCATTTTGATAGGAATAATAGTAAAAGGAATTACTATTTGAATGGTAGAAAATTGCAGCAGGCTGTTGTGCAGGGGGAGCTGCGTGTCCTTGTATATGGATCACAGAATGTTGGTTTGCAGGTGCAGCTAATGATCGAGAAAGCAAATGGAATTTTGTTCTTCATTGCTAAAGGGGCTGAGTTTAAAAGCAGGGAGGCTATGTTGTAGCTGTATACAGTGCTGGTGACATCACACCTGGAGTACTGCATGCAGTTTTGATCTCCTTGGTTCAGAAAAGATGCACTGGCACTGAAGGAGGTGCAGAGGATATGTACAAGGTTGACTCTGGAGTTGAGAGGGTTGGTTTATGAGGGCAGGGAATGAGTAGGCCAGGATTAAATTCATTGGAATTTAGAAGAATGAGGGAGGATGTTATGGAAATGTATAAAATTATGAAGGGAATAGATAAGATAGACGTAGAGAGGATGTTTCCTCTGGCAGGTGAAATTAGGACAAGAGGGAATAGCCTCAAAATCAGGGGGAGCAGATTTAGGACTGAACCGAGAAGGAACTTCTTCACCCAGAGGTATGGAATTCCCTGCCCAGTGAAGTATTTAAGTCTTCCTCATTGAATGCTTTTAAAGCTAACATAGATAATTTTTTGAACAGTAAAGCAATTAAAGATTATGGTGAGAGAATGGGTAGGTAGAGCTGAGGCCATAAAAGGATTATGGAAATTATTATTGGCAGTAATGTAGTTAACTTAGTGTTGCAATGTATGCCCGGGATCATGTTACAGGCTTCCAGTAACAGAAAGTGGTGGTGCATTGTTATAGGTTAGTTAAATCACTGGGAGATGAGCTAATGCTGAAGATGATGGTGTTGTAATGTGATAGGTTAAGTGTTATGAAGGAAATAGTGTGGCAGGCGATGATTAGTTTAGCAAGACAAAACAAGCCAGCATGATTACCTATGCTAATGTTATCCGGTAAGCACAGGACCAACAAATTGTACAAACTGGAGGAGTACAAAGAAATTGTGGGGAGCCAGGAAAGCCATTTTGCTGGCTCTCACTGCTTTGATTTCGCAAGTTTAAAGTTCAATTTTGTGAAAGATTACCTGCATCTCCTGGTAATTTTTTATAGAACACGAAGTGATTCTTCCACAACAAGATCAGCCACGATCTTATTGAATAGAGACAAAAAAAGAACTGCAGATGCTGGAATCCAAGGTAGAGAAGCAGGAGGCAGGAAGAACACAGCCTGAAGAAGGGTTACACTCGAAGCATTGAATTCTCCACCTCCTGATGCTCCCTGATTTGCTGTGTTCTCCCAGCCTCTTATTGAATGCCAGAGCGGGCTTGAAGGGTCAGATGGTCTAATCCTGGTTCTTATACTAAAAGAGTATTTCACATCAATGTTTAATGTGGAGAAGGATATGGAAGCTAGATGACTTGAAGAAATAAATAGTGATATTTGAAAGTACCCATATTACAGAGAAGGTGGTGCTGGGCATCTAAAAATGCATAAATATGGATAAATCCCTGGGACCTGATCAGGTATATCATGGAACTTTGTGGGAAGCTAGGGAAATGATTTCCAGGCCCTTTGCTGACGTATTTACACCATCGATAGCCATGGGTGAGGTGTTGGAAAACTGGAGGGTGGCTAACGTGGTGCCATTATTTAAGAAAGGTGATAAGGAAAAACCAGGGATCTATAGACTGACATCAGTGGTGGGTAAGTTGTTGGAGGAGATTCTGAGGGATAGGATTTACATATGTTGGGAAAGGCAAGGACTGATTAGGGATCGTCAACATGGCTTTGTGTGTGGGAAATTACGTCTGACTAACGATTGAGTTTTTTTTAAAGAAAGAATGATGAAGACAGAGCGGTGGACATTGCCTATATGGACTTCAGTAATGTGTTCGACATGGTAGACTGGTTAGCAAGGTTGGATCACATGGAATCCAGGGAGAGCTGGCCATTTGGAGACAAAATTGGTTAGAAGGTCGGAGACAGAGGGTGGGATGGAGAGTTGTTTTTTGGACTGGAGACCTGTGACCAGTGGTGTGCTCACAAGGATCAGTGCTAGGTTCACTGCTTTTTGTCACTTACATAAATGACTTGGATATGAACATAAGAGGTACTGTCAGTAATTTTGCAGAGAACACCAAAATTAGTCGTATAGTGGATAGAGAGAAATGTTATCTCAGTGTACAACGGGACCTTGATCAGATGGGTCGATGGGCTTAGGAGTGGCAGATGGAGTTTAATTTGGATAAGTGTATGGTGTTGCGTTATGAGAAGGCAAATCAGGGCAGGACTTATACACTCAATGGTAGGGTCCTGAGGAGTTGCCAAAAAAAAGAGAACTGGGAGTGCAGGTTCAAAGTTCCTTGAAGGTGGAGTTGCAGGTAGAAAGAGTTGTGATAAAGACATTGGTATGCTTGCCTTATTAGTCAGTGCATTGAGTTGGGATGTCATGTTTTGTTGGGCAGGACATTGGTTAGACTACTTTTAGAATACTGAGCTCAATTCTGGAGTTCCTGCTATAGAAACGATGTGTTAAACTTTAAAGGATTCAGAAAAGATTTACAAGGGTATTACCAAGGTTGGAGGGTTTGAGCTATAGGGAGAGGCTGAATAGACTGAGGCTATTTTCCCTGGAACCTCAGAGGTGACCCTATAGAAGTTTATAAGATCATGAGGGGTATGGATAAGGTGAATAGCCAAGGTGCTTTTCCCCAGGGTAGAAGAGCCCAAAACTAGAGGGCATAGGTTTAAGGTAAAAAGGAAAAAAAATTTAAAAGGGACCTAAGGCCAACGTGTTCACACAGTCGGTGATGTGTGTATGAAATGAGCTGCCAGAGGAAGTGGTGGAACCTGGTACAATTACAACATTTAAAAGGCGCCTTATGGACGGGTACATGACTAGGAAGGGTTCAGAGAGATATACACCAGATGCTGGCAAATGGGACTATATTGATTTAATATCTGTTTGGCATGGACGAGGTGGACCAAAGGGACTACGGCTATGCTTACAAATCTATAACTGTATAGAGGGCAGGACATGTGGTAATGAGGAGGACTTGACTAGGCTAGGAGAGTGGGCAAAGAAATGGCAGATAGAATACAATATGGGAATTATGCACTTTGCTCGGAATATTACAGGCATAGATTATTATCTAAATGGGGAAAGTCTTCGGAAATCTGAAGCTCAAAGTATACAGGAGTCCAAGTTCAGTTTTCTGTTACGGTTACATGCAAGTTCAGGTTAGGCAGGCAAATGTAATGATCATAATCATCTTTAGAGGGCTGGACTACAAGAGCAGGAATGTACTGCTGAGGCTGTATAAGTCTCTAGACAGACCATATTTAGAATATTGTTAGCAGTTTTGGTCTAAGGAAGGGTGTGCTGCCAATGCAGGGGGCCCAGAGAAGGTCACTAGAATAATCCCAGGAATGAAATGTTTGCCATGTGAATAGTGGTTGAGGGCTCTAAGTTTAAAGGATGAGTTTCATTGAAACTTACAGAATACTGAGAGACGTGGATATGTAGATGCCATGTTTCCATTAGCAGAAGAGATTAGGACCTAAGACTTTAGAGTAAAGGGAGAATCCTTTAGAACTGAGATGAGAATGAATTTTTTTAGCCAGAGGGTAGTGAACCTGTGGAACTCACTGCTGTAGAAGGTGGTGGGGACCAAGTCATTGAGTGTCTTGAAGACAGAGATAGGTAGGTTTTTATTGTAAAGGAATCGAGGGTTATGGGGAGAAGGCAGAAGAGCCTAATTCTGCTCCTATGTCTTATTATCTTTCAATGGGAATTTCCCATTAATGTAATGCCTCTGATACTGGATTACTTTGCCTGCAGTCATAGCTTTTGCCATTTGATGGCAACCAGAAACAACATTCAAAAGGTTTCCATTCCTGATGAAGGGCCTATGCCCGAAACGTCTATGTCTCTTGCTCCTTGGCTGCTGCCTTACCTGCTGTGCTTTCCAGCGCCACTCTCTATGTGAAGTCCTATTGTTTTTATAAATAAGTTACTTTTCATAGGCATCTTAACTTTGCACTTCAAAATTTTCACCCCTAACCCAGGAAAAGTAAAATTCAACTGAGATCTAAACTGCACGATGCTCAAAGTACAGACTGAGGAGCTGCCTTGAAGTGGGATTCATTCTGTCTTGCTTCGCTTGAAGAGGGATTTTGTCTAGCTGGTGCCGAGGTATCTGCTCCATGGAAATAGCTTTGGTTTATTTTTAAATTCGACAAAAGAAGGATGAGTGGGTGGAGTAAGGCTCGCACAGTTCCAGGACTTCAGTTTATTTTTCAGTTGTTGAAGCCAAAGCTGCTACATACAGCTCACTCTCTACCGACAAAACTTGAGTTCCCTCTCTGCTGCTAGATTCATTCTTTCAATTTTTCCTGGACTGGAGGAGATAGCAAGTAAGGGAAATCTGTCTTGCTGAATTTGCCTACGCAGATAGTGAGAACTGCAAATACTGGAGAGTCAGAGTGGATAAAGGGTGGAACTGGGAAAAGCACAGCAGGTCTAGCAGCAGAGGAGGGAGATCAGAACTTTTCATCAGGCCGTGTGGGGTGGGATTGAGGGGAAGGAGTGTGCAACGGCGATACGGGGATGCAGGTAGGAGGCAGCTGTGATTGCTCAGTGGGATGAGTGGACATGAGAGGTGGGAAGGAAGACAGTTGGGTCAGGTTAAGGGGCAGGGTGGAGAGAATGGGCTGGGCCTGGGATGAGGGGTTGTTCCTGTTTGCGTGTGACCTTGTATTGAAGATGGAAGTGACTCAGGATAGACATGTCATGGGTGGGGTTGGGGGGGGGCAGAGAAAAGAGTTGAAATGGATGACAGCTGGAAGGTGGGGTTAATTGGAGTATTCCGACCATAAATGTTCCCTGAACTGACCTACAAGTTTCTGCTCTGTCTGCCCCATGTAGAGGAGACAACATTGGGAGCAATGAATGCAATAAATCAGGTTAAAGATGCATGTGAATCTCTGCCGGACTTGGAATGATTGTTGGGTCCTTGGACAGAGGTAAGGGGGTAAGCTATGGGGCAGGTTTTGCAACCCCTGAGGCCACAGGGGAAGGTTCCAGGTGTGAAGAAAAGGTTGGTGGGGAGCTTGGACCTAACAAGAGAGTCACAGAGGGACAGTTCCCTGGGAAAAGTGCATAGACGTGGGTCGGGATATATTATTTTTGTGGTTAGACTGCAGGTGGCAGAAGTGGCATAGGATGAAAGGGAGGAGGAGAAATTGCAGTCCTTGAAGTAGGAGTACATGTGGGATGCCCTGGAGTGGAATTGCACATTCTGGAAGCAGATGCAGCAGAGGAATGGGGAGTATGGGATTTTGTTTTTGCAGGAGTAAGGGTGAGAGTTGGTGGGTTTGTAATAGAGATCTGTGCTGAGTTGGTTACTGGCGCTGGAGAGGAGAGGTCCAGGAAAGGGGGGTTTGGTGGTGAGAGGGGTGCAAACGAGAATGCTATAGTCACCTTCAGCTGTCCATCAGAATTGAAGATTACTTGCTTCAAATTTAGGTGTGTTTTAATGTAGCTAGTGAGTCAGATATGAACTGCAGACTCCACAAGGACTGTTCCCTTCACCAAACCTTGGTTTGCACCCCTCTCACCACCAAACCCCCCAGGTACTTTCCCCTGCAACTGAAAGCTGCTGATGCACCACCCCTCCTCACCTCCATCCAGGCCCCCAAATAGTCTTTTCAGGTGAGACAGAGATTCACCCACCTCTCCTCCAACCTAGTTTACTGTATCCGGTGCTTCCGATATGGTCTTTACCAAACGTAAACTAAGGGAATATTTTGTTCAACATCTCTGTTGGGCCTGTAGGGGCCAACTGGACCTCCCAATCACTACCTATTTTAATCCCTTTCTGATAGGATGCCAAGGATGGCCCTCCACTGCCACAACAAATCAAACCGTAATTGGAGGGATACCACCTCATCTTCCACCTGGGCAGCCTACAGCCCAGAGGACTCAATGTTGCGTTCTCCAATTTCAAATAATCTCTTCTCAGCCCCTTCCTTCCATTTGTCTCAGACACCCACCGAATTCAAAGCCCCTATCGATCAGTGCACCATTTACCAGTCTCCATCTATCCCCACCCACTTATCTGCAGCTCCCCTTACACCCACCCTCAGTCCTGAAGGGTTACACCCAAAACATCAACTTCTCCTGATGCCTGGCTTGCTCTGTTCTTCTAGCCTCCTGCTTGTAAGTGCAAACAGCATATGATCTAGAGTTCTTAATGAATAATTTAAAATACAACAGTTAAGGGAGGATACTCTGGAAGGTAATTATACCCCTTACATTAGGCGATTCAAATTTAGTCTTTGATCAAGGAAAGAGGTTGTGACCCCAAGTGGGACTGACATGAGGACACGGAAGGTTGCAATTGAAAAGCCTTAGTCCTTGCAACTGTCCAACAGTTAACAGGTTCTTGCAAACTGACAATGCCAATGGGACTACAAGGGAAAATGAACAAGCTGATTACGGCAACTTGGTATAGGGTTGAAAATGTTCTTCAGGAAGTGCTCATTCTTCATTCCTGAAGAAGGGCTCATGCCCGAAATGTCGATTCTTCTGCTCCTTGGATGCTGCCTGACCTGCTGCGCTTTTCCAGCAACATTTTCAGCTCTGATCTCCAGCATCAGCAGTCCTCACTTTCTCCTCGAAAACTTGATATAGGGTGCCAATCAGATTTCGGGGAAAACAAATATAGACCATTAGATATTGTTCTCTGAAGCAGTGAGTAGGAGTAGTGAAAGCTGGTGTCAGGGTTAATGGGTCTCTCCTGAGTCGAATGTGGTATTGGAAAAGGACAATTTCCCATAACAATGTGTTCAGGATCCAATCAGGATATAGCCTTTGGATCCAATGATTTGTAACAAGGCAGATTTAATAATCTTGGAGCAAAATAATCCACTGTAAATAACACCCACAGTAATACAGCACAGAAACAGACTTCGATTTAACCTGTCTGTGCCAATAAGCTATTCGAAACTGATCAAGGCCAATTTGTTAGGATTTGGCTTATATCTCTCGAAACGCTTCCTATTCATGTACCCATCGAGATGCCTTCTAAATACTATAATTTTCCCATCCTTCACCATCTCATTCCATAATGCATCACCCTGTGTGTAAATGTTGCTTCTCATGTCTCAAGTTGTTTCCCCTCACTCTAAATCTATGTTCTCTAGCTTTGGGCCCCCGTGCCCTAGGTAAAAGACCTTGGCTAATAATCCTATCCATACAGCAGTTTATAAAATCATGAAGGTAAGGTCACCTCTCAGCTCCCAATGCTACAGAGAAAATAGTCCCAGCCCATCCCTATATTTCAAACCATCCAACCCGCGCAAAATCCTTATGAAACCCAAAAGGGCACAGAAAAAATCTACAACATCTTTGCTGTAGTGAGGGGAGAACTGAACACAGTATTCTAAAAGTGGCCTAACCAATGTCCTGTACATCCACATGACATCCCAACTCCTCTACTCAATGCAATGGCCAATGAAGGCAAATATGCCAAATGCCTTCTTCACCACCAATGCCTTCTAACTGCGTCTCAACTTTCAGGAAATATGCAATCCCATCAAAATTGACAGAATTAGCAAGCAGTTTGAGGGAGAGAAATGTGGGTTGGAAGCAACCACGTCAAACCTGAACAAGTTGATTACAAAGAATTACAGGGCAGAGCTCATTGATTAGGAAAAGAATACCCTATAAGACAGGAATAAGATATACCCTAGTGAGAAAGGGGATTAGCTATGATTAATTAGAGAAATTAAAAAGGAATAATATACAATGTGGCAAAGACTGGTAATAAGTCAGAGGATTGGGAAAGTTTTAAAAACCACCAAAATGATAAAAGATAAACTCTGAAGGTAAACTTGCAAATAGTGAATATAAAACGGCAAAAGCTTCTTTAAATATATTAAAAAAAAGAGGGGCCAAAGTGAACATAGGTCCCATAGACAATGAAGTTGGGGAAATAATAGTAGGGAACCAGCAGAGAAGCTGATTAAATACTTGACACCAGTCTGAACAGAAGACAACACTGGAAGCATTCTAAAATATAAAAAAAACACATTCATGGTGACAAAACAGGGTAGGATTTTTTTTTACAATAACTATCAGTAGAGAAAACATATTTAGAAAAAAAGTATTAGGGCTTTAACTAATAGGTCCCTTCAACATATGGTTGGCATCCTAGAATATTAAAAAAGTAGTAGCTAGAGAGATAGCAAGGTATTGGTAGTAATCTTCCAAGAATCCTGCGACTCTGGAAAAATTCCAGATGATTGTAAAACTCCCAATGTAGTAGTTCTATTTCAAAAAAGACAAACTTAACTGTAAGCTAGTTTGCTTAACCTCTCATTGAGAAAATATTGGAATCTACTAGGGATTGTTAGAAAATATACGTAGCAGTGCATTCAGAAATACATGATAATACAATCAAGCAAAGTCAGCATGGGTTCACAAAAGATACATCACACCTGAGATTTATTAGAATCCTTTGAGGTAATAAGCAGGATACATAAAGGAGAGGCACTGGATGTCATTTTGGATTTCCATGAGGTATCTAAAGTGCAAAAGATTAGGTACTTATGAAGGTGATAGTCCATTGCATTGGGGTGTTAAAGTAGTATGGATAGAAGATTGGCTAACTAACAGAAATCAGTTGGGACAAAGCAGGCATTTTCAGGACAGCACCCTATAACCAGTGGCATGCCAGAGATCAGTGCTAGGGCCACAAATATTGACATTAATGTGTTAATGACTGAGCACATTTTGCTCGTCTTTCAAGCTTGTGGATGACAAAAATAGCTAGGCTACCAGAACTACCCGACAGCACCAAGTGTTCTGAATGAGATACAATGCAACACGTGGCCCAGTTACTGCAGTAGCTAGGCTGCCTGGAGATAAAAATAAATTTGAATTAGGCCAATTTGTTTAAATTATACCCTGAAAAATGCCAAATTCCTATCAAATTTGAATTTAGTGTATTGGCAATCTTAAAAGCCAAATGACACAATCTGAAGTTTTGGGGGCTATAAGACAGGGGAAACTTGAACAGTTGGAGGAGAACTACCACATCACCAGCATGTGCAGACTGCCCAAAAACTGCTCTCTTTAAAAAGGTACCTTTATCGATCAGTGACCTGTGAAGCATAACCCCGAAGAAAAGACACAGGAAGCTCCAAATAGAAGATTCGACAGCTAGCTGGTTTTGAAAACTTGAATTTTTGCTAAATCTTAATTGGGGAGTTTTAATCGTACTAGTAGAATAGAAGGGAAGATAAGAGATAGATTAGAGGAAGGAGTTGTAAATATTTAGTTAATATTTCTTCAAGTATAACAGAATAAAAGTTAATTTTTATTTTACATAGATCTTGGCACCTCAAATCTTAAGATTTATCCCATGCAGTAATCTGGTGTTGCTGGTGTAAATTAAGCAGGAGGGTTTACCCTATGTCATAACAGCTGTTATGATAAATCCCTCCATCTGCCCTGCACTTAAATACTTCTGGACAATATTTTCCATTAAGCAGGAACTTGTGGAAATGCACATAAATATGCAAAAAGGCAATCTGCACAATAGCACACTTTAAATTCAAATCCATGAAAGTCCAAATTTCACAAATGAATAAAGAATAGAATGGCTCCTAAATCAGATCAAATATGAAATAAACTGGAGACTGTTTTTCTTTCTTCACCCCAATCCACTTCTATAAAAAGGACTTAGTGAGAACTGAGAATTCCAAAACTAGACTGAGACATTTTAAAATGTTTATCAAGTTTTTCAAAATAGAGCAACTCAAGTCTGTGATTCACCAATAGGTGGAATTACGTTAACTCTGCATTCACCAACTTATGTCAATACTGACAAAATAGTGTCACATCTTGCCTTCAGTGTACTTAGATTAAATACACAAGGATCAGGCTCCCAAAGTAGCCCAGAAATTCACACTAATGTACATCTTACCGTTTTTATACGAAATTGAAAGTGACTGTATAACTGCATTCACATTGTCCCATCAACAATACAGAAACCAGATTTCACAATTTCAAGTCAATAGGAAAGCCAGCTGGAAACTCATATCAAAGACAACCAAATGATTTTACAATAAACTAAGATTTATTATTGATTCATGTTTGGTTTGAAACCATGGTTTCATTTGGATTAACATTAACAATATTCTTGAATTTTCTCTTCCAGCGTGCTTGCATTGGCTCCAGAAAATTCAAACAGCTAAAGGAAAAAGAAAGATTAATAAATAAAAATTCAAGCATGTCTGAATCAGTGAGCAACATTTAAAACTAAACCTTCAGGTTTGCAGGTATTCAGCAAAGGGACACGGAGAAAAGCAAGAGGTTATACTGAAGTTGCTTTCTAACTGTAACCAAAGCCTGGAAAAAAACTCAGTAGCTCAGGCAGTACCTATGGAGAAAAACAGTTAATGACAAAGTCATTGACCAGAAATGCTTATTCTGATTTTTATCCAGACATGCTGCTTGATCTACTCAGTCTTTCCAGCTTTCTAATAGTTCTTTCAGATTTACAACATCCCTAGTATTTTGAGTCTATAGTGTCAAATCTCAACTAGTATTGATGGCAATGAACTGACATGGATTGAGAAATGGTTAGCAGACAGAAAACAAAGCATAAAATGTGTAATTATCGAAGTGGAAGGTAGTATGAGTGGGGGATCATAAGAATATATTGAATGCAGAAATCAATGTAATATGGTAGTGTAATGGTAACTACAACCACTTGAATGAGGCAACTGTACACAGTTCATTAAATCACCTTAGGGAAGAAAACCTGTTATCCCTCTGTGGTTCTAGCCAACAGTAACATGGTTAAGTCTGAAATGGCTGAACAAGTGACTCAGTTCAAGAGCATTTCAGGATAGGCAAATAATTCTGGCCCAACTAATGACACCCACATCTGCTGAATGACAGAAGGAAGCCCCCTCCGCCCAAAAGAAAATCCATCATTCAAAAACAAGTACACACAATCCATTATCAGAAATCTGAAAAGTTCCAAAATCTGAAGATTTCATCATGCAGATTTCTCTCCATAAAAAGGTTGCATGGGAGGAAACAGTTAATCCAATTCCACACCAACATGTGGCAGTCATCAATTTTGTCTCAGGGCCCTTAGTAATCACTGGTGAGTCTGCTGTTTGGTAAGATTTTTAAAAATTCACTGTTAAACTGTCACTTATTCTGAAATCTGAAAATTGAATTCCAAAATCCAGCTGGTCCAGAGGGTTTCAGATAAAAGAATTGTGTTCCATACAAATAGCTTGTGAATAAAGAACTCCCCCCTCAAGGATGTCAACAAACCAAAGTCTGATGTGTAGTTTCCCCAAATGGTGAGACCACCCCCTGCTATTTGAACACCACCAGCAATGAGACAAGGTCCTTAAGTATCTCAAGGACATCAGGTTTCCAGGAAGGATGACTTGCAGCGTTCCATCATGGGCATTGAAACCCACCACCCTAGATCAAATAGTTCACCCCAGCTGCAAAACATCAAATTTCATTAATATGCCAAATCACACTAATATTGAGATACTAAGGCTGATGGCCACGGTCGCATACATGGTCATGGCCAAAATCGCAGACTTTAAGGAGTTCCAATTAAAGTCGTCGAGAGACGCAGAGTAGATTATGCAAGAAATCCCAGAGCAGTGTCTTGACGGCTAAAGGCACAACCACCAGTGTGGAATGAAAATTAAAAAGAAATACAGATGTGCAAAGATTTTAGAGGCGCAAGAATGCAGAGGCTTGTTCATGTGCTAATGTTGTTTTTTACATAGGTCAAACTTATTCAAATTCATTCTCATTAATGTTAAATCCATTAATGCAGGCTGTAATGATTTGACGGTTATCATTCCAATGAAGACTTTGCAGGGTACAGCTGATATGCAAAGTGGTCAATGTGTTTAAAAAGTGAACAATTTGTTTAGATGGAATTCTCTGAAGACCAAGGCCTCCACAAGATCCTTCCTTGCCCAGTTTCTCTTTACTCTCCCAAACTGTAGCTCAATCATTATGAAG
This sequence comes from Hemiscyllium ocellatum, assembly GCF_020745735.1. Lineage (NCBI taxonomy): Eukaryota > Metazoa > Chordata > Chondrichthyes > Orectolobiformes > Hemiscylliidae > Hemiscyllium > Hemiscyllium ocellatum. The sequence continues at coordinate 119,932,954 of NC_083402.1, read as the reverse complement.
TTAACAAAGTATTTGATTTTGTGTGAACATAAACAAAGGCATGGACCGGCTGGGCCAAACACTCAATTCTTTTGGTTCAGAGGTCAAAATTGTCATCTCCCGTTTGTAGTTGGGCAGACAAATTCCGTAGCTTGCTCTGCAGCTTCTGGATTTAAAGTGTCAGCTTATGATTTTTAAAACATGGCTACATGCCATCTTCATGGTCAGTTTAATCCTAAATAGGAGATTCATAGCACTTCATTAATAGGAAATTTGCATTTACTATGTACGGATCAACTTCGGTTCAAGTGATAGTTCATGGCAAGGTCTGAATGGAGTTATGATGGATATTCTCAGGCAAAAATTAAAAATTATTAAAGATTATAATTTTATAATTATAATCTTATTAAAAATTATATAAGAATACTGGTAGATTTAGGTTAAGGAGCTTTCCTTTGAACAACTGCTCTTGTGCCTGAAGCCACTATTGTTAAATTGAGGTAAATTTTGGAAAATGTTTAGGCAAGTATTTTCCCCCACGTCACATTTGTGATCATCGCTTAACTCTCCAAAAACTTACCAAGGCTCCATTCTTGTAGAAATGGAATGTTGGCATGCATTTAATGCCACAGTTTTCAGCAATCTCCTAAAGATGACAAATAAGTTAGCTCAAGTTAGAGGTTTATAAAATAATGAGATCATCAAGAAGGTAAATAGACTTCTCCCTGGGGCGGAGAAGTTCAAAACTAGAGGGCATAGGTTTTGGGTGAAAGGGGAAATACATAAAAGGCACCTAAAGGGCAACTTTATCATGCAAAGGGTGGTGCATGTATGGAATGAGCTGCCAGGGGAAGTGGAGGAGACTGGTACAATTACAACATATGAAAGACATCTGGATGGGTATATGAATAGGAAAGGTTTGTAGGAATATTGGCTGAATATTGGCCAATGGGACTAGACTAATTTAGGATATCTGGATAGCATGGAGGAGTTGGACCAAAGGGTCTGTTTTCATACTATAAATCTCTTGACTTTATAAACATCAGGTAAAACCCATACAGCGAATATTATCTTGTGTGACACAATATTGAAAATTTCAAGTCCCCGTTTGTATTTAATGCATGTAAGATGTGTAAGGTGATGCAACAAAGGTCAAAGCAATTTAAAGGAGTCAATGAGATGGATGAGGGGCAGGGAATGCCACACAAGGAGGGAAAGCTGCCTCTGCTGGAGAAGATCAAAGCTAGTTCATTCCAGGGTGATGTCAGGAAGCTCTGCATCAACACATCTCTCAATTTCCTACCAACTGAATAGAACCAAGGCAGGTCAGAGGCATTGGGATACAGATCAGTCTTGATCTAATGCAATATTACAAAAGCTTCAAGGTGGAATGGACTTTCATTGTTTGGAGTCCCAGTTTTTTGAACACTGGGTTTCAATCTACCAGGCTGAAAATTAATTCAGTTTGTCAAAATCCATGAACAAGTGCTTTAAGGCAATACCAAAAATGATACAGCACAGAAAGAAGCCAGTCTATACATCATGCCTGCATTCCCTCAAAGGACTCATAGTTCCTCACTCTTGTTCTTTCTCCCAGACTCCTGCAAAAGGTTTCACAGACTACATATCCAATCCCATTTTGGGATTTGATATTAAAATCAGATTCCTGTAGTGCATGTGCCATAATTAGCTGTTATTTTTCTTCCCTCCCCTCACATCATATCTGGTTGTTTTGCCAATGATCTCAAGCAATCAATTCTAATACCATAAACTCTAATACTCGAGTAATAGTTAAATGTTTTTGACTACTTTTTAAGGTTAAATGTACAGGGTCGACTATTACATGGATACTTCTTTTGAGAGGCCGAAATTCATCACTGTCAAAATTCATATTGTTTCATTAGCAGAAGCCTAATGATCGCTAAGTGAATAAAAAAGGCCAAAAAAAAAGAATTTTGGTAATTCTGAAAAACCCCCAAGCAAAACAACAGCCAGGGGACTGGAAGCAGAGCGGAAAACTAGCAGATTGGAAAGCTGGAGTGGGACATGAAGGTGGGCACACTGATTCAAACGTGATCTGTTATCTGTGAAGAACTAGGGTCAGACTTTACACAGGACATTTATAAATTTGCAGATTTGTCCCAAAAAAATTTTAAAATAGGATTTTGACTTTTACATGAGATCAACTATTATTCAAGTATATATGTTATTTAAAATCTTTGCTTTGTTTAAATCTATCAAAATCCACTACGACTTAGAACATCTATCAACTCCACTTTGTTTAAAAGAGAATATCCCCAATTTCTCCAATCTCTTCAAGTAAATGAAATCTTTCATGCCCGATACTGTTCCTGTGCACTCATTTTAAGGCCTCAATGTCCTTCCCATAGAGACTTGGTCATAAGTGTACACCTAGAAAAGAGTCTGTGCTTTCTTAAGAATGCTCAGTCTATAACAGATCACAGGAACTGGCAATAAATATTTGACTATTGATCCACACTTAGTTTGCTGGATTTTAACTTACTTGTGCATCATCCACATCTGTCTCACAGAAAATTATGTCCTTATATTTCTCTGCCAATTTCTGTCGAGATAAAATATTTTGTTAGTGAAACAGTACTGAAACTTATTTTGGTTGTATTTAATTGTATTTCAGGTTATTCCACAGATCAGCATCAGTGTTAAAAAAAAAACAAAATAAAAGGATGTGGGAAAAAAAAGTGTGGTCAACTTTCTGTTCAGATAATCATTTTTGTTAATGATACTGAAGACACATAGGTGGAGTAAGATACAGATTGGTCATATTCTAGTGAACTGTTAACAGGCTCCTGTTCCTAGTATTCAGCTACGTCCATGAAATTCAATTCATTCTTTAGGGCTTTTGCTTGATGGTCATCTTAACTAGGTTAAAAACAAACTATGCTCAAAGACTTTTTGCACATTTTAAGACTATTTAACAATATTTCATGCTCTATGTTTCCTATTACTAGGAATTCTCAGGCATGCACTAATGCTTAGTGTTGCATTGATTTATTTAAATTTCAACTATTATCAGTTCTGAAGAGTCCCAGACTCAATTCTGCTTTCTTCCCACAGAAGCTGCCAGACCTGTTGAGTTTCTCCAACAATTTGTTTTTGTTTCAGACCTCCAGCATCTGTAGTTCCTAGTTTAATTCACCTGGTTCAACCCAGCGATATCCACATCATGAAATACATGACTGTCTTACACTTCTTATTCATTTGAAATCCAAGATTCACACTTGTATTTATTCAGTTTATTCTCAAGACATATTTAGTTAAAAAGAAACTGTTCAACATCAGAAAAGGTGCTTTCAATACCTGTGTTAATTCTCAATATTCAATCCAACAATTAAGATTGATCATACTGAATGATTATGGCACAGGAGGCCATTCAGCCAAGCCCAAAAGAGTATATGCTATTTCCCTGCAGAGCAAACCAGCAATCCCATTCCAAGGGCAGTAAACATGCAGGGCTAAAGTGGGCATTCCCTTTCCTTAAAAATCAATAATAATCTCTTTTCAGACAAATGTCATGTCATTACTACACACAAAAAACCTTTTCTTCAGAACTTTCACTTCTTGACCAAAACCTTAAAATGTGACCTCCCCCCCACAAAGAGCTTTTGATTTTATTTAAAATAGTTAGAATTTTATATACATCTACTCAATTTTCTTTGTCCCAGCACAGAACATTCCCAGTTTGCAAAAAAAAGGGTGGGAGGGGGAAAATCAGTGTCTGAAGAGAGGGATTAGAAAAGCAAAAATTTGATACTTTTAATGGCACGCTACAAGTTAGTGCCAATTCAGTCTATTCAAGAATCTGAGCACTACTTTGACGTGGGAGTGGTTGAGGTGAATAATACATATGCATTTATGGAGAAGTTAACCAAGTACACAAGAAAAGAGTAGGATAGATTGAGAGGATTAGAGGATGCAGGATAAGAGGAGGCTGATGCAAAGAAAGAAAGAAAATAGACTTGACTGCTGAATAACAGTCAGATCTCAAAACACTTTCGGTTCAGCAAGTTTTGAAAAGATTTGTAGCTCAGGTTGAGGTTTTGGATGTGGGTTTGCTTGCCGAGCTGGAACGTTCATTTCCAGACGTTTCGTTACCCTACTAGGTAACACCTTCAGTGGCCTCAGGCGAAGCAATGCTAAAAATTCCTGCTTTCTATTTATATGTTTGGGTTTCTTTAGGTTAGTGATGCTATTTCTTGTGGTGAAGTCACTTCCAGTTCCTTTTCTCAAAAGGTGGTAGAAGAAACCCGAACAAATAGAAAGCAGGAACCTTCAGCATTGCTGAGGCCCACTGAAGATTCTAATAGGGTAACGAAACACCTGGAAATGAACCTCCCAGCTCAGCAAGAAAACCTACATCCAAAACTTTAGGTTTAATCAAGAACATTTGAAATGTGATTACTGTTTTGGTGGAAAGAGAGCAACCAATTTGCATACAGCAAAATTGCAAACAGCAATGTGATAACATCCTAATAATCTTTTTGAATTGATTAATAGAGAACTAAAGATAAGGTTCCTTCTCTTTGAAGCAACGCCATGGCATGTTTCTACCCAAACAGTGCCTTGATTTAGCATCCTTTCCAAACAAATACACCTTTGGCAATGCAATACTTCCTCAATGCTGCACTAGAGAGTAGTTGCTTTGAATTTTGCATTTCAGCATTAGATTACAACTCGAATTTGGAATATTTTGACTCAAGAATTGACAATGGTACGAACTCAACCACAGCAGACACTAGCACAGACCAGATTGAATGATCTACTGTGCTTCAATACTTGCAAGTCTAAACCTAATAACACACAATTGTTGTTGACGATGTGTTAAGTACTAACCAAATAAATTGAGGAATGTTATTTAAAACAGGATGATGGTAAATAGGCAATACAAGAGCACATGGAGGAAGTCACCAGTTACTGTCACTGAGAATAGGCATGTAAATGCAGCAGGTGGCAAAGACAAGTGGTCTTCACAGTGCGAGAATGAGTACAGAACTATAGATCGTGTAATTGTGAGCCCTAGTGAGACCACATGCAGTTTTGCTTTTTTTCAAGTCAGAGGAATGATCTTCTTGCTATGGAGGGACTGTCATGAAGGTTTATTAAATCGTTTCTTGGATTGGCAGGGAAATAAGAAAAACTAGATTAGTAATGTATTCACTTGTGGTTAGACTAATAAGGCACAATTTCAGAAAACTATAGAATTTTAACAGGATTGCTCAAGGCAGGAGGTTAGTTCCCAATGATTGGCGAGTCCAGCGAAGGTTTACAGTCATACAATAAGAGGTAGGTCATTTGGTGCTGAAAGAAGGAGAAATTTCTTTATCCAGAGAGTGTTGAGCTTGTGGAATTCATCATCACAGAAGGTAGTCGAGGACACAAGTTAGGAACATTTCTTAGGGCTAAAAGTATATAAAAAAAAAAGAACACAGGTACAGAATACCAAGTTGAATGATCAGCCATTACCACACTGAATTGCAGAGCTGGCTCAAAGGGCCAAATGGCCACTTGCTCCTTTTTTCAAAGTTTCAAAGCCACTTCAAATGCCCCAGCGACATACAAAATCTGGACCTCTTCCTCTGGCAAATCCAAGCCAACCGACAAGAGGAGGAAAAATTCCTCATCTTCTGCCTTTTGGGCCTTTAACATCAACTTCACTAGTTTCCAAATCTCCTCGCCATACCCCCCAAACAAATCCCAGATCAAACCCTCCAACTCAGCTCCACCCTCTTGACCTGTCCACTCCCTTCTCACCAACTTATCACATTTACCCCATAACCTGCATCCACTTACTGCCTCCCGGATACCTTCCCCGGACCCCAACACCCCCACCCCATTATCTCTCAGACCACCTTCCCCCTCCACATTCCAGATGACAAGCTTATGTCCAAAACATCAACTCTCCTGCTCCCCAGCTGTCTGACCTCCTACACTTTTCCAGTGCCAAACCTTGACAGTGACCAAAGTCAGGGTAATTTCTAGCTACACCATATCTTGCCAACTGAATTCAGAACTGGAAAGTGATCTGCTGGCGATATCCATGACAGGAAATCAGTTTTAATATTTCATTCTTTTGTAAACCCTTTACCACTTAAGTGTGGCATTTGAAAGGAACAGACTTAACCCATTACCAAAAATATATTTTAAAGGAAACTTAAAAATGTGACATGTTGGTCTTGTGGCAGTGGTAGTACTGTTACTTCTGAATCTGAAAGCTCAGTTCATATTTCTCCTGGTCTCGAGGTATGGTAAACCCATCTGATCAAGCTAATTACAAATACTAATAATGTTCTATTCTTACTGCTGTCTAGTGTTCATTGGAAAATTTGGCAGGTTCACAACTTGTTTAGCTGCATTTTTGATTTCATCTTACTTGTCATCAGTTTGTAGTTTAGAGGCAGGAAAACTATCCACTGCACCAAATGAACTTCATAAACATGTTTATGACCAGTTTAATAAACAAAAGGAATAATTAGCTTTGCAGTAGAACAGACAGGTAAAGTGTGTCCTTAAGATGATCCAAAGATAAACAGAACAATTCTTGTTTGCATGAAGTACCCCTGAAATTAAACAACTGAGTCTGCTTTTGTCAAGGAATTATTTCTGAGCAGACCTCAAGACAGGTAAACTATGATATATCATCTCTTTGAACTAAGCAGAGATGAACACACTGCCTGTGCTTCCAGATTGTATGGCAACAGCAGATGGAAGAAACACCCTGCATTTTTAACTTCACTGGCTTGAAATATCTAATTGGCTTGTTGCTCTTTTCATTCTAAAAGGGAGTTATTCCAGTGGAAATGCTCATTTCAAATCTGGAAGGCAAAACAAGTTTTAGTAATGTCAGAAATTATGGCACAAAGTCTTCTTACCAATTAGGTAAGTAAAGATATTTTTAAAAAATAATTATTATACAAAGGCTCATGAAACTGCTGGCCACTCTCTGCTCCCAGTCACCACTAAATTCAATTACGACGCAGCAATACTGACATGGATGTACCGAATGAATTGAAGTGAGAGCTAATCTATGCAATAAACAAGTAGTCAAATAATTGTTGTTTATACATTTGTAAAGATCTATTTTAAAAGAATTAATTGGTTGGTCAATTTATGACAAATTGAAACTCCCTATGTTCTGGAAATTGTTTATTTCCCCAGCCACAGTCTTCTCGTTCCAAGCTCCAGAATTTCCTGTTAAACTGTACTCTCACAATACTTATAAGACATTCTTTAAAATCAACTTATCTGGATAAGTAACTCTCTAAATGGCTCACTCCAATTTTGTTTTTGCTAACGCATCCAAGACACACACTGAAGGCAGCTCACTGCATTAAGACATTATTAATGAAAGTTGTTGTTGGGACTCAGTCATCTGAACCGTTTTGAAATCAGTCTCAACATCTAGGCATCATTCAACCAGAATATTGCATTTAGCATTAACATCCTAAACTCTAGTTCACAGATTTGAGAATATGGCTCAGAATTCCACTTTCTTAACCAATGCTCCAAAGCAGCTTGACAGGTGTTCCATTATTCCAAGATCGCTTTCAGTATAATTTAGCTTCTGCACTTTTCTTTTGTCACCACAAACATAGTATCTTACAAATATATCTATTCAATCTAACTTGCCCCTACATTGGCTTCTTACAGAAACTCGGTTGTTTCCCCTCAGGAGTTTGGCATCATCTGAAAAACGTGCTCACTTTGCACATTATGAACCCTTACTTTCATTTCCAACACAACACTCCTAATATGTACCTGTTACTTTCAAGAACTTGCACCTACCTAAAACCATCATTGACGTCTTTCTGGAAATGAACAATGGTTTTATTGGTACTTACCTGGTACTCTGGCTTTATCTTTTGACAAGGGCTACACCATGTTGCAGAGAAGTCAATAACCACCAGTTTGCATCCTGCCTCCTTAAGTACCATATCAAAATCTTTCTGAAAAATAACAGCATTACATCAAGAATACATAACTGGTCAGAATCGCAGCTTATTTTACCAAGAAAATGTTGTGATACTTTGTTAAACAAATGCAAACATGGAATTACCACATTCCTTTGCAATATTTTCTTACGTGTATTATGACATAGTGGTAAACCCTTCTGCTAATTAAACCAAGCACACAAAAAAGCTCACCCCACCTGTTCAAGTATGAGTGATAGAGAACTAGCCAAATTCCACTATTTAACAAAAAATATCAATTTTATACTTTAAAAGTGAACATTAAATAACTATTTACACCTAAGCCTCGTTTCTCTTAAAAGTTTGTTATCTACCTCCCACTCTATAACAATATATTGATCCAATAAAGCCTCAAATTTACAGCAACTTAACGTTTTCAAAATCAGACAGCTGCTATCATCTCTGGTGTCAATCTTCTTGAGTCATCTTTGGTCTTCTGTTACAAAGATATTTTCATATGAAAAAGGTATCTTTGACAGTGTGGTGAACAGTCTTTCAAATGGCAGATGGTGCTCTTTCTCGATAAATGTCCAAAATGCCTAGTTTTTATATCCCAAACATCGGGTTGTCTCATTGATTCAATGTTGTCAAAACAGTAAAATTCAAATTCAATTGTGTTTTAGTATCTTGTGGAATAAATAAAACCAATTGGTTAAATGTGAACTGTGGTGTAACCCTATCGCAGGTTACAACCAAACGTTACATTTTCAAATTGCCTAGTATACTTTGTACCTGCTAGTCAGTCACATACAGGTGCTTACCAGTTTTTGAGCTTTCACTCTCTGAAAGGTACAGTACATGCCATCAACTTCATAACTCTTAAAACATATTTAACATTGCTTTTGGGCAAAGAGTGGCATTAGATAGCCCTGCGGTCTGCAAATAGTTCATGAATTGCATGAAGCTTTTAAGCACTTCATTCTTGGTTCTAAGTGTTTTCCAATTGTCCTAGAAAGCCTGAAAAGTTTAAGAAAAATTAAGCCAAGAACCCGGTGTTTAAATGCAAGGATAAAATGTCAAGTATTGCATTTGTACAGGATAATGAGACCATTTTGAAGTACTTGTAGAGTTCCGGATATCCTCCAATAGGCAGGACATTATTAAATTGTAAATTTTTCCGCAGCCTTTCCAAAGAGGGTTTGAGTTATAAAGAAAGGGTAAATTAGGCTGGGTCTTGTTTCAATGGAGCATAGTTCAATGGAGGGGTGACTATATTGTAGTTCAAAAAATATTTTATATTTCCAGTGAATTTCAAAAGGTCTTTCCCCATCTGAGTTAAAAACTAGAGGGCATACTTTTAAGAGAGGAATAAGATTTATAAGGGACCTGAGGGACTTTCAAAAAGAGTGGTTCATATGTGAAATAAACGGCCAGAGGAGGAATTAGATGCAGGTACACAATCACAAAATGTAGTAGGATATTTGGACAGACTTGTCAACAGGAAAGGTTTAGAGCGATATGGGCCAAAGGATCTTTTTCCGCGCTGTATGACTAACTACAGAGTACTTTTAATTCAAAGAAGTTTTGTCTGCAATTACTGTATCAGATATAAAGGAGACAAATTTTCTGGATTAACTGAAGTATTTTTAAAAATTCAAGAATCCAGCAGCTGAGTAAATTAAATCGAGAGGAACAGAAAGCAATTGTAGAAGACAGCCTTACTGAAAACAGTTAGAGTTGAGTTAAGTTTATAATAAATGATTTTTTTCTATAAATTTAGGCTTTTAAAAATTTCCACTTTTGGAGAATTTTGGAAAATTTCTGTGATGCATAGCTCATATCATAACCAGTCATAAGGCACCAATGATTGACAGATTCGAGTGGCTCAGGCAGTGGTCAGAAAATTGGTTAGTCCTGGATGATAAGGATTAATGTACTGTTATGGGTAGACATTTCTGAAGAGTCATTTTGCATTTGAAATATTAATTTTTCATCTCTCCACAAACACTGCCAGAGCTGTTGATTTTCTCCAACACTTAATTCCAGCACTATTAATTTGTCAATGATAGAGAATAGATGCACAGTAAGGCATAAAACAGAAACAAGAGCCATGAACAATACCGACTTTATGTAATATATAAGTTGAAGATAGTACAAAACATTTATTGTCAAGTCTGACCACACCCACCGACAAGATTGGCGTCAAGTTGATGAAATATCAGATAAAGGAGCCTTGACTCAAATCATTTTAAAGTGACTCATGCAAATGCTACTTCCTCAGTTAGGAAATTAGTGGGAGCGGATCCTCCAATGTGAAGCAAAATAACTTTAGTCGATAACTGCAAATGCTGAAGCAGTGTCAGTGCCATGTCACCAAGCCCTAGCAAAACCCAGCCAGTGGAAGCAGCAACTTCAGCTGGCAGTATCAGTCATCAGTTTAATGGTTGCCTGTCTACGCTGTACCTTACATACACTCCAAGTGATAAAGGAAGACATTGGGCTTTGCTTGCTGCAGAAACACCCACCATGTAACTCAAAACACTACAGAAGTGTAATTTGCATAACTGGGGATAACTATGCCTTGGCTGCAACGTTCACTTAGAACATAACAGCGCAGTACAGGCCCTTCGGCCCTTGATGTTGCGTCGATCTATCATACCAATCTGAAGCCCATCTAACCTACACTATTCCATGTACATCCATATAAGACCATAAGACATAGGAGTGGAATGAAGGCCATTTGGCCCATCAAGTCCACTCTGCCATTCAATCATGGCTGATGGGCATTTCAACTCCACTTACCAGTATCCTCCCCGTAGCCCTTAATTTCTCAAGACATCAAGAATCTATCAATCTCTGCCTTGAAGACATTTAGCGTCCCGGCCTCCACTGCACTCTGCGGCAATGAATTCCACAGGCCCATCACTCTCTGGCTGAAGAAATGTCTCCGCATTTCTGTTCTGAATTGACCCCCTCTAATTTTAAGGCTGGGTCCTAGTCTCCTCACCTAATGGAAAAAATTTCCTAGCGTCCACCCTTTCCAAGCCATGTATTATCTTGTAAGTTTCTATTAAGTCTCCCCTTAATCTTCTAAACTCCAATGAATACAATCCCAGGATCCTCAGCCGTTCCTCGTATGTTAGACCAACTATTCCCAGGGATCATCCGTGTGAATCTCCGCTGGACATGTTCCAGTGCCAGTATGTCCTTCCTGAGGTGTGGGGGCCAAAACTGGACACAGTAATCCAAATGGGGCATAACCAGAGCTTTATAAAGCCTCAGTAGCACAATGGTGCTTTTATATTCCAACCCTCTTGAGATAAGTGACAACATTGCATTCGCTTTCTTAATCATGGACTCAACCTGCATGTTTACCGTTAGAGAATCCTCGACTAGCACTCCCAGATCCCTTTGTACTTTGGCTTTACGAATTTTCTTACCATTTAGAAAGTAGTCTATGCTTTTATTATTTTTTCCAAAGTGCAAGACCTCGCATTTGCTCACGTTGAATTCCATCAGCCATTTCCTGGATCACTCTCCCAAACTGTCTAGATTCTTTTGCAGCCTCCCCGCTTCCTCAGAACTACCTGCCTGTCCACTTAACTTCGTATCATCGGCAAACTTCGCTAGAATTTTACCAACTTATTCAATGATGACTTAAACGAATCTACTACCGTTGCAGGCAAAGTATTCCATACCCTTACTACTCTGAATAAAGAAACTATCTCTGACATCTGTCCTATATCTATCACCCCTCAATTTAAAGCTATGCCCCCTCGTGCTCACCGTCACCGTACTTGGAAAGAGGCTCTCCCTGTCCACCCTACCTAACCCTCTGATTATCTTATACGTCTCTATTAAGTTACCTCTCAACCTCCTCCTCTCTAACGAAACAGCCTCAATTCCCTCAGCCTTTCCTCGTGAGACCTTCCCTCCATACCAGGGAACATCCTAGTAAATCTCCCCTGCACCCTTTCCAAAGCTTCCACATCCTTCTTATAATGCGGTGACCAGAACTGTACATAATACTCCAAGTGCGGCCGCACCAGAGTTTTGTACAGCTGCAGCATAACCTCATGGTTCTGGAATGCGATCCATCTATTAAAAGCTAAAACACTGTATGCCTTTTTAACAACCGTCAACCTGGGTGACAACTTTCAAGGAAGTGCGGACATGGACACCGGAGATCTCTCTGCTCATCTACACTACCAAGACTCTTACCATTAGCCCAGTACTTTGCATTCCGGTTACTCTGACCAAAGTGAATCACCTCACAACTGTCCGCATTAAACTTCATTTGCCACCTCTCAGCCCAGCTCTCTGTAACCTACAACATCCTTTGTCACTATTCACAACTCCACCAACCTTAGTGTCGTCTGCAAATTTACTCATCCACCCTTCTACGTCCCCCAGCACCGACCCAACACCGACCCTTGCGGTACACCACTAGTAATTGGACTCCAGGATGAACATTTCCCATCAACCACTACCCTCGTCTTCTTTCAGCAAGCCAATTACTGATCCAAACTGCTATATCTCCCACAATCCCATTCCTCCGCATTTTGTATAATAGCCTACTGTGGGAAACCTTATTGAACATCTTGCTGAAATCCATATATGTCACGTCAACCGGTTTACTCTCATCTACCTGTTTGGTCATCTTCTCAAAGAACTCTAAGGTTTGTGAGGCACGACCTATCCTTCACAAAATCGTGCTGACTAACCTTAATCAAATTATTCTTTTCTAGATGATTATAAATCCTATCTCTTATAACCTTTCCCAACACTTTACCAACAACTGAAGTAAGGCTCACTGGTCTATAATTACCAGGGTTGTCTCTACTCCCCTTCTTGAACAAGGGAACAACATTTGCTATCCTCCAGTCTTCTGGTACTATTCCTGTAGACCGTGACGATTTAAAGATCAATGCCAAAGGCTCGGCAATCTCCTCCCTGGATTTCCAGAGGATCCTAGGATCCGTGGGTGGCATGGTGGCACATGGTTAGCACTGCTGCCTCACAGCGCCAGAGACCCAGGTTCAATTCCCGCCTCAGGCGACTGACTGTGTGGAGTTTGCACAGTCTCCCCGTGTCTGCAAGGGTTTCCTCCGGGAGCTCCGGTTTCCTCCCACAGTCCAAAGATGTGCAGGTCAGGTGAATTGGCTATGCTAAATTGCCCGTAGTGTTCGATAAGGGATAAATGTAGGGATATAGATGGGTTGCGCTTCGGCGGGTCGGTGTGGACTTGGGCCAAAGGGCCTGTTTCCACACGAAGTAATCTAATCTAATCTAAACCCCATCCGGCCCAGGGGACTTATCTATTTTCACACACTGCAGGATTTCTAATACCTCCTCCTTGTGAACCTCAATCCCACCTAGTCTAGTAGCCTGTATCTCGGTATTCTCCTTGACAACATTCACTCTAAAAAAAATGACAAAAAATATTCGTTATGAAAGGTTTTTATATTGATTCAAGACTAACATACTCAACTTGATAACAGTTCAAACTCAAATCAAAATGGGTGAGGCTGTTTGGTATTTGTGGCAGTAAATTCTACTGAAAATTATTAAAAATTGCTGAATCACTTATCAAGTTCAAACTTAGTGCAAAGTATCCCATTTGTTATTATCATATAGTGTAGAGTGGTGAATTGCATGGGAAGATTACACAATCAATTTTATACCCATTGCACAAAAAACAGACACACTGTAGCTTGCCCCACACCTCATGAATCTTTTTGGTGAGATGGATCAAAGTTACAGGGAGAGTAACTCAAACTCTACCCAGAAATTGGAATTCTTCAACTGTATAAGTTAAGAGTAAAATTAAATTTTTTTTGGATAATCCAGTTAGATGCTATTTGTATGTTGTGACCTCACACCAAGTACCAGTTTTAACACTCCAAACACTGCTCTATCGTTTGCATGAAATAACCCTTGAACCCAGCCAATCTTTCTGAAACAGCCAAAGTTCAGTATTGCACTATTTCAGAGAGTGTTCAATTTAAGGTACTGTATTTTTTTTTGTTGGTTAGCTCTCTGTTCATTCCTCATCCCAAAATAATCCCAATAATTCCTTTACAAAAAGGAATTAAGAACCAGTCAAAATGAGGTAAGCAGTTATAAGGCTTGAAACTTTGCAGGTCCCACATGAAGAAATTTAGGCAGTCATTAAAAACTATGCAACACTGAAGAGTTCATTTGATCCATCGTGCTTGGGGTGGGTTCTTTGGAAAAACATATCTACCTTGCTTTACGCCCCAGCTCCTGTCACATATCCCAGTAGAATTTTACTTACGTTTGCAGGCAGTTCCTTTTTCGAAATTACTATTGAATCTGCTTTCAATTGTCTTTATGGCAGGGCACCCCAGATCACAATAACTTGCAATGCAAAAATACTGATTTCCTCAATCCGAAACTATCTTAGATATGCATAATTTGTCTAATGACCATTTGGCCAGTGAAAGCAGTTACCCATCTACTCAAAACAAAATGGATTAGATTTAGAAATCAGTACTTAGACATGTATTAACTAAACCATATGTAATAAGCAAAACTTTTTTCATTTTACTTAAAACACAGAATATTTATTATAATAGTCATTAATTACATGAGCAAAACATTTTGACTGTGCTGGCAATTCCTATTTTTAGTTTGCAAAACAGAATTAGAGTTCAGGAAGAGCCATTTAGGAAAGCAAGGACACTGAAGGATGACAAAGCAAGATTTTGATCAGAACGTTAATTTACGTCTATGGCCTGTGCTGTATATTTACTGATTTCAAGGGCAATAAAACAGCTGAAGTAAAGCTAAGCAAGTTTTCGACAATGAGAACTAATCTTTTGAAACAAAGTATGCAAAATAATGCAAGACAAACCTTTGCAGGAAAAGGAAATCTTGGTGCCTTTTGGTTGAAATTGTGAAGAGTGTTCAATTACCAGAAAGCTCATTACCTGTAGTATTGTATGTACTGTGTATGTAATGTTATGTAATACTTTTAACCAGAATTGTTCAATTATCTCAGTTTTAATTTTAGCTTTTCAAACAACGTATATGAAGTTAGCATAGCATTGCCTTCAATCAGAACACAATCCTTAAAGTTGGTCAGCCCACTTTCAACAACAACTCAAATTTAATTGAATGGATCACAACAGCAAATCTGATTACAACTCCATGAAAAGCAAGATGTGTGAAGTGGTGAGTCTCCACTATGCAGGTTTTAAAGGTCTGGTTAAAAAGTAACTTGGGCAGAACAATTACCGACACGAGTGATCAAAACATAAATGTTATAAATGTAACCAGTCCAAATACAAAAATAAATCAGAAACCTGAAAAATAATTAGCTAACTTTTATGCCAAGCAATTTTGCAGGCTTTACACAATTCAAGTCAAACGACAAAAACTGAAAGCTAATAAAAAAATCAACTTTGCAGCCTTAATTAACTTCATCTGGCATCATAAAGCAACTAAGAATAATTAATTTATTCCATGACACAAATGGTCATTAAATTCAAAGGGAATGAGTGGGGACAGAAACACCATTGAAGTTCATGTGCTAGAAGAGCTTATCGCACGAGGGAAAGAAAACATTTATTGAATAAGGATTTGCAGACCAGTTTTTTTTAGTAGTTTCTTACCCGCTACAAAACAAAACATTTCAGGAACATTTCTCCCCACAGAAATACAGACTTTAAGGGAATATGTCTGTAGCTCCTCTCTTTAATACACTCAGGTGTTGGGCTGTTAAGTTAAAAATTGAGGGAGGCGAATTCAAGCTTCAATATAAACTAAATTATCTCAAAAGGCCATTACCCCCTTCCAAAACAAATCGGAAACTTTAAAACATAATGAAATCACAGTGCAGCCATGCTCTCTCTATTCATCCATCTTGCTGACCCACCAAACAGGAAGGTGGTACATTTTTTCCATTGTTCTATATAAACAAGAGGCACTAACATGTGTCAAAGTTTGTAGATGACATTAAGATGAGTGGCAGAGCAAAGCATGCAGAGGACTGAGAAATCTTGCAGAGGAACACATACTTTCAAGTGAGTGGGCAAAGGTCTGGCAGATGGAATGCATTGTTAATAAATGTGAAGTCATTCATTATGGTAGGACTAACAGTAAAAGGGATCATTACTTGAATTGTAAACAGTTGCAGCATGCAACTGGGTCTCTTTGTGCATGAATCACAGAGGATTGATCTGCAGGTACAACAAGTAATTAGGAAGGCAAATGGAATTTTATCCTTCACTGCTAAAGGAATGAGTTGACAAACAGGAAGGTTATGTTGCAGCTGTACAGGGTGCTGGTAAGAACACACCTGGAGTACTGGAAGAAAGTGAGGGCTACAGATGCTGGAGATTAGTGTCAAAACGTGTGGTAGTGGAAAAGCACAGCGATCAGGCAGCATCTGAGAAGCACAAACTCTGGGGCTTATGTTCAATGTTGACTCTCCTGCTCCTTGGACCATGGCTGACTAGCTGTGCTTTTCCATCACCACACTTTTTGACTCACACCTGGAGTACTTCATGCAGTTTTGGTCTCCTCACTTGAGAAAAGATGTATTGGCACTAGAGGGAGTGCAGAGGAGGTTCATTACTTGATTCCAGAGTTGAGGGATTGGTTTCGGAGGAGAAACAGAGTAGACTGGAATTATATTCATTGGAATTTAGAAGAAGGTGGGAGGGTCAGAATCTTAGAACAATAAGAAATTATCAAAGGAATAGATACAATAGAAGTAGAGGGGTTGTTTCCACTAGCAGGTGAAATTGGACAAGAGAGATAGCCTCAAGATTAGAGGGAGCAGATTTTGAGCTGAATGGAGAAGGAACTTCTTCACCCAGATGGTTGTAAATCTATAGACTTCCCTGTCCATTGAAGCTACTTAGAGTCATAGAGATGTACAGCATGGAAACAGACCCTTCGGTCCAACCCGTCTATATATCCCAACCCAATCTAGTCCCACCTGCCAGCACCCGGCCCATATCCCTCCAAATCCTTCCTATTCATATATCCATCCAAAATGCCTTTTAAATGTTGCAAATGTACCAACCCCCACCACTTCTCTAGCAGCTCATTCGATACACATACTACCCTGTGTGAAAGAGTTGCCCTGTAGGTCTCTTTTATACTTCTGTAAACATTTTAAAAGTTAAGATAGATGTTTAAACAATAAAGGAATTAAGGGATACTGTGAGAACGCAGGTCAGTGTTCTTGAGTCCGCGAACCGATCAGCCATGATCTTACTAAATGGCGGAGCAGGCTCGAAGGGCCAGATGCCTACTGCTGCTCCGAGATCTTATGCTCTAATGCAAACATCAAACCATCGTCACCGTGAAAAGTAAAGCAAAGACCACCGAACGACATTGTTCCCTCGCCCCTATTCCTCATAGCTCGTTTCCGGCGAGACGGCGAAGGCAGAAATGGATCGCTCCACCCTTTCCTCGCCGAGCGGCTATGCCGCCCACTCCCCATGTCCGCGACTCAAGCGAATGATTTATAAAATTAAAACGGGTGGGGGAAGAAAGAGGGAGACTGTTGGTGCCGGGAATGGAACGCCTGCCCGGAGGCGGGTGGAGGAAAAGGGTAACGGCTCATTCAAAGCGCCTCGAGACTGCAGGACAGAGGACAAAATAAAATGGTCGACCCTCCTGCAGCGCGGCTCTTACTCCACCGATGGAAATTGCAGAGAAAACCTCAGCTGGTCTGTTAGTTTCTGTGGGGAAGAGGGAAAATTCCGGCTCCACAATTCGAACTCACCTGGTTCTCCAGTACCCGCACCCCCATTTTCCGTTTATCTCGGTCGCGTGCGCGCAAGCCTAAAGCAGGAAATCCACCGTTAGCTGCAGCCGCGTGAGCTAAATGCAAGCGAACTGCACCAGACAGCGCTCTACATCTGTGACGTTGCACGCCGGGGGATAGCGATAGATCATGAGAAGAGGGCGCTCATTGTAAAACTGCGCATGCGCACCCAGGGTCTTGTGGCGTAATGGAAATGCGCCCACGCCCGCCTGGAGTAGGGTGGGAGGTACTTGAGTTTGGTCTGGCGATGTGTTATTACATTTCTGAGTAGGTTTGTTTCTAGAAAATATTCATGGTTGTATGTGTTCGTTCTGCCAGTACTTTTGAACTTATTTTAAAGACACTCGCGAAATTTACAACCGGGTCCGTGGCCCACATTTCTTTGCATATACAGTAGTTTATGTCGAGAGGATGCCACTAGTTTAAGCATTTAAATATAACAGCTGTTATAACCACCAGTAGAGTAGATTTGTAAATTGGGAGCCCAGAAAAAGCGTAGACGATCTTGGCCCGAGTATCGTTATGGCCATTTTATTTAAAATATCTGTTTATTTGTTAAAACGCTAGTAGCCACCCACATTTAACGTTTTTAGATCAAGGCATGTAAATAAATTGCCTTCCATTCTGTAATTTTTTGTAAGTCTTTATATCTTTATTTTGGGCTTTATGCAGACTTTTGTGGATATTTCCTGCAAAACAGGAAATGTGGGCGGCACGGTGGCACAGTGGTTAGCACTGCTGCCTCACAGCGCCTGAGACCCAGGTTCAATTCCCGACTCAAGCGACTGACTGTGTGGAGTTTGCACGTTCTCCCTGTGTCTGCGTGGGTTCCCTCCGGGTGCTCCGGTTTCCTCCCACAGTCACAAAGATGTGCGGGTCAGGTGAATTGGCCATGCTAAATTGCTCGTAGTGTTAGGTAAGGGGTAAATGTAGGGGTATGGGTGGGTTGCGCTTCGACGGGTCGGTGTGGACTTGTTGGGCCAAAGGGCCTGTTTCCACACTGTAAGTAATCTAATCTAAAACATTTTGGGATGTTAAAAAGGACTGCAATTTTCAATCAGAAGGAAGTCGATTAAGTACTTAAAGGAGAGAATTTTTTTTCTTAACTTTTTCTATAAACGAAGTAAATGTTATCTTCATGAACTGTACTATACAGTCTTAGCATATAATGAAAACAAACATTAGAATTTGCCATTCCCTGCACTTGCAGAAACTAAAGGCTTTCCCACTCAGGCAGGACACTACGTATGTTTTGAGGCAAACCGGATAACCGAACAGACCCTTGTTGGACTTTGGGCTTTAGTGCATCCCTAAACACGTAATCCTGAACTTGGAAATGTACACTTTGAAACACTTGGTCAAGGTTAAGTCTTTCAAATGGAAGACCAACATGGTTTAGGCAGAACAAAAAGCATCTTTCATTGAATTGACGGTCCTACAGGTGCGGTCAATATTTTTCTCAGTGTGTGTCTCAGGAAACAGCTGGTAGAGCACTGACTCTTGTGTCACAGAGCTCCTGTGATGAACCTTGAAAAAAACCACTGCAATCTCTCTCTAGACTTCCTTTGCAAAACCACATTCCAGAAGAAGATGAACAATATTCTCTTTGGTGCTGGCTGTTTGAGGGCAGCGTGCAATGGTTCACAAAGATCAGTATACATGAAGATCTGACAAGCATGTGCTTCTCACCACCAGCCAAGGGTGGTGCTTATTGGAAAATTCTGGTGATAAGGAATTCTGCCAAATGATTTCAACTGTGCTCAGAAAACCACATAACAGGAACCTTTTCTGGTAGGGTCTTGAGGACACTACACTGACCACTTCCTGATGGAGTTGTGGTCCAAGGTGTTTTCCTTTATAAATTTTTCTGTGGACAGATGTTATTGAATGGTCCAATTAGTTGGAATGTTCCACATACCAAGGCTAGACCCATTCGTCACAACACGAGGGCAGTGTTGGGTACATCTTTTCTCCTCCCTTATCCAGAGGCTTATACATATTGTTGCTGTGGACGTGGTCTGTCTTTGACTTCCAGATGATGTGGAAGATGGCTTGGGTAACTTCAGAGGTGCAGGTTTGGGAAATAAGCCGGGCCTGTGCTGTTTGCAGGAATACCAAGTGTATCTCACACCTGATAACCAGGTTTTTAACTGAAATAGAATACTGCTCCCATCAAGCTAGTTTCTGCCTCATCTTGATGATATGCGCTTCCCAAGAATTTGTGCGCATCCTGGTCCCTCCAAACCATATTCCCAGTACAATTAGGTAATCTGCCCTGATGGTGAAAGGGATAAATGATCAGTCAACTCAGTTCCAAAAAAAAACTTGTTCTTGTTTTGATTTATGTTGCTCCTAATGCCAGTTCAAACTAGTCACAAATGGATCAGGGCAGAAAACGGCAAAGTCATCCATGCACAGGGAGGCCTTGATCTGCAGGCCTCCATAGTCTGGAATAGTCATTCCGCTCAGGCTTGCATCCTGCCTACCTGGATGCTCACAGCTTCTCGCCTTGCATTGCCTTACCTTCCCTTCTTGGGCTTTGACCCCTTGGCCAGTGACATGAAGCAAATAGTCCTGTCATCTTCCATAAAGGTACAAAATCAAGAAGCTTATAATAGTTGTCAGCTAGCTTTAGTCATGTCATGAGCCTTTGCTAAGGTTCCATGCTCAGCTTCGATATTAGTTCAGGTCCTACTTGGGACTGTCGGAATTGAGATCCTCTCTTCATGAGTGGATAGCTGAATGATGGTGGCACACATTGCATCCTCTTTCTACCCTGTTGTGAACTGTTTTTCTCCTGGAATAAGAGACTGAGAGTTATTAAGGGGGATGAGGTAGGTTGCGTAGCTATTATTATTGGTGCAGGTGATGAGATGTCCTGAGTGAGTGAGTAGACGTTGTAGAGGGTGTGCAGGGTTACTGGCATTCTGAGTTAGGGTGGGTGAGAGCAACCGGGAAAGATGTAGGCAGTAGTGAGATTTGTACAGAATGAGCCTTGTTGGGAGATGAGCTGAAAATGTGTTGCTGGAAAAGCGCAGCAGGTCAGGCAGCATCCAAGGAGCAGGACAGCAGGATTCCTGAAGAAGGGCTCATGCCCGAAACGTCGACTCTCCTCCTCCTTGGATGCTGCCTGACCTGCACTTTTCCAGCAACACATTTCAGCTCTGATCTCCAGAATCTGCAGTCCTCACTTTCTCCTTGTTGGGAAATGAGTGGAGTAGCAAAGATAGAGTGAGCATGAGGTTTAGGAGAGACGATGATGGTACTTCTACTGGCAGAGTGAAGGAAGTAATTGACCTTGTTCCCACACTGTTGGGCTTTTCTCCTGGTAGCTGAGATTACTTTAACCTGAGTGGCAATGAAAATTCCCTCTAATTATTTTTCTCAGTTGCATGGACCTACGAAGTCTGTGCAGAGCAGTGACTTCTAGGGCCAGGAGTTATGCCATGATCAGAGGGCTGACCCTGAACGAAATCTTGGAGCAACTGTACCCACACTTAACTGGGAGTGTACATTGGTGGCAACTTCACACCATGCTGTGGTATTGTGGCCTCCATTGCTGATCTGGGGCAAGACGAAGTTCTGCCTTCCAGCAGAACCTCGAGGATCCCACCTCCAGAGCAGGACTGATTTACCATGTTTGGGCCAAAAGTTATGAACTGTGCAGGGCAGCTCTAGACTAGCAGTGATTGTGCAGGTACACAATAACCTCTTAAATATGGGAGCTGTGCCAGGTATGATGGTTTAATTCTGGTGTATTCATTGAGAGGTAAGTTGTTCTGGAAATAGCCCATGTTAAGATGTGATGGAAATCTGACATGATATTTGTTGTAAGAGTTGGAACATAAATTAATGTGGCAACTTTTGTGAAACTGTTAAGAAAGTTTGCTCATGGCGAGACTCCTTCCTCAACAAAAGCAGCACAACTTGCACTTTAGTCAAAGACTGTAAGATTCAGCCGAAAATATTTGTTCAATGTCTTCAATTTCCTGACCTCTTTGATAACTTCTCCTGTCTTTACCTTTAAGAGTTCAATGATTATGCTAGCTACTCTCCTTTTTAAATATTTATTTTATAAATAATCTGCTCAGAAATGTTATTACACACTTCAGATGGAATTTGAACCTGGGTCTCCTCGTTCAGAGGTAGGGACACTACCATTACACCAGGCGAGCCCCCTCTTGTTTTTGTATGCTTTGGTAGTTTTTAAAATTTAGCTAGTTTATTTATTCTATGTTTCCTTTCTGGGGTCCCTGTGCTGATTTCTAAAACACACAATCTCATGAGTAATCTTTCTTGTGAAATCTTACTGAAGTTAGCACATCAATTTAAGTTCCTGCTCTTAAGGCATACATCATGTCCGATTTCCTTATTAAAAGTTTCTTCTAATGTTCATCCTTAATCCAAGGATGGAACTTCCTCAATGAATTTTTGCTTGTTAATGGAATATTTGACTACTTTTATGAAAACTTCCACCATTTAATCACCTTACCTTTTTATTTAATTAACCAACTGTAATCCAACCCTCCCCTTGTAAACATGTAATTGGCTTTGTTTAAGATCCTTACTTGGAACTGGAGTCTGTCACTCTCAAATGTAAAATGAAATCTATTGTATTGTGAATACTTTTTCCCAGAGAACCACAAACTGCACGCTTAATAATTAACCTTGTCTCAATGCAATGAGCTCTATCCACAATGGCGTGTCACCTGTTACTTCCACAAGTTTGCTCCAGGAAGCGATCTCAAATTTATTCTGCAAACACACCTTTTAGACTACCTTTGCTACCATGGTTTGCTTAGTCATTATGAAAATTAAAGTCACCCATGATTATTACATATTTTTTGTAGCAAACTCCAATTATTTCTTGGTAATGCTCTATCCAATGGATAACTGCTCCCACTATTATTTTATAACTTTTGATGTTCCTAATCTCCAACCATGCTGATTCTATTTCTTGATCTTCAACTGTCCTTATGTCATTCTTTAAAGCGAGTGTTACTCCTGCTCCTTTTTCATTCTCATTGTCTTTTTAAAATGTTGAATTAATTGAAACGCAATGTCCCTATAAATATACCCAAACAATTTATCTGTTTGTGCCACCTGTTCTTTTTCTTTTTATTAATAATTTGTACATTCAGACAAGGTAGCAAGTGCCTTGTATTTATTGATCCAAGTCAATGGCCGAGCCTTCTCCATCACTATGTGGCATCTTCATAATCACTCCTGGATCACAGTCACTCCTGCTAATCATTGATCAAATGTTCCGAGGAAGGGTCACTGGACCTGAAACATTAACTTTGATTTCTCTTTGCCGATGCTGCCAGACCTGCTGAGCTTTTCCAATAACCTCTGGTTTCTGATTTACAGCATCTGCAGTTCTTTCAATTTTGATCAAAAATTTTATTTAGTTTGAGTGTTGACCGACTCCAGAAGAAAATTTTCAGGTAACTTTTTCCCCTTCAGGTGCCCTGCAAACTAGAAGAGAATCACTTAAGTTAGATGCTTTTTGATGAAATTGATTCAGTCGGTAACTCTCCATACTAAAATGCATGGGTGCTGCTACGTTGCCCCAAGTTCCATGGAAACAGCATCATTTAGCTGAGGCTTTGATGTTTGCAAGTATTGTTAGCAAGGAATAACCATTGATCCATTAACGTTGCCTAATTAGTATACCAAGATCAAAGCCAATTCAAGGAGCACAGATGTTCCCTGATATAATGGGCCAAGCTTGAAATGATGGTCTCCATAGAAACCAATGTTTTGTAGAGGCAGGAACTAGTTCAAGTTGATTTTAATTTTAAATTGAACAGATATCATGTTGGTGTAACATTTGATGACTGAAATAAAATTAATTAATTAATAAAATAAAATAAATCCCAAACAATATTTTGATTAAAAACAAGCTAGAGAATGTTTTGGGAAAATGTTGGAACATTTTCTATCTTAAACCCAAGTTGCTTTTCTTTTATCTGTAGCACCTTGCAGCACATATAGGGTTGTGTAAAAATATGCAAAATTGTATAATGAAATAACTTGTTTTCTATAAGTTTCATTAAATTGAAGCATTGTTTTAATGTAGTACAGACATTGAACTGAGCAACTCAGTATAGCTGTAAACTACTGGTTGAATGATGCAGAGTTAAATCATGGTATTGAAAGAACAAAAACTCAAAGACAAAAACATTATTTTTAAATAATTTTTGCATGGGATATAGACATTTATTACCCTTCCCTAAACGCCCTTGAAAAGGTCATGAAGGCCTCCTTGAACCACTGCAGTCCACAGGGCTTTTAGGGAGAAAGGTCCAGGAATTTGACTCTGCAAAAATGAAGGATTGCAAGTATTTTCCAAGTCAGTATGGTGTGTGACATGAGATTTAAGTGTAGTGATAATCGTCTTTCTAGGCAGCAGATGTGCTTTGAAAGAATCTTGAAGTACTGCTGCAGTTAATTGTGTGGAGCATGTAAACACTGGTGCCACTATCTGTGAGCAGCCTTCTTGTATTTTAAGTAGTTCCTATGCTGTGGAGTGTTTGCTGTGCGACAGCCTATGTCCTTTAACCCTTGGTGTTCTATTTCATCACATGCATTGTACACATACCCTTCCAGTGGTCTGTTCTCACAGCATGCCCAGCAGACTCCTGACAGAGCTAGCCATCACCAATCTGCAGAACTGTGCCTGCTCCCATAGTCTTGCAAGCATCATCTTCCACCAACATTTCTACAGACCCAACCTGCTCCCCCACCCAGCCCCAGGAATTGATTATCCCGGTCACTGTGTGCTTGTGATAGATGGAGTGAATGTTGATAGTTGTATATGGGGAGCCAATCAAGTGTGATTCTTTGTTTTGGATGGAGTCCAGCTTCATGAGTATTATTGGAGGAGGCAAGTTTCAGATATTCCATTGACAGTAGTTTTCCATTGACAGTAGTTTTCCATTGACAGGGAGAAGATTCAGGAGAGGAACATGAAGCGATAGCAAGTGAATCAGGAAGGCGTAGACATTATAGACTAATGAAGGCACAAGGGAGTTTGGCAAGGTTGGATGGTATTCATTTTAATGTAAGGAGCCTGACAAACAAGACAGATAAGTTGAGGACATAAATTGGTATGTGGCACAGTGGTTATCATTGCCTCACAGTGCCAGGGATCTGGGTTCGGTTCCAGCCTTGGGTAACTGTGTCGAATTTGTCACATTCTCCCCTGTCCGTGTGGATTTCCCCTGGGTGCTTGGTTTCCTCTCTCAGTCTAAAGATATGTAGGTTAGGTGGATAAGCATGGTTAATGCGGGGTTATGAAGGTAACATAGGGATCTGAGTCTGGATGGGATGCTCTTTGAAGGAGCAGTGTGGACAATATGGACTGTAGGTCTCGTTCCATACTGCAGGAATTCTGTGATTCTACGAAATTAAAATATAGTGCCATGATGTGATGATTGAGGGAGGAGAAGGATTGGCAACTCAAGGTTCCAGGATGCAGAATCTTGGGGGAGATGGACTAGGAGGTAAAAGAGGAGGAGGTGTCACAATTTTGATCAGGAGGGATGAAATCTTAGAAGTCATATGGATAGGAATTAAAAAAACCAAAGGAAGCAATAAAATAGCTGGGAATATACTAGACTGCACCCTAACAGTCAAGAGAAATACAGGAGTTGATATGTAGGAAAATTTCAGAGAAGTGTAGATGTAGTGTGAAAGGTTCAGAAAGAGTGGAATTCTTAAAATGTATCCAGGATAGCTCTTGTAGGGCCTTCTACTCACTGGCTTCAAGGGAAGGGATTGTCCTGGACTTAGTCTGAGGTAACAATGCTAGGCAGGTTATTGACGTATCAGTAGGGAAACATTTTGTCGACAGTGATCATAACTTTGATTCAAGATTGTTAAGAAAAAGGGCAAGAATGGGCCTACAATCTAAGTTATAAACTGTTGGAAGATTGGTTTTAATAAGATAGGTATGATTTGTCTAGAGTGGAGTGGGAGCAGATACTTTCAGATTAATCTGTCTCAGAATAATGGTGTATAGTCAAGAAGGAAATAAGGGGAGTGCAGGGCCAACATGTTCCATTAAAGGAAAAGGGTAGGACTATAAAATTCTGTGAATCCTGAATATTGAGGAGAAAAATAGCATTGGAGAGAATCACACACATGCATCCCCTGCACTCTCAACCATGCACGCACCCTCTCACAGGCTTATATCCCATTACACTCAAACATACTTGACCAAGCTTACACACACACATACACACACTCTTTTATATGCATTCATACCCACACACACACACCCAATCTGTCTCTCCTGCACGCGCACACATATACGTTTTTGGGGTGAACTTGTATTTGCAGAATTACATATAATTTTGCTCAAAAATGGCATTAATCCATGTAAGATTCTGTAAGTCCCACTTTAGAAATAGAACCGTTCTGACTCAACATTGGGACTCAGACAGACTTTAACCTCACACCTTTAGTGCATTGGCTGAGCTCAGAGGGTACCTATTGTTAGAAAAGCTGAAGCTATCTTGAGAATGTAACTTAAAACGGGTTTGGGGATTTACATATTAAAGAACCAAAACTAGCATATACCATTCTACAGGATGAAAGATTTTATCTAAATTTGTTTAATATATCATTAAAGCTCCATGACATTGTAACCCTTTTGCTATATATTCTGGGACTAATGGTCCTGTTCCACAAGCACCTGATGAAGAGGCAGCACATCAAAAACTAGTGCTTCCAAATAAACCTATTGGGACTATAACCTGGTGTTGTGTGATTTTCAATGTTGGAGAGAAAGGAAGGCTTATGGCAGATACCAAAACAGCAGAAGCCCTGAAGAATTATAGACCGTGCAAGAGGATACTTTGTATATGAAAGGATACCAGCAAATAACTTTTCCTTTATTTTATCAAAGTGGTTAAGATGCATAAGGTGTATTTATTGGCTGAGTTATAGAGTTAAAGAATAGGAACTTATTCTGGATTTGTATAAAACAGTTTTTAGGCCACAGCTAGAGTGCTGTGTGTAGTTCTGAAATCTATATTAGAGGAGGGTTGTGATAGTACTGGAGAGAGTGCAGAATGTTGCTTGGCCTGGAGCATTTCAGTTTTGAAGAGAGATTGGACAGACTGGGGCTATTTTCCTTCGAGCAGATGAGGTTGAGAGGGGATATGATCGAGATAGATAAAATTAAGAGGGGCATAGGATGTATAGACAAGAAGAAACTGGAGTGACATTCCTTGCAGTTTGTTTGGAACAGAGAGTGGCTTGAGGAACAATGCTTTGAAGTGGATTGTGGTCTGTTTTGACTGAATCTGTCTTTTCCAAGTATACATCTATGAAAATGTTCACAAGCAAAGACAATGACTCGGTACTTTTTCTTGATCTGGGCATATCCTTATTTTTGTGTAACCTCCCTGGATGTGAAATATATCCTGTTGTGTTTGCTGCATTACTGTTGGTGCCAGTTTTAAGGGGTGGCTGGATAGACTGGGGCTCTTTTTCTCTGCAGTGCTAGAGGCTGAGGGGTGATCTTATAGAGATTTATATAATCATGACATGGACAGGGTGCATAGCCAATGTCTTTTTCTGAAGGTAGTCTTCTTTGTTGTATGATTCTATGATTGTATAAGTTCTGTCCTGCTGTCATCATTGCTTATATCGTTGTCATTCAGCAGTGGCTTGTCCTTCACTACTTGATTGATTTTTATTAAATGCTACCTGTTGTTCTAAGCCCAATACCACTGCATATCCTAGGCAATGAGTTTGTGTAATGATTTTCACTTCAGTGGGAAATTTGTGCAAGAATTTTTTCAAATAGTTGACAAATCTAATAAATCATTGCATTTCATTTATATTACTGTTGCAACAATAACCTTCTCAGGATTCAGTTGAAGACATTATGCTGTCAGTTTGTGGCTTATGTACTTGACTTCAGGCATCATTAATTATAATTTGTTCTTGTTCAGCTTTGAGTAATCCCAAGAGCTCTGTCAATTAGTCACACTACATTTTGGTATGGTCAGCAGTGACAATAGACAATAGGTGCAGGAGTAGGCCATTCTGCCCTTTGAACCAGCACCACCATTCATTGTTATCATGGCTGATCATCCTCAATCAGACGGTTGGAGGAAGAGCGCCTCATCTTCCGCCTGGGAACCCTCCAACCACAATGGATGAACTCAGATTTCTCCATTTCCTCATTTCCCCTCCCCCCACCTTGTCTCAGTCGATTCCCTCGAACTCAGCACCACCGTCCTAACCTGCAATCTTCTTCCTGACCTCTCCGCCCCCCACCCCACTCCGGCCTCTCACCCTCACCTTGACCTCCTTCCACCTATCACATCTCCATCGCCCCTCCCCCAAGTCCCTACCTTTTATCTTAGCCTGCTAGACACACTTTCCTTATTCCTGATGAAGGGCTTATGCCCGAAACGTCGAATTTCCTGTTCCTTGGATGCTGCCTGACCTGTTGCGCTTTTCCAGCAACACATTTTCAGCTCTGATCTCCAGCATCTGCACACCTCACCTTTTCCTTGAAGATTTTAACCTACTGCAAATCCTCTTGCAAGGATGCCTTCCTTGAAGAAGCTCTCTTCCTCCCTCTACAAGGATTTCAGTGAGTCCCTTTCTCACTGCAACCCCCAGGTCATCTCCTCTGCAGCCGTGTTCTCAAACAGACTCACTAACATAGCCACATCTTTCCTCAGCACCTGCCTACGGAACCGACTGATCCCGCACGGACTCCGGACTATGTTCAGACCAACAAAATTTGGACCCAACTTTTTTCAACACACATCATCTATTGCATCCGCTGCACCCGATGTGGCCTCCTCTATATTGTGGAGATGGGCCGCCTACTTGCGGAACGCTTCAGGGAACACCTCTGGGACGCCCGGAGCAACCAACCCAACCACCCTGTGGCTCAACACTTTAACTCCCCCTCCCACTCCACCAAGGACATGCAGGTCCTTGGACTCCTCCATCGCCAGAACATAATAACACAATGGTTGGAGGAAGAGCACCTCATCTTCCGCCTAGGAACCCTCCAACCACAAGGGATGAACTCAGATTTCTCCAGTTTCCTCATTTCCCCTCCCCCCACCTTGTCTCAGTCGATTCCCTCGAACTCAGCACCGCCCTCTTAACCTGCAATCTTCTTCCTGACCTCTCCGTCCCCACCCCACTCCGGCCTCTCACCCTCACCTTGACCTCCTTCCACCTATCACATCTCCATCGCCCCTCCCCAAAGTTCCTCCTCCCTACCTTTTATCTTAGCCTGCTGGTCACACTTTCCTCATTCCTGATGAAGGGCTTATGCCCGAAACGTCGAATTTCCTGTTCCTTGGATGCTGCCTGACCTGCTGCGCTTTTCCAGCAACACATTTTCAGCTCTGATCTCCAGCATCTGCAGACCTCACTTTTTCCATCCTCAATCAGTATCCTGTTCCTGCCTTATCCCCATAACCCTTGATTCCACTATCCTTGAGAGCTCTACCAACTCTTTGTTGAAAGTATCCAGAGACTTGGCCTCCACAGTCTTCTGGGGCAGAGCATTCCATACATCCATCACTCTCTGGGTGAAGAAGTTTCTCCTCAACTCTGTTCTAAGTGGCCTACCCCTTATTTTTAAACAGTGTCCTCTGGTTCGGGACTCACCCATCAGCGGAATCATGCTTCCTGCCTCCAGAGTGTCCAATGGTTTCTTCCATTGTGTCTCCTCATTCATAAACCAGGAGATCTTGCACTAAACTTCACTAACTGTCTTGTTTTCTGCACTGATATTCCTCTGGGACAATGGAAATGCCAAACGGTATTGCAATCATCTTTAATTTTTGACTAGCATCCAGAATGTAGTTTGAGGGCTGATGCTTCCATCTAGCTTGACTTGCCAGTAACCATCCTTTGCATTTTAGGATGAAGACTTTTGCCTTTATAAGTTGTGGCAAAATTCCCTTGATAGCAGTAGTGAGATCTTTTCATGGTTTTATTTACATTTTTTTGGATCGACGAAGAGTCTCAATTTTTCTAGTTGATTAACAGCTACCATGTTGTTAATCCATCCTGGAAGCACTGTCACTTTCTTGATTACACTTTTTCTCTGGTTCTTTTATCTTTTCATTTCCAGATACTGAATTGGTTTTGAATTCCCATCTTCTTTGAGATGATACTCTCCTGGAAGATATTTTAACTTTAGGGTCTGTTTCCATGCTGTACATCTCTATGACTCTATAAGTATTTTCAAATAAGGTAGACATACAAAATATCTTTCCACTTTGGGAAATGCAACACGAGGTACAATTGAATATAAAGGAGCCACTAATCCAAGAAGAAATTCTAGAAGTATGTGTGAGAATTCGGAATTCTCTGCAATTGGGATTCACTAAAATGATTAGTATTTCAGGGTGATACTGAATAAGAATAAGAGCTTGGTCTTGCCAACATCAGCTTTGTGACTACAAATGTATTTCAGCACTCAGCTATTTTTCCACCAAAAGACAGACATCGTTTCTGGCTGTGCCATCTTTATCAAGTGCTGTGAGCCAGGGCAAGTGTTAGCAATCTGGCATTGGCCCCCACTCACAGCATCTAGGAAGAACTAGGACTATAGATGCTGGAGAGTCAGAGTCAAAATGTGTGGCACTGGAAAAATACAGAAAGTCAGACAGCATCCAGGAGCAAGAGAGTCAATGTTTTGGACATTGGGAATGTGATAAGCCCTGTTGAAGGGCTTACACCTGAAAAATCAACTCTCCTACTCCTCAGATGCTGCCTGACATGCTGTGCTTTTCCGGCACTACGCTTTTCAACCCCACTTGCAGTCACAAAGCCATGCTGTTCACAGCACGTGACTGATACTCCATTTCATTTATAACTCTATTCTCTCTCCCTGTTTAACTATCCGGCTATACAGTTTACTTGTCCATGGAGACATCCTGCTTAAACATCCTCCTTAACTCACCAGGGGCAACATGGTGGCTCAGTGGTTAGCACTGCTGCCTCAGAGCACCAGGGACCAGGGTCCGATTCCAGCCTCGGCTGACCATCTTATAGAGTTTGCACATTCTCCCCTTGTCTGGGTGGGTGTCCTCCGGGTGCTCCAGTTTCTTCCCACAGTCCAAAGATGAGCAGGTTAAGTGAATTGACCGTGCTAAACTGTCCATAATATTCAGGGATGTGTAGGTTAGAGGCATTAGTCAGGGGTAAATGTAGGGGTCTGGGTGGGTTACTCTTTGCAAGGTTGGTATGGACTTGTTAGGCCAAAGGGCCTGTTTCCACACTATCGAGATTCTATGATACTCTGTCCCCAGTGCCCATTTTAGCCCCGCAGCTTATCATTGTCCAATCGGGGAACATCACAAGGCAATACAAATATAAAAAACAGTTTCATTTGTAGCCATCGAAGGTGACCACAGATAAAATTAATAAAGGCTGCAGTTCACCAACACAAA
Organism: Hemiscyllium ocellatum; assembly: GCF_020745735.1. Lineage (NCBI taxonomy): Eukaryota > Metazoa > Chordata > Chondrichthyes > Orectolobiformes > Hemiscylliidae > Hemiscyllium > Hemiscyllium ocellatum. The sequence goes on along the minus strand of NC_083402.1, from coordinate 119,901,773 downwards.
GCAAATCAAATACCCTCACCATGACCAAAGATTAGTTCACAATTCTTGATTACCTGCTGCACCAGTTCACATCTGTTGGAACAGGGTATCAGTTAGGTCCAGAAGCGCTCAATGTAGTTGAGCTCTCCTATGCACAAGGGAAGTTTTTGCTTCCTCAATGTCCTTCAACAAAGAAGACTGTTCCCAGAGATTCAAGATGGCAGCAGTCTGAAAAGTCTGCAATGATGGGCTCTGCCATACCCCAGGCAAGGTAGGCTTCTACACACATACACACAAACACACACCACTCCATTAGCCACCCCTAAAATAAAGCAGGCAGAACACACAGAAACTTTTTCAATTTGGATTTGGAGGCTTTGAAGTCGAGATGAAGGAAAAAGGAAGGGAGAGGAGCATAGCAGGCAGGGCACGCCACTACTGTGTGAAAATGAGGACTCAGTAGTGAAGGGCTTTTGCCCAAAACATCGATTCTCCTGCTCCTCGGATGCTGCCTGACCTGCTTTGCTCTTCCAGTACCAGTCCCCGAATATGTCGGTTACGCCCGCAGCTGCTACCTCAACTCCCATGGTGGTGCCTCTGAGCTCGGTGGAGCAACAGCATCTACTCTTGGAGTTCGCGAAACTCCGTGAAAAAAGCGGAACAGCGCTGGAACCGATTCCTGCCAGGCTGAAAAAGCATGAGCAGGAGATTCAGTAGCTGGATCGACACGTGGATGCAGTTGAGCAAAGGACCACGGCATCGGAGACTGCAATGAAGAACTCTGAGGGGTGGATCTGAACCTTGGCCAGGTTCAGGCCTTACTGGAACAGGTTGACTACCTTGAAAGTCAAGATCGGAGAAAAAATTTGCATGTAGTGTGTCGTGCGTGAGGAAAACGAGAATCTGGCTGAATTCCTGGAGAAGTGGCTCCTGGAGTTGCTGGGGCTGGAGATCAAGTCGGGCTGGCTGAGCGTGGAGTGGGCCCACTGGATCGTGATTAGTAGATTAGACTTACAGTGGGGAAACAGGCCCTTCGGCCCAACAAGTCCACACCGACCCGCCGAAGCGCAACCCACCCATACCCCTACATTTACCCCTTACCTAACACTACGGGCAATTTAGCTTGGCCAATTCACCTGACCCGCACATCTTTGGACTGTGGGAGGAAACCGGAGCACCCGGAGGAAACCCACGCAGACACGGGGAGAACGTGCAAACTCCACACAGTCAGTCGCCTGAGTCGGGAATTGAACCCGGGTCTACAGGCGCTGTGAGGCAGCAGTGCTAACCACTGTGCCACCATGCCGCCCACAAATGATGTGCAGGTCTGGGTCGGATCAGCGCCCTGCCTGGTCGTAGTGTGACTCCAACACTATAAAGAAAAGCAGTTAATAATAGAAACAGCCAGAAGACTGAAAAGATTGAGTACGCACACACACAAACACAGAGACAGAAACACACGAATATGCACACACACATTGCGAGAGACACGTACACTAGCTTTTACAGATGGAATGTCTATGAGAAAGTGGAACAGTCGCGGGATGTCCCTCAGCTTGTTGTCAGGGAAGGGGAATCTGTTTAAAATCTCATGGCCATTTGTGCCATTAACAGACTCATACAACAGATCCATGTAATCACTGGATTTCTGTCTGTGAAATGGATTGATGATGATGGAGAGTAGAGGTAAAAACAATGACTGCAGATGCTGGAAACCAGATTCTGGATCAGTGGTGCTGGAAGAGCACAGCAGTTCGGGCAGCATCCAAAGTGCAGCGAAATCGACGTTTCGGGCAAAAGCCCTTCATCAGGAATAAAGGCAGTGAGCCTGAAGCGTGGAGAGATAAGCTCGAGGAGGGTGGGGTGGGGAGAAAGTAGCATAGAGTACAATGGTTGAGTGGGGGAGGGGATGAAGGTAATAGGTCAGGGAGGAGAGGGTGGAGTGGATAGGTGGAAAAGGAGCTAGGCAGGTTGGACAAGTCCGGACAAGTCGTGGGGACAGTGCTGAGAGGTCCAGGAAGGGGAGGGAAGTGTAAGAGATGGTCCAGGTAAATTTAAGGACAGGGTGGAATGTGTTGGTGAAGTTGATGAATTGCTCAACCTCCTTGCGGGAGCATGAGGTGGCGCAATGCAGTCATCAATGTAGCGGAGGAAGAGGTAGGGAGTGGTGCCGTGTAATTACGGAAGATCAACTGTTCTACGTAGCCAAGAGACAGGCATAGCTGGGGCCCATACGTGTGCCCATGGCTACACCTTTGGTCTGGAGGAAGTGGGAGGATTCAAAGGAGAAATTGTTAAGGGTGAGGACCAGTTCAGCCGAACGAATGAGCATGTCGGTGGAAGGGTACTGTTGGGGACATCTGGAGAGGAAAAAACGGAGGGCTTGGAGGCCCTGGTCATGGTGGATGGAGGTGTAGAGGGTTTGGATATCCATGGTGAAGATGAGGCGTTGGGGGCCGGGGAAACGGAAGTCTTGGAGAAAGTGGAGGGCGTGAGTGGTGTCTCGAACATATGTGGGGAATTCCTAGACTAGGGAGGATAGGACAGTGTTGAGGTAGGTAGAGATGAGTTCAGTGGGGCAGGAGCATGCTGAGACAATGGGTCGGCCAGGGTGGTCAGGCTTGTGGATCTTGGGAAGAAGGTAGAACCGGGCAGCGCGGGGTTCCCGGACTATGAGGTTGGAAGCTCTGGGTGGGAGATCTCCTGAGGTGATGAGGTTCTGTATGGTCTTGGAGATGATGGTTTGGTGATGTGGGGTGGGGTCATGGTTGAGGGGGCAGTAGGAAGAGGTGTCCTCGAGTTGGCGTTTGGCTTCAGCGGTGTAGAGGTCAGTGATGGAGAGTAGTTGTGTTCTCCATAATTAGGTAGAATGAACTTGCAGTGCAGCTTGATCAGCACCAGAGCCTCAAACATCAAAGTCTCCACCACTGATACTTGATAGCAGCAGTGTGTACCATAGACAAGATGCACTGTAGAAATTCCCCAACGATCCTTCAAGAGCAGCTTCCAGACCCACGGCACTATCATGTGGAACGCTGAGCACAGCAGATACACGGGAACACCACCAGTTGACAATTCCACAACAAGTCACTCACTACCCTGGCTTGGAAAAAAACATCTCCATTCCACAAGTGCCATTGTTTGGAAATCCTGGAACTCCCTCCCTTACATCATTGTGGATTTATCTGCACCAAATGAATGGCAGCAGTTCAAGATGGTAGCTCATTGTCACCTTCACCAGAGCAATTATATCTGAGTAATACGTGGTGACTCAGCCAGCGATGACCCAAACCTGTTAATGAATCATAAAATAAAGCTCACTATTGGGTAAGCGTGTGCTCCAATGCTGAGTATCTGAATAAATTGGGTCCATATTCCAGAAAATTGAAAGTCGATTTCATTGGATTGTAACAGATTCTGAAGAGGCTTGAGAGGGTAGATGCTGAGAAATTAATCCTGTGGGTTTGGGAATCTGAAACACAATAACAGTTTCAGGAGTTGCTGGAAAAGCTCAGCAGGTCAGGTAGTGTCTGTGAAGAGAAATCAGCGTTAATGTTACAGCATCCACAGTTCATTCGGTTTTGATTGACACACTGTCAGCGTAAGGGGCAGGTTATTTGGGACTGAGATGAGGAGACCGCTCCTCACTCTAAGGCCTCTGAGTCTTTAATATTCTCTCTCCCTGAGGATTGTGGATGCTTCCTCACTGAGAACATTTCAGATTGGAATAGACAGATTGCCGGTGTCTCAGGGAGTCACTGGATATGGGGAGTGGACAGGAAACCATGTTTGAAATCTAAAACCAGCTCTGGTTGGATTGACTGCCAGAACAGACTCAACATTTTAAACAGGCTGTGTAGTCTCCCCCTGCTCAAAATTCCTGAGATCTTAGATGTTTACTGAACCAATTCCCAATCCCTTTGGATTTGGTTCCATGAAACCATTTATCATTAAATATTTGCAGCCTCCACCTTATCATAGACCATTTCATTCTTTCTTCAGCGTTACCCCCATTCCAATTACTCAGAAATCATTACTTTTCTAACTTCCTTTCGCTTTGCTGAATCCCCCCAACCTCATAACACATGGGTTAACCTTTCTCTTCTCTCTATAGATGCTGCCTGACTTTATCAGATTTCTCAGCATGGCCTGTGATTATTTCAGAGGAAATGATATCTCCCTCTTCCTGTTTCTGTGAGAGGATACATTCCTCAATCCAACTCCTTGATATTCCATTTGTTCACAGAGAAAAAAGGTATCGCTCTGTCCAAATTCATAACATGCTCAGAAGGGCATCAATATATTGGGATGAGATTTTAAAAAAATTCTTAAACCAATTTTAATTCACGAGGAAATGGCATATTGCAATGGGATCTGTTCGGGGCAGGATTTCAATCCGCCCTCCCCCTGTTGTTATTGTGTATGATGCTCCTGACCCACCAATACACAGTTCCAACTGAATTCACAAACAACTACTCTCCGTCCACTTCATTCAGAATAAGGTCAATAACAGGATGGATTAAAACAAAATGCAAACTGTGATGAATGCTGCACGTAGGGAGCCATGTTACTGTAGAGTTTTTACAGCATTGAAATCAGGCTGTTTGGCCCATTATTCACACGCCAGTCTAAACGTCTGGACTTCCTCTCTAAACTTCTCCAATCATCCTGATCCATGTCTGATTGAGGTTTGCACATTCTCCCCGTGTCTGCGTGGGTTTCCTCCGGGTGCTCCGATTTCCTCCCACAGTCCAAAGATAATTCTATTCGTTTTAAAATAGTGAAGGAAAAGGATAGACAAGATCAAAAAGTTGAAGTTCTAGATTGGAGAAAGGCCATTTTTGACAGTATTAGGCAAGAACTTCCAAAAGCTAATTGGAGGCAGATGTTCGCAGGTAAAGGGAAGCCTTCAGAAATGAGATAACAAGAATCCAGAGAAAGTATATTCCTGTAAGGGTGAAAGGGAAGGCTGGTAGGTATAGGGAATGCTGGATGACTAAAGAAATTGAGGGTTTGGTTAAGAAAAAGAGGGAAGCATATGTCAGGCATAGACAGGATAGATCGAGTGAATCCTTAGAAGAGTATAAAGAAAGTAGGAGTATACTTAAGAGGGAAATCAGGAGGGCTAAACGGGGACATGAGATAGCATTGACAATTACAATTATGGAGAATCCAAAGGGTTTTTACAAATATATTAAGGACAAAAGGGTAACTAGGGAGAGAATAGGGCCCCTCAAAGATCAGCAAGGCAGCCTTTGTGTGGAGCCACAGAAAATGGAGGAAGATACAAAATGAGTATTTTGCATCAGTATTTACTGTGGAAAAGGATATGGAAGATATAGACTGTAGGGAAATAGATGGTGATATCTTGCAAAATGTCCAGATTACAGAGGAGGAAGTGCTGGGTGCCTTGACACGGTTAAAGGTGGATACATCCCCAGGACCTGATCAGGTGTACCTGAGAATTCTGTGGGAATCTAGAGAAGTGATTGCTGGGCCTTTTGTTGAGATATTTGTATCATCAATAGTCACAGGTAAGGCACCGGAAGACTGGAGGTTGGCTAACATGGTGCCACTGTTTAAGAAGGGTGGTAAAGACAAGCCAGGGAATATAGACCGGTGAACCTGATGTCGGTGGTGGACAAGTTGTTGGAGGGAATCCTGAGGGACAATATGTACATGTATTTGGAAAGGCAAAGACTGATTCTGGATAGTCAACATGGCTTTGTGCGTGGGAAATCATGTCTCACAAACTTGATTGAGTTTTTTGAAGAAGTAACAAAGGAGATTGATGAGGGCAGAGCAGTAGGTTTTATCTATATGGACTTCAGTAAGGCATTTGACAAGGTTCCCCATGGGAGACTGAATAGCAAGGTTAGATCTCATGGAATACAGGGAGAACTAGCCATTTGGATACAGAACTGGCTAAAATGTAGAAGACAGCGGGTGGTCGTGGAGGGTTGTTTTTCAGACTGGAGGCCTGTGACCAGTGGAGTGCCACAAGGATCGGTGCTGGGCCCTCTGCTTTTCGTCAATTACATAAATGATTTGGATGCGAGCATAAGAGGTACAGTTAGTAAGTTTGCAGATGACACCAAAATTGGAGGTGTAGTGGACAGCGAAGAGGGTTACCTCATATTACAACAGGATCTGGACCAGATGGGCCAATGGGCTGAGAAGTGGCAGGTGGAGTTTAATTCAGACAAATGCGAGGTGTTGCAGTTTGGGTAAGCAAATCTTAGCAGGACTTATACACTTAATGGTAAGGTCCTAGGGAGTGTTGCTGAACAAAGAGACATTGGAGTGCAGGTTCATAGCTCCTTGAAAGTGGAGTCGCAGGTAGATAGGATAGTGAAGAAGGCGTTTGGTATGCTTTCCTTTATTGATCAGAGTATTGAGTACAGGAGTTGGGAGGTCATGTTGCGGCTGTACAGGACATTGGCTAGGCAACTGTTGGAATATTGCGTGCAATTCTGGTCTCCTTCCTATCGGAAAGATGTTGTGAATCTTGAAAGGGTTCAGAAAAAATTTACAAGGATGTTGCCAGGGTTGGAGGATCTGAACTGCAGGGAGAGGCTGAACAGGCTGGGGCTGTTTTCCATGGAGCGTCAGAGGCTGAGGGGTGACCTTATAAAGGTTTACAAAATTATGAGAGGCATAGATAGGATAAATAGACAAAGTGTTTTCCCTGGGGTCAGGGAGTCCAGAACTAGAGGGCATAGGTTTAAGGTGAGAGAGGAAAGATATAAAAGAGACCTAAGGAGCAACATTTTCACGCAGAGGGTGGTACGTGTATGGAATGAGCTGCCAGAGGATGTGGTGGAGGCTGGTACAATTGCAACATTTAAGAGGCATTTGGATGGGTATATGAATAGGAAAGGATTGGAGGGATATGGGCCGGGTGCTGGCAGGTGGGACTAGATTGGGTTGGAATATCTGGCCAGCATGGACGGATTGGACCAAAGGGTCTATTTCCATGCCGTACATCTCTATGACTCTATGACTCTATTGCCCGTCGTGTTAGGTGCATTAGTCAGAGGGAAATTGGACTGAGTGGGTTACTCTTTGGATGGTCAGTGTGGACTTGTTGGGCCGAAGGGCCTGTTTCCACACTGCAGGGAATCTACTCTAATCAAACTTTCCTGGATGTATTTCCAGGAATATCCTCCCTCAGCACAGCTGTAACGCTATCCCTTATCAAAAACGCCACTCTCTGTCCTCTCTTGCCTCCCTTTCTATCCTTCCTGTAGCATTTGTATCCTGCCCATCCCTGATCCATGTTTCTGTAATTGTCATGATATCCCAGTCCCATGTTCCAAACCATGCCCGAGTTCATCTGCCTTCCCCGTTAGGCCCCTTGCAATGAAATAAATGCAGTTTAATTTATTAGTCCTACCTTGTCGCTGCCTGTCCTGACTGTTTGACTCGCTTTTGTTCTCAACTGTACCAGTTTCAGATTGATCTCTTTCCGTACTATCTCCCTGGGTCCCACCCCACTCCACCTTACTAGTTTAAATTCTCCCGAGCAGCTCTAGCAAATATCCCCTTCCATTCAGGTGCAATCCGTTCTTCTTGTATAGGTCACTTCTACTGCAAAAGAGATTCCAATGATTCAAAAATGCAAATCCTTCTCCCATACACCAGCTCCTCAGCCATGCATTCATCTGCTCTATCCTCCTATTCCTGCCCTCACTAGCTCGTAGCACCGGGAGTAATCCAGATATTATTGCTCTAGAGGATCTAATTTTTAAATTTCTGCCTAACTCTCTGTAATCTCCTTCAGAATATCAACCTTTTCCCTTCCTATGTCATTGGTTCCAATGTGGACAATGACCTCTTGCTGGCCCCTCTCCCCCGTGAGAACATTCTACAACCTCTTTGAGATATCCTTGATCCTGGCACCAGGGAAACAACACACCATTCTGATTTTTCACTGCCAACCACAGAAACGTCTTTATGTACCTCGGAATAGAGAATCGCCTAACACATTTGATCTCTTGGAACCCGATGTAGCCCTCACATTAGAGCCAGTCTCAATACCAGAAACTTGGCTGTTCGTGCTAGTTTCCCTGAGAATCCATCACCCCTACATTTTCCAAATCAGCATACTTGTTTGATTTGGGTATAGTCACAGAAGACTCCTGTACTAGCTACCTACCTTTCTTATCTTTCCTGGAGTTAACCCATCTATGTGACTGTATCTGAGACTTTCCCCCCTTCCTATAACTGCCATCCATCACATGAGCAAATTCCTCATTGCTTCTCACTGTCTCTCCAACTGATCCATTCAATCTGATAAGATTCACAACCAACAACATTTATTGCAGATATAATCCACAGTAACCCTTAAACACTCTTTAAACTCCCACATCTGACAAGAAGCACATATCACTGCAAAGGCCATTTTTGCTCCTTCACAATCTACAGACCCAGAAAATAACACCGTCTTAGTCCTCTCCAAAACACTGCCGCAGGTTAAATGAATAGTTATGGCTTATATTTTAAGTTTAATTAAGAGACATATCTCAAAAAACATATAATCAATACATCTACTCACTACTGCAGACTTTCTGTAGGCCACACTTAAAACAATTCACTAATCTCATTCTATGTTGTGAACTTCGCCCAAACAATTCCTCCAAGATCAGTTGTGAATTTCACTGTTTGTTCATTTTCCCAGACGCACTCTGATGTCCAGCGATACATGTATTCAAACAGTAAAGGCAGTAACTATGCAGCAACACTGTGGTGTCAGTTTCTCTCTCTCCCTCTCTCTCCTGCACTGACCTCACCATGTGCTTCCTTTGTCTGTTCTTCTCCTTTCTAAAACTGCTGTTGTTTTGACTTTTTTTCCCCAAAGCTCCAAAACAGTATAACAGCATATAAAACACTAATTGCTGCTGCTCCTGGAATTCGAGGAAATCACCTCTAGCACCTATGATACCTCAAAAAAGGAGCAGCTGTTACAGGCAGATTACCCGCTGGACCCCACCACCCTGTGGTCGAACACTTTAATTCCCTCTCCCACTCCCCCAAGGACATGCAGATCCAGGGCCACCTCCATTGCCAAACCCTTATCACCCCACTCCTGAAGGAAGAACACCTCATCTTCTGCCTTGGGACCCTCCAACCACATGGGATCAATGTGGATTTCACCAGTTTCCTCATCTCCTCCTCCCCACCTTATCCCAGATCCAACCTTCCAACTCGGCATTACCCTCTTGACCTCTCCTGTTTATTCATCTTCCTTCCCAATTATTGCTCTACCCTCCTCTCCAAACTATCATCTTCACCCTCACCTTCATCTATCTATCACACTGTCAGCTAGCTTTTCGTCAGCCCCACCCCCTCCCATTTATCTCTCAGCCCCTGGGCCCACAAGCTTCATTGTTGATGAAGGGCTTATACCCGAAACACTGATTCGCCTGCTCCTCGGATGCTGCCTGATTGGCTGTGCTTTTCCAGCATTACACTCTAGAACCTGATACCCATGACAAGCAACATAAGTAGCTGTTTGAACAAGCAGTAATTGAAGTAGTTACAGATGAAAAGGAGCTGAGGGGTTGCAGCTGGTGGCAAAACAAAGCTGATTGGTCTGTGGTTTCCTCTGACGAAATTGGTGAGGCCGCAGATATTTCCTTCCTTGTCCACCTCCCTCTCTCCCTCCCTCGCTCTCTTTCTCTTTCATTGGTTTAAAAAGAAATTCTGCCACCCCCCTCTCACTCTCCAGAAGCAGAGTACAATCTTCATTCACCCTCTTCACCTGATGAGGGTGGTTGATTTACTCTTGGCAAAGTCCTGGTGGAATGGTAAAAATATTCTTTACGAGGGCCAAAAAGACGCAATGTGGCAGCAGTGAGAGTCTGGATTAAAACCAAAGCATTTTACTAGTGTATTAGATTGATGTCAACATGAACTAATATTAGAGAGAGAGAAAAGCGTTCTGAAGATAAGTCACTGGACCTGAAACTTTTTAACTGTTTCCTGTCCACAGATGCTGCCAGACCTCCTGAGATTTTACAGCAATTTCTGTTCTTGCTGTCAGTTTATCCCAGCCACTATTCCACTATTATTTTGAAGTTTCAATTGGTTATTTTTGGAACAAGTTGTGGCCTTCCATGCTGCTTTGTCTGCGTTGAGTGCTATTTTGATTGTACAATCTAAACTGGGAATTTGGTGAATTGGTGTTTGTTGAAGTGAGGAGGAATGGCTCCTTGTTTTTTTTTAAAAATCATTTTCAGCCCCCTGTAGTTGTGTCATAAAGTTATACAGCACGGATCCTTCAGTTCAACTCATCCATGCCCACCAAGTTTCCCAAACTGAATTCGTCCCACTTGCCTGTGTTTGGCCCAATTCCATCTAAACCTTTCCTATTCATGTACTTATCCAAATGTCTTTTAAATGTTGTAACTGTACCTGCATCTACCAGTTTGGAGTATAACTTGCAGACAACCAATTCTGTCCTCTCGTGAGTCCTAGTGCTTTTATCATGACTTGCTGATTTGGGGTTAGCAATGATTATTAACACTACTGATTTTTCACTGATCTTTGCCAAGAGTGGCGGGATCAACCTTTGTCACCCTGCAGGCAATAATTAATTCATTAATTTGCCAAAATCAAACCTGTCTGTGCTACAGTCCTCAAGGATCTTACTTATTTGATAAGGGTAGTCATACTTCTGGTTTTTAATTACATATTTAATTGAATTGGTGTTGGCTTTGAGCAGTTATGTTGGATATCAGTGGATTTTCTGATGAACTTTGCAGGTTAAGTGAAGGGAACTGGAGAATGGCAGCTTGTATGATGATTCAGGACCAGTACAAATGAGTCAGTGGTTATTGGGAGGGGTACACGAAGTGGGGTCCAGTGCACAAAGATGTGAAAGGGAATGGCTGGTGTCAGGGTGTGATAGAGATGTGGGGATGTGTGACACTGTCAATCTAGGCATGTAAATGAGGAGCCTCAAGGATGGTCCTGTCCACATATGCATCCATCTCAGAGTGTTAGCTGACAGATATTCTAACACCGCTTTGGTTTCACTGACAAAATTTCAAATAATCCCCCTTCAGATCTCATTCACAATGATTTTGTACATTTTCCTTTACAATGACTCCCTTGTTGTACAAAGAATTTGTTGGAACTGGCTGTCTGGTCATTTGAACAAGGTATTGCTGACCTACTAGGGAAGCCCTTTCCTAGCAGGAGGGAAGGGGCAGAAATAAAAGAAGATTGGGTAGCACATCATTAAAACTAACAAATAAACTAAACATATACTCCATTTTACACAGTATACACATTACTTGAAACTACTTCCTGTACACTTAACTAAACATGGCATTGTGCAGTTATGACCAATAAAGTTAACAATTATCCTATATTCTCTGTCAATCCTAGCAATTCTACCTAGTACTTTTCCTAAAGGCATCTATAGAAACAATGAAAGAAATTAGAAGCAGCTCCAATATTATTCTCTTGATCCCTTCAGCCGAGGCTATATCTTCCTCCTTGAAAACACACAATTTTTTGGCTTCACCACTTTGTGGTAAAGGATTCCACAGGTTTAGTACTCTCTGGGTGAAGAAATGACTCCCATCTCCATCCTAAAATGTTTAACCATTATCCTTAAGCTATTGTGACATTGCTGCTCCTTTGACAAGGTTATGCTGTCCTTGGTATGTTTTTCAGGAGGTCGGAAAGACACAGACTCTGAAGTGTCTGGGGTTGATCTACTTGAGGAAGCTTTTAAATTTTAAAAAACACACTTGTACAATGAAAGGGGAGTGGCCAATTCTCCCAGCTCAGCTTTACTCTGGTTTGGTTTGATTTTAGCAGTCTGGCTGTTCACTGAAAGCAGTAAGTCAGTTTTGAAGTTGCTGGACCCATTGAAGCTGGTCCATGCTGAATCTCTCTCTGAGATCCCTCCTTTTAGACCCTGGTGTTCGAATTTACCTTTTTTGCCAAGGGTGTGGGGATTAGATTAGGTTAGATTCCCTACAGTGTGGAAAAAGGCCCTTTGGCCCAACAAGTCTACACCGACCCGCCGAACAGCAACCCACCCAGACCCATTCCCCTATATTTACCTCGACTAATGCACCTAACACTACGGGCAATTTAGAATGACCAATTCACCTAACCTGCACATCTTTGTGACTGTGGGAGGAAACTGGAGCACCCGGAGGAAACCCACGGAGACACAGGGAGAATGTGCAAACTCCACACAGACAGTTGCCCGAGGTGGGAATTGAACCCAGGTCCCTGGTGCTGTGAGGCAGCAGTGCTAACCACTGAGCCACCGTGCCAATTGTTGCAGGAATTTGGAATAACATCATTAAGTTGGGATAATTATGTTGGATTTTTGGATAGGTTGTTATTCTGTTCACTTTTGTTTGTGCTCCATTTGGTAATCTTGTAAAAATGTTATGTTTGTTTAGAACTAAGTGGTTGGGCCAGCTGCATCCCTCCTGGAATATTCACTCTACATCTGTTTCAAACAACTAGTAAAGTTTGGGTCCAGGATACTTTGTTGAAATGTTTTGAGGAGTTCTGGCATGGTCCATAACACTATCATTCCTGATTCTGGACACCAGAAATGTAACTCCTGTCCCTCAGAATCCCCTTCAACAACAAAGCCACCACTGATATAAGGCTCAGCAGTCTTTTGTAGCCTGGCTTTTCCTTTCCACATTTCTTAAGTAATGGCACCACATTAGCCAATCTCCAATCTTCCGACACCTCACCTGTGGCTATCGATGACACAAATATCAGCAAGAGGCTCAGCAATCATTTCCCTTCTTTCCTCAAAGTTCTGGGATACATGTGAACAGGTCCTAGGATTTATCCATCTTTTAAGATGCCCAGCACCACTTCCTCTGTAATATCGGCATTTTTCATGATGTCATTGTTTATTTCTCTGCACTGTCTAGCTTCCATATCCTTCTCCACAGTAAACACTGATACAAAATCCTTGTTTAGTATCTCACCCAACTCCTGCAGTTCCACACAGAAATGGCCTTGCTGATCTTAAGGGGCCCTGTTCTCTCCCTAGTTACTCTTTTGTCCTTAATGTATTTGTAGAATCTTTTTGGATTCTTCTTAACCCTATTTGCCAAACCTATCTCATGTCCCATTTTTGCCTCCTGTTTTCCCTCTTAATATACACCTATTGTCCTTATACTCTTTGAAGGATTCACTTGATCTCACCTGTATATACCTGCCATGTACCTCCTTTTTCTTGACTGGAATCTAAACTTCTCTAGTCATCCAACATAACTTACACCTACCTGCTGTTGAGGAAACTAACAGGATTAAAGGCAGAAACATCCCGAGGGCCTGATAATCTTTGTCTCTGAGTGTCTGAGAAATTTGCCCAATACGTTAGAGATCACAAAGCACAGTTCGAAGTGAAATTGACAAACAGTTTATTACCAGCAATATTGCTGGAAGAGAAACTGACTAGGCTGACACAGAACCGACAGTTTGTACAGTAGATCAGAATTTCTCTTCCCAGAGCTGAGGATGAGACTAGTTTTTATAAAAATGCTGTACGATAAGGCTGATTAAGAAAGGGGGGAAATACAATGTATCTGGAAATGGAGTAGTTACAAGGATGCTAATTGTAAAACAGTTATCGGATGAATGTCTTGTTTCTTCACACAATGCAACATCCTGACAGTATCAATGGTTTCATTCCTCTTCACAGGTAGGTGTTAATATCTCCCCTGAAGTGGTGAGGTGCTTCCATTGTCTTGTTCCGGGAGCAATGTCCATGCTGGTACCTCTCTGTCTGATCTTTTTGTGTGGCTTTGGTATCCCTGGGTTGTGAAACTGTTCTCGGGACTTTGGGATATCTGTGGTGCTCTGTCATTGTTAGTGAGCTTGAAGTGTATTATTGTCTGTGTGTGCTGTCTGGTTTGGCTTGACAGTCTGCTTGGGAATTCTGGGTGTATGTTTGGTACCGTTGACCAATTTTGCTTTTGTGGGCCTATCATGAGTTGGCAGGTGTCAGATCTTTTCCCACACTGAGTAATTAAGGAAGTTCCACTAACAATAGCAGAGATGCTCGTGGTCACCTTCCATAATTCTATGAACTCTGGAACAGTTCCTATGGTTTGGTGGATAGCTGATACAACTTCACTATTTAGGAAGGAAGGCAGAGACAAAGCAACAATTACAGACCGAATAACTTGACATTGGTACTAGGAAAAATGTTTGAGTTCATTATAAAAGATGTAACAGCAGAGCACTTGCAAGATATTGACAGTATCAGACAGTCTTAGCACAGATATACAAGCGGGGAGTTATGTTTGAGAAATCTGCTGGATGTTTTTGAGAACGTAACTAATGAACTGCATTTGGTGGAGCCAGTGGATGTGGTTTACTTGGACTTTCAAAAGACTTTTGACAAAGTTCACGTAAGAGATTAGCATGCAAAATTATACCACATGGGATTGGCAATTATGTATTGAAATGGTTTGGGACCGGTTTGGCAGATAGGAAACAAAGAGTAGGAATAAGTGGGTCTTTTTTCAGTGACAGGTAGTGATTATTAGGATATCTGTGCTCAGTGATTGGGGATCCAGATATTCACTAAATCGACGATTTAGATGAAGTACCTGCATGTCATATTTCCAAGTTTGCAGATGGGAGGGTATGTTGTGAGGAGGATACAGAGAATTCTCTGTGTGATTTGGAAAATCAAGTAAGTTGGCAAATGCATACTTCACCTGACGAAGGAACAGCTGTCCGAAAGCTTGTGGACTATAACCTGGTGTCACGTGACTCCTGACTATGTCCACCCCAGTCCAACACTGGCACCTCCACATCAGTGCAGTATAAAATAGATAACCATGATGTTATCCACTTTGGTAGCAGATTATTATCTAAATGTCAATTGATTGGGAAAGCAAGAATATCTGGGTGTGCTGGTACAGGACACAAGAAGGCAAATGGTGTGTTGGCCTTCAGTGAGAGAATGTCTTGTGAACTGTATGCAGGGCATTAGTGAGACCACATTTGGAATATTTTATTCAATTTTGATCTCCATACCTAAGGTGGATGTTCTGGCTATTGAGAAGGTGCTAAGAATGTTTCCCAGACTGATTCCTGCAATTGCAGGACTGAATTATGAGGAGAAACTAGATTGGTTGGGATTATATTCACTCGAGTTTAGAAAAATGAGGAAGGAACTCATAGAAGCCTATAAAATTCTAAGAAAATTAGACAGGATAGATACAGGAAGGGTGTTCTGGATGACCAAGGAATTCAGAACAAGGCACCACAGTCTAAGATACAGGGTACGCCTTTTAGGACAGAGATGAGAAGAGAATTCTTCAACAGGTAGTGAGCTTGTGTAATTCACTGCCACAGAAGGTGGTTGAGGCCAAAACATTGAATATTTTCAAGAAGGAGATAGATATATTTCTGAGGGTTAAAAGGATCAAATGATTTGTGTAGACAGCAAGAACAGAATATTGAGTTGGATGATCAGCCATGATCATACTGAATGGTGGAGCAGAGTTGAAGGGCCGAATAGCCTATTCCTATATTCTAGATTTCTTTCTCCACAGATACTGCCAGAACTGCTGAATTTCTTCTGCATTTTCTGTTTTTATTTCAGATTTCCAGCGGTTGCATTATGTTGCTTTTATTTGATAGGTTAAATATACTGTATCTATTGAGAAGTCCTTCAATCAGGAGCAGGAAAGTCTGGTACAAATGTACTCAATGTTTTAATAAAAAGCTAGATCTTTTGGAAATTGTGTATTAAATCACTATTGGTCCAATAATGAAACCAAGGATTCATCCCCAATACAAATTGCCAATAAAATGAAAAATAAAGTTTGAAATAGAAGTTCAAGAGACAGAAGAGAAGAAGGTGATCATCAGAATCAGAGAGGCTGTTGATTGTGGTAAATTGTGCAAGAAGCCCATGTGGTTGACTAAGAATTTGCCTGGATCTCAAATATCTTAATCATTAAACCACTGCTGTGTCACAACATTGGAAGTATTCATATCATCACTGGCACTGATGAGGAATTTCATCAAGCTTGATGCTAGAGATAGCTACTGAAACATGAAAGCTGATGAGGAATCTTTACTGTTGGCAATATTCATAGTACCTTTTGGGTGGTACAAATTCCTATATCTACCTTTTGGCCTTAAAGTGAGCCAGAATGTAAACAGGAAAGTAGACAATGCATACAGAGGATTAACAAGGATCAGTTGGGACAGGTAATTATATCTAGATTGGGATATGGTGAGGCTATGAAGAGAACCAGGAAAGCTGGGATCAAGTGAAAAAAAAATCATAAGATATAAGGGCAGAAATTAGGCCACTCAGTTCATTGAGTCTGCTCCCCCTTTCAATCATGGCTGATTCGTTTCTCACCCCATTTCCCACTTTCTCCCTGTAACCCTTAGGTTCTTGATTGTAAAGAGGACTACCTGTCTCCATCTTAAATATACTCAATGAACACAGGCATATGTACATTCAAAGTGACAGAATGCCAGTTGTTCAGACTGATGTGCAAGCTTGAAGGAGTTAAACCGAGTCCCAAGTAAACTACAGGCATCTCCAAAATGAAAGCTACCTTCCAAGAAAAAGTTGAGACATTTCCTTGGTTTGCAAATTCTTTTACGCATCACATGTGAGATCACACAGAAAATCTGTGAGAGTTAATAAAAAAAAGATGTTGAGTACTTGTAGTGAGTCAGATCAGAAGTGGGAAAAGGTCTCTTGCCCAAAGCTCTCTTTCTGTAACCTCTTCTCTCAGGCACTCCACCCTACTTTGGCTTCTGTGCCTCTTCATGGTACTTTGTTTACAAAAGGAAACAGGGATAATCCTGTATATTATAGGTTGGTTGGCCTTACATCTTTGGTAGAGCAATTATGGGAGAAGATTCTGAGGTTTACTTGCATGTGGAAAAGAATGGACTTTGTAGGGATAATCAGCATGGCGTTGTGCAGGGGAGGTTATGTCTCTCAAATTTAATTGAGTTTTTTGAGGATGTGACAAGGATGACTTGAAGATAGTGCATTAATTACAGAATGTTATTTACATGGACTTTACTAAAGAATTTGACAATGTCCCTCATTGGTCCAGAAGATTAAGTCACATGGGATCCACAGTGAGTTAATAAGTTGGATATAAAATTGGCTTGGTCAAAGAAGACAGGGTATATGGAGGGGTCTTTTTCTGACTGGAGGTCTGCCCAGTGGTCACAAGGACCTGTGCTGGGATATCTCTTGTGTGTAACATATAAATGATTTAAAAGAGAACATATGTGATCTGATCATAGGTTAGCAGTTGATTCCAAAATTGAAATCATGGACAGTGAAGGAATGTTGCCAAAGGATACAGCAGGATGTAAATCAGTTGGAATGTTGGGCAGAGAATGGCAGTTTAATCAAATGTATGATGATACATTTTCAGAGGTTGAACACAATAGGAATATATTACATTAAATAGCAGGACTCTTAGGAGCATTGATATGCAGAATGATCTTGGTCCATAGCAAATCCACAGCTCCCTGACAGTGGCAGCACAAGTGGATAAGGTGGTAAAGATTATACGATATGCTTGGCTTCATCACTTGGGGTATAGACTGTAAAGTTTGGCAAGTCATGTTGCAGCTGTTTAAACTTTTAGACATGCACATTTGAAGTTGTGTGCAGTCCTAGTTTCCACACTATAGGAAAGATATTGCAGCTTTGGAGAAGGTGCAAAAGAGGTTTACCAGGATTTTGCCTTGTTTGGAGAGTGTATTAGTTGTAAGGAGAAATTGATGAACTTGTTTTTGCTAGAATATGATGTCCAGAGGCGATCTGATAGAAGAATATAAAATTGAGAGGCATGAACAGGGTGGATAGCTAGAGACTTTTTTCCCAGAATAGAAATTTCAAATACCAAAGGATATAGAGGTCCTAGGGAGTGCTGCTGAACAAAGAGATCTTGGAGTGCAGGTTCGTAGCTCCTTGGTGTTGTGGTTAAATAGGATAGTGAAGAAGGCGTTTGGTATGCTTTCCTTTAT
The DNA here is from genome assembly GCF_020745735.1 of Hemiscyllium ocellatum. NCBI lineage: Eukaryota > Metazoa > Chordata > Chondrichthyes > Orectolobiformes > Hemiscylliidae > Hemiscyllium > Hemiscyllium ocellatum. Next base: position 119,883,764 of record NC_083402.1, on the reverse strand, counting down.
TGGTCAGAATATTGGGTACAGGAGTTGCAGCTATACAGGTAATTGGTTAGGTCACTGTTGGAATATTGCATGCAATTCTGGTCTCCTTCCTATCAGAAAGATGTGAAACTTGAAAGGGTTTAGGAAAGTAATGAAAATCCTTTCGAGAAGGTACAGAAGAGATTTACCTGACTTCCTCCCTATGTAAATTCCTCCAGAAAACTGCGGACCTTTCAGAGATAAGAGTTTTTAATGCGGTTTATGTGTTAGCAGCAACACAAATTTTCTGGCAGTTTCCTACAGAATTAGATTTATATTTCTAAACTTGACTAAATATAATAAAGTAATATCTGGTCATATTTCAATTTACATAGTCATCTGCACAAATCTTGCTCCCCCCACACACGTGCATGCCTGCGCAAATACATACATCATTTTCTCAAGTAGGTATTCAGAAGCAGGTGATCAAAGCTGGAAGTGGCTACTTAACATTTTGGGTAATTATTTTACATTTCACATGAAAATAAATCTTTACCATTGTTTATTGTTTTATTGTACATAATTGAGAATTCCACACAACAGGATCAATTTTGTATTTTACTCCTATTTACTTGGTTTTAGAAACACACTGGACTTCGTAATGCACTTCAATATTTTTCTTCAGAATGTTTTTGACTTTGTTGTCGTCCTGTGTTGCTATCTGTAAAAATATTATAAAAAACTGGTTAAAACAAATGTTTTACGGATGAAATGTTACATACAGATCCATATGAATTGCCTCCTGCCTCTGTTCACTTTGCCCTAACACTATATCCTTCACTTCCTTTCCGACACATGTATTTACCTAACTTTAGTGATAACATTTAATGGGTGATTAATCATCTTATTATGGGCTTTAATACTGGTCTCATCCACAACTGGAAACATCTCCACTATGCAATCCTATCAAAATCTCTCTCAATCATTTGTTATCAGGACTCTTCTCAGTCTTCTCAATTCCAGTAAAAAAAAATCCAGTCAATTGCATTCCCCTGTTCTATCCCTGCAAGTTTAATTTTCTTCAATGACCCATCCAATTTTTATTTGAAATCATTTCCACCATCCTTTTGGCAGCAGGTTCAGTTCATTGCAGTTAGCTGCATTAAACTCTCTTCCTCACACCCTCCCTGCATGTCTTCCACAGAAGTGTAAATCTGAAAGCCCTGTAGTTCTTGTAGCATAAGCTAATGGAAGTGTTTATCCTTGTCTCTCTTATCCAAACCTGTCCAAGTTGTCCATACCTTTCAATAAATCCCACTTCAATCACCTTTGCTTCTAGTAGAATAATCTTAGTTTCTCCAACCTAGCTTGGAAGAATTCTGGTAAATCTCTTTTGCACCCTCTCAAAAGTGTTTTCACAATTTCCTAAAGTGTGGTGACCAGAAACTGGGCACAGTACACTTGTTGGGTCCTAATCAGAACATTATGAAATTTCAGCAATACTCCCATGCTTTTGTACCTGATACTTTGATTTATGAAGTTCAAGATCACACATGCTTTGCACTATAAATATATGTCTTGCCATCATCAAAACTTCCCCAGACATGGACATCTGTTTAATATCTTAGTCATTATGTCACTGGAGAAATAATCCAGATGCCCAAACGAATTCTGTAGAAACATAGATTCAAATCTCATACAAAACTGGTGGAATGTAAATTCAAATTAAATTTGAAAAATATGGATTGAAAGCTAGTTCTTTTGTCAATTGTCCTAAAATCCTGTCTGGTTCTCTAATGTCCTTCAGAAATGAAATCTACTAACTGCCTCACCTCTACTTGCCACTTGCCTGGATGCATGCAGCACCAATAACACTCAAGAGGCTTGACTGAAGCTAGAGCAAAACAGCCTGCTTGACTGACACCATATCTACAAACATCCATTCCCTCCACCACTGATGCATATTAGCAGCAGCAGCAGCAGCAGCAGCAATGTGTACTATCTCGAAGACAGACTGCAAAAATTCACCAGAGATCCTTAGACAGCACTTTCCACACCCATGAACACTCCCATCTAAAAGAATAAGGGCAGCAGATATATAGAAACATCACCTGCAAGTTATTCAAGCCACTCACCATCCTGACTTGGAAATATATTGCCATTCTTTCATTGTCACTACCTTAAAATCCTGGAATTCCCTCCCCAATAGCATTGTGGATCTACCTACAGCACACAGACCACAGTGGTTCAAGAAGGCAGCTCACTACGACATTCTCAAGCACAGCCAGGGACAGGCAATAAATGTTGGCCAGCCAGAAATGTTTATGTCCCTTCACCCATAAAACCTATATGTGACCCCAAACCAATAGCAGTGTGGTTAGCTCTTGATGGGCAACAAAAGCTGGCGTTGCGATACATCCATCATCACAGAAAAATAAATTAAACTTGAAATGCCAAGCATCTTTCTGTTTCTGCTCACTCTTTGGAACCAAACTTTTAAGTATGCATTTACCTCGCTCTTCGCACACATTTCTCAGCAATAAATTCCAACTGTTATTTGTCCTCCTATTCTGCTAGCCTGCTTCTGTCTTTTTGCAGACAATTAATTTCAGCACTTTTTTTTCCCATTTATTCAATCTTTCTTGGAAATTTAGAGCAGAGGGATAGAGGCTAGGGAAGTTGCATGCTTCTCTTGCAGGATGTGGGAAGTAAAGGTCACCACAAGTGTCCCTGCTGACTTCGCCTGTGAGAAGTGCACCCAACACCAGCTCCTCACAGACTGCGTTAGGAAACTGGAGCTGGAGCTGGATGAATTTCGGATCATCCGGGAAGCTGAGGGGGTGATGGGGAGGAGGTCACATCTAAGTTACAGGATAAAGGGAGCTGGATGGCTGTCAGGAGAGGGAAAGGGAATATGCAGACAGTGCAGGGATCCCCTGTTACTGTTACCCTCAATAAGTATACCTTTTTGAATGCTGTTGGGGGGGGTGGGGGGAAATGACCTACCAGGGCAAAGCCTCAGCAGCCAGGTTTCTGGCACTGAGCCTAGCTCTGTGCCTCACAATAAGAGGGGACAATAGGAAAGTGATAGGAGATTTAATCGTGAGAGGAACAGACCGGAGATTCTGTGATCGCCAGCAAGACTCCCAGATGGTATGTTGCCTCCTGGGAGCAAGGGTTAGGGATGTCTTCGGTTGAGGCTACAGGATACTTAAGGGGGAGGGAGAGCAGCCAGCAGTAGTAATATTCAGTGACGTAAGCAGTGAAAGCAAAGTGGACTTGAAAAGAGAATATAGGGAGTTAGGTTGGAGGCTAAAAGGCAGGACAAGCAGAGTAGTAATCTTAGGATTGCTACCGGTGCCACAGGGTAGTGAGGCTATGAATAGAGAGCGAGTGCAAGTGAGCTGATGTAGGAGGGTGGGCTTCAGATAGGTGGATCATTGGGATACCTTCTGGGGAAGGAGAGACCTGTACAAGAAGGACGGGTTGCACCTTAACTGAAACTATGAAGTTGTAGCCATTACGGAGACTTGGATATCACAGGGACAGGAATAGTTATTGGATGTTCCAGGGTTTCAATGTTTCAAAAGGAATCGGGAGTGGGATGGTAAAAGAGGTAGAGGTGTGGCATTGCTAATCAGGGGTCGTATCACAGCTGCAGAAAGGGAGATGATCGAGGAGGGTTTGTCTCCAGAGTCAGTATGGGTGGAAGTCAGAAACAGGAAAGGAGCAGTCACTTTACTGGGAGCTTTCTATAGCAGCAACCTCCCCCCCGCCCCGCAACAGAAATACGGAGGAGGAGATTGGGAGGCAGATTTTGGAAATGTGCAGAAGTAACAGGGTTGTTGTCATGGGACACTTCAACTTCCCTAATATCAATTGGAACCTACTTAGTTCAAATAGTTTGGATGGAGGAGTTATTGTGAAATGTGTCCATGAAGGGTTTCTGATGCAATATGTAGATACGTCAACTAGAAGGGAGGCACGTTGGATTTTGTGCTTGGCAATGATCCAGGTCAGGTGTCAGATCGGTCAGTGAGAGAGCATTTCGGTGATAGTGATTACAACTCCATGACCTTTACTGTACTCATGGAGAGGGATAGGAGCAGATGGTATGGGAAAGTATTTAATTGAGGGAGGGTGAATTAACAATGCTATTAGGCAGGAACTGGGGTGCTTCAACTGGGAACAGATTTTCTCATGAAAATGCACAACTGAAATATAGAGGCTGTTTAAGAAGTACCTGCTGATAGTGCTGGACAGGTTTGCCTCACTGAGGCAACGAAGGGATGGTAGGTTGAAACAACCTTGGGTGACAAGGGATCGGCTTTAGCCCGAAACGTCAAATCTCCTGCTCCTTGGATGCTGCCTGACCTGCTGCGCTTTAACCAGCAACACATTTTCAGCGCTGACAAGGGATGTGGAACATCTAGTCAAGAGGAAGAAGGAAGCTTACTTAAGGTTGAGGAGGCAAGGATCAGACAGGGTTTTAGAGGGTTACAAGATAGCCAGGAAGGAACTGAAGAATGGACTTGAGAGAGCTAGAAAGGGGCCTGGAAAAGCTTTAGTGGATAATATTAAGGAAAACTCTGAGGTGTTCTACACTTATGTGAGGAACAAGGGGATGGCCAGAGTGAGGGTAGGACTGGTCAGGGATAGTGAAGTGAACTTGTGCCTGGAGTCAGAAGCAGTAGGGGAAGTCCACAAAGAATACTTTGTTTCAGTATTCACTACTGAAAGGGATCTTGAAGGTTCTGAGGTCAAAGAGAAACATACTGATATGCTAGAACAGGTGGATGTTAGGAAGGAGGATATGCTGAAAAGTTTGAAAAACATAAGGATAGATAAATCCCTTGGGCTGGTTGAGATACACCCTAGGTTACTACAGGAAGTGAGGGAAGAGATTGCTGCGCATTGGCAATGATTTTTGCATCCTCACTGTCCACTGGAGTAGTATCAAATGATTGGAGGGTGGCAAATGTTACTCCCTTGTCCAAGAAAGGGAATAGGGATAATTCTGGAAATTACAGACCAGTCAGTCTTACGTCAGTGGTGGGCAAAATATTGGAGAGGATTCTAAGAGGCAGGATTTATGATTACTTGGAAAACCATAATTTGATTAGAGATAGTCAGCATGGCTTTGTGATGGGTAGGTCATGCCTCATAAACCTTATTGAATTCTTTGAGGACGTGACAAACCGCATTGATGAAGGTTGAGCAGTGGATGTTGTGTACATGTATTTTAGCAAGGTATTGATTAAGGTTCCACATGGTAGTCTACATTGAGGAAGTAAGAGGTGTAGGATATGGGGAAATATGGTTGTCTGAATACAGGATTGGTTGGCCATAGAAGACAGAAGGTGATAGTAGATGGGAAGTATTCAGCTTGGAGCTCGGTGACCAAGTTGTTCCACATAGATTAGTTCTGGGACCTCTACTCTGTGATTTTTATAAATGACTTGGATGGGGAAGTAGAAAGATGGGCTAGTAAGTAATGACTTGAAGGTTGATGGAGTTGTGGATAGGGTGGAGGGCTGTTAAAGGCAGAATTCTTGGCTGTGTGGAGGAACATAGGGATCTTGGGGTCCATGTCCATAGATCCCACAAAGTTGTCCCCTAAGCGGATAGGGTTGTTAAGAAGGCGTATGATGTGTTGGCTTTCATTAGCAAAGGGATTAAGTTTAAGAGCTGCGAAGTTATGCTGCAGCTCAAGAGAGCCCTGTTTAGACCAAATTTGGAATATTGTGTTCAGTTCTGGTTGCCTCATTATAGGAAAGATGTGGGAGCTTTAGAGACAGTGCAGTGCAGATTTACCAGGATGCTACCTGGACTGGAGGGCATGTGTTATGAAGAAAGGTTGAGGGAGCTAGGGCAAAGAAGGACAAGAAGTGACTAGGTAGACTTGTACAAGATTTTGAAAGGCATAGATAGATTGGAGAGCCAAGAGATGCTTTCCCATGTTGGAAATGTCTGTTACAAGGGGACATAATTTTAAGGTAATTGGAGGAAGGTTTTGGGGAGATGTCAGAGGTAGGTTCTTTACACAGAGTGGCAGGAATGTGGAATGCACTGTCAGCAGTTGTAGTACAGTCAGATACATTAGGGACATTTAATTGATTCTTGGATAGGCACATGGAAGGTAGTACAATAAAGGGTATGTAGTTTAGTCTGATCTTAGAGCAGGATAAAAGACCAGCTCAACATCAAGGGTTGAGAGGCCTTTATTGTGCTGTACTGTTCTATGTTCTACTGCTTGTCACCTCTAGTTTAGCATCATTGGCAAATAATGAAATCCATGGTCCCAGCGCTGAGCCTTCGGGAACGTTCACCGTTCTTCCATCATTCAGTCTGAACAAATACCATCTACCACAACTTGCTAGTTTTAGTTCTTAAGTCAATTTTAATAGAAAAGGATATTGATCCTCATACTCCATATGCCTTTTATGTGGAACCTTGTCAAACACCTTCTTTAAAATCTATACAGCCAGCATTCACAATATTTCTCTGCACCATCTAAAATTCTCAAAAAAATCAATTAGATTGGTAAAACACGATCTTCTGACACAACAATTCCCAGTTTTTGGCCCTAATTGTCTCCTTCAAACCATGGACATCCAATCACAAACCACTCTTTAAAAACACTTAAATTTTTAAATGTCTCTATTGAAACCCTTCTCAGACCTTTATCCCTAAGGAAACAGTGCTAACTGCTTTCATCTGTTTTCACAAACTGAGGTTCCTTATCCCTAGGACTATTCTTTTGATTCTATACTGCACTTTGTCCAATGCTGTCATATCCTTCCTAAAATGAGGCTACAGAACTGAGTATAAAAAACAGTCAAGGCTGAACCAGTGTTCTATGGAAGTTCAACATAACCTCTTGTTCTTGTACTCTGTGCCCCTATTATTAAAAGTATATATTGTGATATGTTTCATTGACTGCACAGTCATTTTATCTTGCCATCTTGGTTAGCAGAGTCACCATAGGAACCAGCTGTGACACAGTTGCTAGCATCCTGCCACTGGCATCAAAACGGTGCGGGTCAAGGAACTTGAGCATAAAACGTATGCTCGAGCCACTTCAGTGCTGAAGTGTAATGTATTTTAAATTGAAGCCTTCTCCGTCTACTGTGATCCTGAAGCTCAGCAATGGCTTCTGAAATGGCCTAGCCAGTTCATGAGCACTGAGAGATAGACAATAAATACTGGTTTTAAATGTGATGCCCCTGTTCCATGAAATGGTTTTGCTCTCCTCTTCACAATTAGGGTACTGTAAGGTTGTGATTAGCTTCCACATTTCTCCAGTGATATCCCAACCCCCACTTCCCAGTAAAAAAAGCCTCCATTTTGAGCAATGTCAAGTCTAATAGCACCAACCTATTCGACTGTAGTATTCTAAAACTTCCATGTATGATTAAAATAGTTTCAGACTCATTGGTTGTCTAAAATCAGGCTTCCTGCAATGAATCACTCTGGAAAGGTCTATGGATCAAAATATGGAGTAATAAGTATGTTCCCTTCAAGAATGGCATTTCCAGTTTGCAGTACAATTTTGGACAGAATCATGCATTTCCACGTGAAAGGAAAACAGTCAGTTAAGATTGAGAGGAAGCGTCATTAATGTACAAAACTAAAAAAACTTATTGTACTTGTTTCCCATCCTTGAACAGCAGAATGTGTGGTATCATGGTGATGTTAAATTTTTCAGGCAAACCCTGCAAAGAGAGGAAAAAAAGCAACAGAATCACTTTAGAAAGCTGGAACATCAAAATAGTATGTTGCAAGTTTAAGATCTGTCTTAGCACTGTTTTTCTACATATTAACATTAACACAACCATACTTTCTCTCCCTGTTATTTTAATATTAGATTAGATTCCCTCGTGTGGAAACAGGCCCTTTGGCCCAACAAGTCCACACAACCCTCTGAAGAGTAACCCACCCAGACCCATTCCCCTACATTTACCCCTAAATAATATACCTAACATTATGGGCAATTTAGCATGGTCAATTCACCTGAGTTGCACTTCTTTGGATTGTGGGAGAAAACTGGAGCACCCAGAGGAAACCCATGTCGACATGGGGAGAATGTGCAAACTCCACACAGCCAGTTGCCTGAAGCTGGAATTGAACCCAGATCTCTGGTGCTATGAGGCAGCAGTGCTAACCATTGAGCAACCGTGCCACCCTAAGGAATTGAATGCAACGTGAACAAATTGGATGTGAGAAAGGTCCCATGTCCTGGTATACTGACCCAATTTATCCCTCAACAGTGCCTTTAATGCTTTATCAGATTGTTCACCTCATTACTATTTGTGGAATCCTGCTGTACAAACATTGTCAACTACGTTTTCAAGCATAACAAAAATATATTTCAAAATGTAAACTATAAATAACTGAAATAAAAGCAAAATACTGTGGATGGTGGAACCCTACATAAAAACAAAATAAAGATGTAGAAACCCAACAAGTCAGACAAAGCATGTGGTGAGAGAAACAGAATTAACATTTGAAGTTCAGTACGAATTGTAGTCAGAACAAAAATAAAGTGTCATATTGAACTTGAAACATTAACTCTGTTTCTGGCTCCACAGATGCTGCTAGACATGCTGAGTTTTTCCAGCATGCTCTGTTTTTACTGCGGTAACTTTACTGCTGGAGGATGTACTAGGTTCAAGAATAAATTTATACAAGACCAACGTTTTTTAATGTCAACATTTCATGTGGAGAGTTTTAATTTTGCCTTTGTTCACATTTCACTTGTTTGCTGAATGAAAATAGAGAGTCTCAAGGTTTAGAAAGTTGTAACTAAGCTCTAGTTAACACGGACTTTAAAATGTTTATTTGTGACAAAAGTATGGCATCCAATATGTGCAACTGTATTTCAGATTTTTCAGTTGAATTTGAATGAAATCTAAACTCTCCATTTTTTTCTTGGTTCGTGGTGAACTGCTCTATTACCGAACTACTTCAGCACTACGAGATGGCCAGAACTAATTATTTGAAATTTCAGGAGATTACTTAAAAGCTACATATGGTCATGGTAATTTAAGGATGTAGAAATTCCCTTACAGATTATTTGCATTGTGATAAACACAGTAGGCTGGAAGAAGGAACCTTAATTGTTTCTCAGGTCTCACAAACGTGAGAGATTTTTTGCACTTGAGCTTCCACAAGGCAGAACAAAAAGAAAACATTAAAAAGTTCCCAGATATGTATGCCTACTACCCTGGCAGCTGTGATTTCCTGTAGCTTCTGAAGCACTTGTTTACCTGGTGCATTTGAGGCTCCAGGTGCCATGCAGGCAGGTTTGAGAGGAGATGAGGGCTATCCATTGAGACCTTGGTGCATTACACCAAAGCACAACCCCTCACTAATGCCTCATACAGGGCTACAAAGTAGCAGAAAGATGAAGATGCAGTTCCACTTTGTGGACTGGTCTGATGGGTAGCTCCCTGTGTACACTGGACAGATTGTCCTCCATCTTGGTGTGCTGTTCTTTGCACAATTGAAGCAGGTATGAGGTAATATACTGAATGTGGTGGAACTAGGAGAATGGGAATACAGTCTTTTTAAAAGAATATATATACATTTATTACTCTTTTACAAAAAAGAAAATAAAAAAGTTATAAAAGCACAAAGATACAGAAAAGTAGAAATAATACATTGTTATATTACTGTAATGTTAACAATAAACTACCTTATATTCTTTGGGATACAATTATCTCATACTTACTTAACCCAAGTTGAAATAAACTCAAAATTATGTGAAATAGTATTAAATTACAATCCAATAAAATTAAATTATATTACACTACTCTACTTGCAGCACCTCCACCGAAGCTCCTATCCAGGCAAGCAATAGGTATTATACCTGTATTTTTTAAGATTAGATTATTTACAATGTAGAAACAGGCCCTTCGGCCCAACAAGTCCACACTGACCCTCCGGAGAACAACCCACCCAGACCCATTCCCCTACATTTACCCCTTCATCTAACACTATAGGCAATTTAGCATGGCCAATTCACCTAACCTACAAACACTATGAAAACTACAAAAGCTAAGAAACTAACCAGTACTCCTAACTTGAACAAATAACACAAAAACCACAAATCTTCAGAGATCTCCCCCCCTTGCCCATAGGGGACATTCACTCCCAACCTTACAGTCGTGCTGGACCTTCACCCCCCCCCCCCCAAGTAACTTAGCCCCACACATCTTTTACACCAAAGTAGTAACCACCACTCACCCAGAAAAACAGAACAGTAAGGTAACAGGTGAAATGGATACAATATGAAACAAACCAGATTTTACACCAAAGCAATACTAAGCTTATGAGTCCTGAAACCACGAAAGGGAAAAGAACAAAGAAAGAGAAGATAATAAAAATATGCCATTGTCCGCACACATCTTTTCCTCTTTCCCCCTTGTCCAAGTCTGTTATTTCAGCGAGTTCACAAATTCTTTTGCTTTTCCTACTGAGTCAAAGTTATAGACGTATCCCCCATAATTAAAACTTAGTACTGTCGGGTAACTCAGAATATTCAATATTTAAGTCTCTTAATTTTTCAGTCAGCAAAAGCCATCCTCTTCTTAATTATAGCCCCAGAAAAGTCCTGAAGAAAACATTATTTTTGAACCTTTGTACACCAGACCCTGTGGATCTCTTCCCAGTCTTCTGGCTGTTTCTATTATTAACTGCTTTTCTTTATAGTGCTGGTGTCGCACTATGACCAGGCAGGGCGCTGATCCGATCCAGACCTGCACATTGCGATCCAGTGGGCCCACTCCACACTCAGCCAGCCTGACTTGATCTTCAGCCCCAGCAACTCCAGGAGCCACTTTTCCAGGAACTCAGCCAGATTCTCACTTTCCTCACGCAAGACTCACTACATGCAAGTTTTTTCTCTGACCTCGATTTTCGAGGTAGCCAATCTGTTCCAGCAAGGCCTGAACCTGGCCTTCCAAGGTTCGGATCTATCCCTCAGTTCTTCATTGCAGTCTCTGATGCCGGGGTCCTTTGCTCGACCGCATCCACGTGTCGGACAAATACATTAAAGACAAAAGGGTAACTAGAGAAGAGAATAGGGCCCCTCAAAGATCAACAAGGTGGCCTTTGTGTGGAGCCACAGAAAATGGGGGGACATACTAAAATGAATATTTTGCATCAGTATTTACTGTGGAAAAGGATATGGAAGATAAAGACTGTAGGGAAATAGATGGTGACATCTTGCAAAATGTTCAGATTACAGAAGAGGAAGTGCTGGATGTCTTGAAACGGGTGAAGGTGAATAAATCCCCAGGACCTATCAGGTGTACCCTAGAACTCTGTGGGAAGCTACAGAAGTGATTGCTGGGCCTCTTGCTGAGATACTTGTATCATCGATAATTACAGGTGAGGCACCGGAAGACTGGAGGTTGGCTAACGTGGTGCCACCGTTTAAGTAGGGTGGTAAGGACAAGCCAAGGAACTATAGACCAGTGAGCCTGACGTCAGTGGTGGGCAAGTTGTTGGAGGGAATCCTGAGGGACAATATGTACATGTATTTGGAAAGTCAAGGACTGATTAGGGATAGTCAACATGGCTTTGTGCGTGGGAAATCATGTCTCACAAACTTGATTGAGTTTTTTAAGGAAGTAACAAAGAGGATTGATGAGGGCAGAGTAGTAGATGTGATGTATATGGACTTCAGTAAGGCGTTTGACAAGGTTCCCCATGGGAGACGGATTAGCGAGGTTAGATCTCACAGAATACAGGGATAGCTAGCCATTTGGATACAGAACTGGCTGAAAAGGTAGAAGACAGAAGGTGGTGGTGGAGGGTTGTTTTTCAGACTGGAGGCCTGTGACCAGTGGAGTGCTACAAGGATCAGTGCTGAGTCCTCTGCTTTTTGTCATTTACATAAATGATTTGGATGCGGCCATAAGAGATACAGTTAGTAAGTTTGCAGATGACACCAAAATTGGAGGTGTAGTGGACAGCGAAGAGGGTTACCTCAGGTTATGACAGGATCTTGACCAGATGGGCCAATGGGCTGAGAAGTGGCAGATGGAGTTTAATTCAGATAAATGCAAGATGCTGCATTTTGGGTAAGCAAATCTTAGCAGAACTTATACACTTAATGGTAAGGTCCTAGGGAGTGCTGCTGAATAAAGAGACCTTGGATTGCAGTTTCCTAGCTCCTTGAAAGTGGAGTCGCAGGTAGATAGGATAGTGGAGAAGACATTTGGTAAGCTTTCCTTTATTGGTCAGAGTATTGAGTACAGGAGTTGGGCGGTCATGTTGTGGCTGTACAGGATATTGATTAGGCCGCTGTTGGAATATTGCGTGCAATTCTGGTCTCCTTCCTATCAGAAAGCTGTTGTGAAACTTTAAAGGGTTCAGAAAAGATTTACAAGGATGTTGCTAGGGTTGGAGGATTTGAGCTACAGGGAGAGGTTGAACAGGCTGGGGCTGTTTTCCCTGGAGCGTCGGAGGCTGAGGGGTGACGTTATAGAGGTTTACAAAAATAAGAGGGGCATAGATAAGGTAAATAGGCAAATTCTTTTCCCTGTGGTCAGGGAGTCCAGAACTAGAGGACATAGGGCGAGAGGGGAAAGATATAAAGGAGACCGATGGGGCAATGTTTTTACACAAAGGGTGGTACGTGTATGAAATGAGCTGCCAGAGGATATGGTGGAGGCTGGTACAATTTGAACATTTAAAGAAGCATTTGGATGGGTATATGAATAGGAAGGGTTTGGAGGGATATGGGCCAGGTGCTGGCAGGTGGGACTAAATTGAGTTGGGATATCTGATTGGCATGGACGGGTTGGACCGAAGAGTCTGTTTCCATGCTGTACATCTCTGACTCCTGCTCATGCTTTTTCAGTATGGCAGGAATCGGTTCCAGTGCTGTTCCGCTCTTTTCAGAGTTTTGCGAACTCCAAGAGTAGATGCTGTAACGCCACTGAGCTCAGAGACACCACCATGGGAGTTGAGGTAGCAGTTGCGGGTGTCACCAACATATTAGGGAACTGGTACTGGAAAAGCACAGCAGGTCATGCAGCATCCGAAGAGCAAGAAAATCGACGTTTCTGGCAAAAGCCCTTCATTACCAAGTGCTCACTTTCACATAGTAGAGGCGTGCCCTGCCTGCTATGCTCCTCTTGCTTCCCTTTTCCTTGTTTGGCTTCATCTCGACTCCAAAGCCTCCAAATCCATATTGGAAAAGGTTCTGTGTTCTGCCTGCTTTACACTGACAATTCTTCTGAGAGGTGGCTAATGCGGGGGGGATTTCTGGACCTGACTGATACCCTGTTCCAACAGATGGGAACTGGTGCAGCAGGTAAATCAAGAATTGTGAACTAGTCTTTGGTCATGGTGAGGGTATTTGATTTGCTTTGTGTTGGTGAACTGCAGCCTTTATTAGTTTTATCTGTGTTCACCTTCGATGGCTATAAATAAAACTGTTGTTTATATTTGTATTGCCTTGTGACGTTCCCCAATTTGACAATGATAAGCTATGGGGCTACAATGGGCACTGGAGATAGAGTATCATAGAATCCCTACAGTATGGGAACAGGCCCTTTGGCCCAACAAGTCCATACCAACCTTGCAAAGAGTAACCCACCCAGACCCCTACATTTACCCCTGACTATGCACCTAACCTACACATCCCTGAATATTATGGACAGTTTAGCACGGTCAATTCACTTAACCTGCTCCTCTTTGGACTGTGGGAGGAAACCGGAGCACCCGGAGGAAACCCACTCAGACAAGGGGAGAATGTGCAAACTCTACACAGACGGTCAGCTGAGGCTGAAATCAGACCCTGGTCCTTGGTGTTCTGAGGCAGCAGTGCTAACCACTGAGCCACCATGTCGCCCCAGGTGAGTTAAGGAGGATGTTTAAGCTGGATGTCTCTACGGACAAGTAAACTGTATAGCCTGGTAGTTAAACAGGGAGAGAGAATAGAGTTATAAATGAAATGGAGTATCAGTCATGTGCTGTGAGCAGCATAGCTTTGTGACTGCAAGTGGGGTTGAAAAACGCAGTGCTGGAAAAGCACAGCATGTCAGGCAGCATCTGAGGAGTAGGAAAATTGATTTTTCAGGTGCAAGCCCTTCAACAGGGCTTATCACATTCCCAATGTCCAAAACATCGACTCTCTTGCTCCTAGATGCTGTCTGACTTTCTGAACTTTTCCAGTGCCACACATTTTGACTCTGACTCTCCAGCATCTATAGTCCTACTTCTTCCTAGATGCTGCGAGTGGGTCCAATGCCAGATTGTTAACACTTGCCCTGGCTCACAGCACTTGATAAAGATGGCATAGCCAGAAACGATGTCTGTCTTTTGGTGGAAAAATAACTGAGTGCTCAAATACATTTGTAGTCACAAAGCTGATGTTGGCAAGACCAAGCTCTTATTCTTATCCAATATCACCCTGAAATACTAATCATTTTAGTGAATCCCAATTGCAGAGAATTCTGAATTCTCACACATACTTCTAGAATTTCTTCTTGGATTAGTGGCTCCTTTATATTCAATTGTACCTAGTATTACATTTCCCAAAGTGGAAAGATATTTTAAACGTCTACCTTATTTTAAAACACAAGAGCTTGATTAAGTCATCTCTCTGAAATAATTCTTTTAGAGGATGGCCTCCCATCTCCACAAATTTATTCACAAAAGCAATGCCTTTGATAATATTACTATATTTCACTAAGTTAGGCTTTCCAGGGCTCAATATTCCTGACATTCATCCTTTTATGTCAGCCAGGTCACCCTAATTGGGATTGTTAATCTGGTCCAATCAGGGACCTCCTATTCAGTGAGGTTGAGGTGGCTGACCTTGTCACAATCATTGCATCTTCGCGCTTCTCTTTTCTAACCAAAGAGTTGCTGCCGTCAGCTTCACCTGATAGCATCAGCCATTTCTAGTATCAGCCCTTTGCATCACTGCCTGCACTCTTTTTATAAAATGGAAAACCAGAACTGTGCACTGCTCAAAATAGATTTAAGTTTCAATACAAATTCAAAAGTGCATCTTTACATTTCAAGCTGATGCTGTTATGAAATGAACCGTAACACTTAATGGTCATGTTAAACTACATCGGTATTTTTA
This sequence comes from Hemiscyllium ocellatum, assembly GCF_020745735.1. NCBI lineage: Eukaryota > Metazoa > Chordata > Chondrichthyes > Orectolobiformes > Hemiscylliidae > Hemiscyllium > Hemiscyllium ocellatum. Next base: position 119,868,697 of record NC_083402.1, on the reverse strand, counting down.
GATGGGTTAGCTAGACAAAATTCAATTCACATAGCAATGATCCAACTTACTTCAGCCTCATCTACATTTACTTTACAGAAGATCACATCAGGATATTGCTCTGGAAGATCCTAGGGGGAAAGAAAAGGTAAAAATTTTCTCTTCATGTAGGAGCCACTTAAATTTTTCCAAACTCCGATTGTATTATGAAATTTCCAGAAGTATGTCCAATCTAGATTGTCCATCTGTCTTTGTAAACCATTCTGAAGTGATGTGATTGGATGACAGTATTCCTCAACCTCATGATTACTTCTATGGTGAATGAAAAGTGTAGTAAGAGATAGCATTACAGCTGTACTTAGGGAGGATATTCCTGGGAATACATCCAGGGAGATTATTTGAGTGGAACTGAGAAATAAGAAAGGGATGATCCCTATATTGGGATTGTATTACAGATCCCCAATACTCAGCAGGAAATTGAGAAACAAATTTGTATGGAGGTCTCAGCTATCTGCAAGAATAATTTAACTTTCCAAACAGACTGGGACTGCCAGTGTTAACAGTTTAAATGGAGAGGAATTTGTTAAGTGTATAGAAGAACACTTCTGATTCAGTATGTGGATATACCTACTAGAGAAGGTGCAAAACTTGACCTAACTTTGAGAAATAAGGCAGGGCAAGTGACTGTGGTGTCAGTGGGGGAGCACTTTGGGGCCAGTACTCTATTAGTGACCATAACTCTTTTAGTTTTAAAATAGTGATGGAAAAGGATAGACCGGATCTAATAGTTGAAGTTCTAACTTGGAGGAAGGCCAATTCTGACTCGTATAAGGCAAGAACCAGCAAAAGTTGATTATCTGTGAAATTTTCACCTCCAAATGGGATGGCTGGAAAAATAGGAAGCCTTTAAAAATTAGATCACAAGAGTCCGGAGGCAGTATATTCCTGTTAGGGTGAAAGGGAAGGCTGGTCGGTGTTGGGAATGCTGGATGACGAGAGAAATTGAAGCTTTGGTCAAGAAAAAGATAGCATATGTCAGGTATAGGCAGCAGAGATTGAGTGAATCCTTAAAAGAATATATCTGATCTTGTTGAGCTGAATGGCCTGTTTCCACACTGTTGGGATTCTAAGATTCTATAAAGGCAGTAGGTGTATACTTAAGAGGGAAATCAGGAGGGCAAAAAGTGGACACAAGGTAGCTTTGGCAAATCTGGTTAAGGAGAATCCAAAGGGATTCTATAAATACATTAAGGACACAAGGGTAACTCGGGAGAGAATAGGGCCAAAAAAAAGAGAAAATCTCAGCAAGTCTGGCAGTATCTGTAAGGAGATAAAAGAGCTGATGTTTCGAGTCTAACTGACTCTTTGTCAACCCGAGAGAATAAGGTCCCCTCAAAGATCAGCAAGGCAGCCTATGTGTGGAACTGCAAAAGATGGGGTGTACTAAACAAGTATCTTGCATCAATGTTTGCTGTGGAAAAAGACATGGAAGATATAGAATGTGGAAAAATAAATGGTGACATCTTGAAAAATGCACATATTACAGATGTGGTGGTGCTGGATGTCATAAAACGCATAAACGTGGATAAATCCCCAGGACCTGATCAAGTGTACATCAGAATTCTGTGGGAAGCTAGGGAGCTATAGGGAGAGGCTGAACAGGCTGGGGCTGTTTTCCCTGGAGCGTTGGAGGCAAAGGAGTGACCTTATAGAGGTTTACAAAATTATGAAGGGCAATGGTAGGATAAATAGACAAAGTCTTTTCCCTGGGGTCAGGGAGTCCAGAACTAGAGGGCATAGGTTTAGGGGGAGTGGAAAGATATAAAAAAAGAGACCCGAGGGGCAACGTTTTCACGCAGAGGGTGGTATGTGTATGGAATGAGCTGATAGAGGAAGTGGAGGAGGCTGGTACAATTACAACATTTGAGAAGTGTTTGGAGGGATATGGGCCGGGTGCTGGCAGGTGGGACTAGATTGGGTTGGGATTTCTGGTCGACATGGATGGGTTGGACAGAAGGGTTAGTTTCCATGCTGTACATCTCTATGACTATGAATATAATGTGGGCAATGTGAACTTGTCCACATTGGTGAGAAAAATAGAAGAGAGTGTCATTGTTTAAATGGCGAACAATTCCTCTAGCTTCCAATGAAGATTGAGATGTGCAGTAATGCTCCCTATGAAGAACTAGTCATCAGTGGCTCTGAGCTGGAAGGTTCAGGAGTTCAAGACCAACTCCAGACCCTTTTGTTTGCTATGAAGAATCCAACACTGGTGCAGGTAAACCATCTGTAATGATGCCAAATTTCCACTTTGGATGAATGGTTAGGGTATCTGATTGTAAAAGCATCTAAAAGTCAGAAAACTGATGGTAGAGAAACAGGAGTCTACTGCCTCCTTCTTCTCTCTGACAGAATATAAAGTTACTGTGGTTCTACTGGACCACAGAGCTGCTCTGATTACAGAGACCACTGGCAGTTAGTTTAACCTTAGGGTCACCATGCCGCAGGTGAGGGCAAGGTTGAGAATGTGAAACCTTAAATGGTAACCTCAGCTGGTTTAATTGCCATTGCTCTGCATCACAAGCCAGCTGAATACAGAATGTAATCTGACTGTATCAAGGGCTTGATTAGGATATTTAATATTTCATTTACTTGTTTTAAACGCAGTTCTGATTTCTAATATGATCCTATACAATGTCCATGTGATCCCTCTGCCCAAGTAAATACTGAAGCAAAGTGTTTATTTAACATTTCTGTCATTAAACTGACGTTGCCTGTGAGATTATGCTGTTCATTAATTATGAAGCCTTATTCCTGTGATTTTAATTTGGACATGTTTTTCAAATATCTAGTATAAGATGATGTGTTTGTGAAAGTTATTTAAATAAAACATTGGCTACAATTCCCCTGCTTGATTGTGTTGAATAAATCCTGGACCCTGCACATTAATTACAATTGGGGAAATTGTCAGGATTATGGATTTGAAGCTGAGTTTGTCATTCAAGAATAATTAACTGTTCAACAGTTTGATCACATGGACCACTTGAAAATATAACAAATTCTTACCTGGTACCATTTTGAAACTGTTTGACAAGGGGTGCACCAATTTGCATAGAAGTCAATCACAACTAATTTATTCCCAGCCTCCTTTATTTTCTCAGCAAATGCGTTCTGAAAAAAATAAAAAAAAAGAAAATCAGGTCATTAATTTGATTTAAAAGAATACAAATTTTCATCGTAAGAAGAGAACTGGGTCAGGAGTCACTGCATGAAGCTAACATATGGGAGAGGAAAATGAGTATACTTCCTCTGTGCATGTATCAACCTTACCAAACTTGGAAATCTGGCCTCAGTGTTAAAAATAAAACAAATTTTTAAACCTTAGACGCACAGTATTCTTATAAAGATTTGTATAAAAATGTTAGACTGATTTCTGATGTGTAAAATGGCAGCAGCTTGAAACCTTTAACTCACCTCTCGTAACTGTTCACTGTAGAGATTGTTAAAATGCTTGTTAGTCACATGCTAACATAATGCAAATGAATATCCAAGGGAAATGGTTAGATTCTTTTGTGTTTGAGATTGAGATGGAGATTATTATTGTTACATGCCTCAGGATTGCAAGCAACATTCATGCCACACATCAACTCATGTTTGGATTCTATCCCAGTCTTGCTGCATATGGACTCCATAAATACCAGAGGATCCACAAGTGATGCTGATCATTGTACTGAGAATGCATCGGTAGTCTCTACCCCAGACCAGGAAACATGAATATAATAACATCCTGAGCAGGTTGATTGGAAAGTATCTATTCTGAAAATTTCCTGGGATAAAAATGGATGGGTTGCCCTACAACCACAACTATCTTCTTTGTAGGTATAACTCCAATTCCCATTCCTATTCAGTCTAATTTCCTAGGGCACCTTGATGCCACATTTGGTTTGGATACTGCCTTGTTATTAAGGGCAGTCACTCATTTTCCCTGTAATCTCCATTCGGTTGTCCACATTTGGACAAAGGCTGTGATATCCTCAGGGGCTGAGTGGTTTGCATGTAATCCAAACTGAGCAACACAGTGAGCAGGTTATTGTTAAACAAAAGCGGAAGCAATGGCATAGTGGTATTATCACTACTGAAAAAGTGTTGCTGGAAAAGCACAGCAGCTCAGGCAGCATCCAAGGAGCAGGAGAATTAACGTTTTGGGCATGAGCTTTTCCTTCTTCAGAGACTACTGATGCATTCTCAACAGCCCAGTTCCTCAAAGGAATGTCCTCAGTCCAACCATCTTCAGCTACTTTTCTCATCACGTTACAAGTGGAGATGCTTGCTGATGACTGTACATTAATCAGTATCACTTGTGGATCCTCAGGTATTTATGGAGTCCATATGCAGCAAGACTGGGATAGAATCCAGACATGAGTTGATGTGTGGCATGAATGTTGCTTGCAATCCTGAGGCATGTAACAATAACAATCTCCATCTCAATCACAAAAGAATCTAACCATTTCCCTTGGATATTCATTAGATATGTCTTGCCCCACTAGCAGGACAGAGGTACACAGTTGGGATGGATTTGTCTTGGGAGTCCTTAACATTTATTCCGGATCACATGAAGTCTCATGGCTTCAGGCTAAGCGTGGGGGAGGAAACACCTATTAATTACAGCGTTTCATGTTGAAAAATATTTGGAGGAAGCATAGAGAGTGGCAAGGGTACAAAATGTACTCTGGATTTCAATGTCCACCACCAAGGGTGGTTTGACAGCAGCACTATTGCGAGCTGATTGGGTCCTAAAAAGGAGATAGCTGCTAGACTGGGTCCGCGGCAGGTAGTTTTAGGACCAACAAGATAGAAAAACATACAGGCTCCCCCCGCTATCTGAAAGTAGAGTGTTCCTATGAAACCTTTTGTAAGCAGAAATGGCATAAAACAAACAAGCATTAATTTATATGGGAAAAAATTCACTTTTTCCTCCTAAAAGTGAAAATCCTGTTTGGATTTCTTTTGGTTAGCGAGAACAGGTACAAGTGTAGGTCTTTTATAAAAGTGAAGTGGCGTAAAGTGAACTTTTGAAAAGCGGGGATTACCTGTATTTGATCTCATCCTTATCAGTCTGCTAGCTGCAGATACATCTGTCCATAACAGTATCAATAAAACGTGACCATCACATAGCCTTTGTGGACACATTGAGAATACCTTCCGTTGCGTTGTGTGGCATGGCATTATCACCAGGCGGTGCGGTGACTCAGTGGTTAGCACTGCTGCCTCACAGCACCAGGGTCCTAGGTTTGATTCCAACCTCGGGTGACTGTGCAAACTCCACACACATTCTCCTGGTGTCTGTGTGAGTTTCCTCCAGGTGCTTTTTTCTTCCCCCCCCCCCACACAAAAGATGTGCAAGTTAGGTGAATTGGCCATAGTGAATTGCCTATACTGTTAGGTGTATGAGTCAGAGGGAAAATGGGTTTGGGTGGGTTACTCTTTGGACGGTCAGTGTGGAATTGTTGGGCCGAAGTGCCTGTTTCCACACTGTAGGGAATCTAATCTAAATGGTAGCCATGATGTGGAGGTGCTGGTGTTTAACTGGGATGCACTAATTTAAAAATCAGAGTCGAAAAGTGTGGTGCTAGAAAAGCACAGGAGCAGAAGAGTCGACGTTTCAGGCATAAGCCCTACCTGACCAAGAAATAGTGTATTGAAAGCTTGTACGTTCAAATAAACCTATTGAACTATAACCTGGTGTTGTGGTTTTTAACTTCATACTAAATGGGGCAAACTTTTAAACAGATCTAGCATCTCAAGATTGAACATTCATATGGGCCATCAACACCAACACAACAAAATTGTACTCCAGCTCAATCTGCAACCACAGACTGGCATATCCCCCACAGGGGATCACAGGTGATCAACTCTGGTTGAAATGGAGAGTGCAGGAGAGCATGCCAGGAGCAGCACCAGGCACACCTAAAAATGCAGTACCAGTTTGAGGTTACCAAACTAGATTACTTGTGCCGAACTGTGTAAGCACCAAGTGATACAGAGCTGAGCTATCCCCAAAGCATTGGACCAGATCACCATGGAGCGGCATGGGTTAGCAATACTGCCTCACAGCGCCAGGGGCCTGGGTTAGAGTCCAGCCTCAGGTGACTGTCTGTGTGGACATTCTCCCAGTGTTTGTGTGGGTTTCCTCTGGGTGCTCCAGTTTCCTCCCACAATCCAAAAATGTGCAGATTAGGTGAATTGGCCACGCTAAATTGACCATAGTGTAGGTCATTAGTCAGGGGTAAATATAGGGTTATTCTTCTGAGGGTCGGTGTGGACTTGTTGGGTCAAAAGGGCCTGTTTCCACATTATAGTGATTCTAATTCTAATCTAAGCTCTGCAGTCCAGCCACATTTAGTTGTGAATGGTAGTGGACAATTAAATTAACTGGAGGATGCAGCTCTACAAACATCCCCATCCTCAATGATGGAAAAGCCTATGCAGTGCAAAAGTACAGGCTGAAGCATTTACAACAACCTTCAGTGACAAGTGCCGAGCCAATGATCCATCTTGGCCTCCTCCAGTGCTTCCCAGAATTGCAGATGCCAGTGTTCAGCCAATTTGATTCACTCCACACAGTATCAAGAAATGGTTGGAGACATTGAATACTGCAAAGGCTCTGGGCCTAATAAAATTCTATTAATAGTACTGAAGACTTGGACTCCAGAAGTTGCTGTTCCCCTAGCCAAGCTGTTCCAATGTAGTTACATCACTGGCATTTACCTGACAATGTGGAAATTTGCCTGGATATGTCCTGTACACAAAAAGCAGGAGAAATCCAACATGGCCATTTACTGCCCCAGTCTACACTCAAATGGTAGAAGAGGTCATCAATAGTGCTATTAAGCTGCACCTGCTCAGCAATAATCTGTTCACTGATACCTAGTTTGGGTTCCACCAAGGCCACTCAGATCCTGACCTCATTCGTTTTTATTTCAAAAATATACTTTATTCATAAAATTATTTGGATCTCTATACAATTGGTCATGCCATTCTTGTGCACATATTACATTGCTTTACATACTAACATTGAAATTTATTTTTCATATAAACAAGTCTATACATTTACTATCCATCTCTTCTGCTGAGGTGTCAGTGGAGCCCAAATGACTGGGTGGGTCCCCTGTTCTTCTTAGGTAGGCAGATGTTACACGGCTGCAGGATGAATATCTCTGTGAGGAGATTTGCTACTGTCACTCAGAAAGATTTAAAACTAATGGGGTGGGGGGTGGGAACTAAAACAAAAAAAAGGTGAGAAAAGAGAAAAGGCTGGAGGTTGCTATGGTAGCTAAAGCGAGCAAGTCAAATAGTCAAGGCACACGAGAGCTTGCAGAGAATGAAGTAAGACTGATAAATTAAACTGCATTTAATGCAAGAGGACTGACAGGTAAGGCATGAATGTAGTGCATGGTTGGGAACACGGAACTGGGATAACATAGCTATTACAGAAACATTGCTCAGAAGTGAACTGCATTGGCAGCTTAATGTTAGAGCATATAAATACTATATGAAGGATAGAAAGGGAGGCAAGAGAGGAGGGGGAGGTAGAGTTTTTGATTAGGGAGACCATCATGGCTGCAGAAGATGGTGCAACTCATTTGGTACTTATTCCCCCAAATGTGCAGGACTGACAATTAATGAGCTGTAATGAAAAGCCAGTTTTCGCTCTTAGTATCTTACTAACACAGATTCCTGACAGAGTGCACCTTCCAAACTACTCCTGAATTTAGAACTTTCTTTCCAATTTCTTCACTGTCACTGAGCCAAATTCTAGGGAAATCATCTCCATTCTTGGGAGATTATATAGTGATTAACAGGTGTGGAACTGAGAAACAAGAAAAGGGATTTTTTGGGGGGGTTTATATTATAGGCCCCCTAATAGTCAGCAGGATATTGAGAAACAAATTTGAGAGGAGATCTCATATCTGTGAGAAAAACAGGGTTGTAATGGTAAGGGATTTAACTTTCCAAACAAGTCTATGTTAAAAGCTTGGAGGGGGAGGGATTTGTTGAGTGAATAAGAGAGTTTTCTTGAGCACAATGTGTGGATGTACCTATGAGAAAAAAGGAGCAATACTTGACATTCTATTGAGAATTAAGACAAGATTGAGGTATCAGTGATGGAACACTGTGGCAACTGATTAACTGTGTTTTAAAACACAGTTATGGAAAACTTATGATCAAAAAGTTAAAACTCTGAATTGGAATACGGCCAACTTTTACAATATTAGACAGGAATATTCAAAGGTTGATTGGGGGAGGCTATTTGCAGATAAAGGGAAGTGGGTGGCCTTTAAGAATGATATAACAGAATCCAGAGACACTATGTTCCTGTTAGTGTGAAGGGCAAGGCTGGTGGGGAAAGCTGAATGACTAGCAAAATTGAAGCTCTGGTCAAGAAGAAAAAAAAGAGGCATATATCAAGCGAGGATTGAAGGAATCCCAGGAGTATAAGGGCAGTAGGAGTATACTTAAGAGGGAAATCATGAGGGCAAAAAAGGGGACATGAGATAGCTTTGGCAAATAGAGTCAAGGAGAATCCAAAAGAGATTCTATATGTACACAAAGGACAAAAGAATAACTAGGGAGAGAATAGAGTCCCTTAAATATCAACATGGCCATCTTTCTGTGGAACCACAGGAGATGGGTGAGATACTAAATAAATACTTTGTCAGTATTTACTGTGAAGGACATGGAAACGAAGACACTTGGGGAAATAGTGATATCTTGAAAAGAATTCATATTACAGAAGAGGAGGTGTGGAGATCTTAAATATTTAAAGGTAAATAAATCCCTGGGAAATATTTTCCAGAACTTTTGTGGGAAGCTAGGAAAGAGCTTGCTGGGTCCCTTGCTGAGATATTTGTAACATCGTTAGCCAAGGGTAAGGTGCCAGAAGACCAGAGGTTGGCTAATGTGGTGTAATTATTTAAGAAAAGCTGTAAACTGTGAGCCTTATATTAAGGAAGTCCAAATCTAGAGGGCGAAGGTTTAAAGGAGAGAGGAGAAAAGATTTTGAAAAAAAAAGGACTGAGGTAATTTTTTCCACACAGAGGGTGATGCATGTAGGGAACCACTACCAGAGGAAGTGAAAGAGGTGGATACAATTAGAATATTTGAAAGGCACCTGAATGGATATACAAATAGAGGGATGTGGGCCGAAAACTGACGAATGGGATGAGGTCAGATTGGGATGTCTGATTGATGCCAGACAAGTGGGACCGAAGCTTCTATGTGCCATATGACTCTAGAGTGAACTGAGTGAATAGATTGAGGGACGACTATAAATAAGTAGTAAGGGGGTAAAAAACAATGACTGCAGATGCTGGAAACCAGATTCTGGATTAGTGGTGCTGGAAGAGCACAGCAGTTCAGGCAGCATCCAAGGAGCAGCGAAATCGACGTTTCGGGCAAAAGCCCTTCATCAGGAATAAAGGCAGAGAGTTTGAAGTGTGGAGAGATAAGCTAGAGGAGAGTGGGGGTGGGGAGAAAGTAGCATAGAGTACAATGGGTGAGTGGGGGAGGGGATGAAGGTGATAGGTCAGGGAGGAGAGGGTGGAGTGGATAGGTGGAAAAGGAGATAGGCAGATAGGACAAGTCCGGACAAGTCATGGGGACAGTGCTGAGCTGGAAGTTTGAAACTAGGATGAGGTGGGGGAAGGGGAAATGAGGAAGCTGTTGAAGTCCACATTGATGCCCTGGGGTTGAAGTGTTCCGAGGCGGAAGATGAGGCGTTCTTCCTCCGGGCGTCTGGTGGTGAGGGAGCGGCAGTGAAGAAGGCCCAGGATCTCCATGTCCTCGGCAGAATGGGAGGGGGGAGTTGAAATATTGGGCCACAGGGCGGTGTGGTTGATTGGTGCGGGTGTCCCAGAGATGTTCCCTAAAGCGCTCTGCTAGGAGGCGCCCAGTCTCGCCAATGTAGAGGAGACTGCATCGGGAGCAATGGATACAATAAATGATATTAGTAGATGTGCAGGTAAAACTTTGATGGATGTGGAAAGCTCCTTTAGGGACTTGGATAGAGGTGAGGGAGGAGGTGTGGGCACAGGTTTTACAGTTCCTGCAGGTGGCATTTAAGGAGGTAATTTACAACTCAGCAAAAAAAATGTATCCGGAAAAAAAATTCTAAGGGAGTAGCTAACCAAGGAAGTTGAAGAAAGCATTTAGTTTTTAAAAAGTAAAAGACTAATGTCAATGATAGTCCTGAAGTTAGGGTTAAATTCAGAATCCAGCAAAGGCCGACTGAGAAGAAAACAAAGACAGAAAATAAACGACTGAGACAAACTAGCCAGGAATATTTAAAAAAAACAAACTGACAGTTTCTTTAAATATAAAAACTTAGCTAGTAGCCAGGTTATGGGGTGCACTGACTGGAAATATAGTGCAGGCAGGTTCAATTAAATGTTCAGGAGAGCGTTAGATGATTATAGTCCTGCATACAATTCTATTCAAATAAAAGACAAGAAATCGGCACTCGGCACTGCCATGAACAGCATTTGCAGTCGCAATGGCTCGAATGGCCTGGTTCTGACTGTAACAATTCTACGTTTGTGACACAGTCTCGCAAAGAAACCTTTTGATGGTTGGTGAAGGAAACGTTTGCTGAAAGCAACAAGAGATTAGTCGCAACTCTGACTTCCTGACCAATGGAATAACTATCTGCCGGGCGGTGGCTCATTTTAACTTCGATCCTATTGGCGAGTGCAAGTTACTGAAGTAGGTATACACCGTTCCCAATGCCATAATACTCCAGTTACATTTTAAAAAGAGTCTCATGGAAACAGTGGCAGACTTCGGAGATCGTACACTCAACACTTGGCTTTATCTGCGTGACTCACAATCCCGGAAATCGTACATTAAACTCACGAGGTGAAACTTTATACATATAAGAACACGTTGAAAATAAACATCACAGTTACTTGATCTTTAAGAATGTAGATCATTGTGTCCGGTGCTTAGTCTGTATACTATAACCTAATGAAGGGCTATTGCCCGTAACGTCGATTTTCCTGCTCCTCGGATATTGCCTAGCCTGCTGTACTTTTCCAGCACCACACCCTCGACACTATCACCAACAGACCAGAACCCTGCAATTTATTTAGTGAAAGAGGAGGAACTGGTTGGACCAGTTGAATAGTGAACAAGCAAGTTATTGTGTCATTCCTGTTTTCCTGCTAGCAAGCTGGTGCAACTCAGATCTTTTGCCCGAAACAACGATTTCGCTGCTCCTTGAATGCTGCCTGAACTGCTGTGCTCTTCCAGCACCACTAATCTAGCAACTCAGATAGTACAGTCTGCAGGATTGTCCAATTAATAAGCTGTGACGAAAAGCCAGTGTTAGCTCTTATTAACACAGACTCCTGACAAAGAGTGTGCCCTCCAAGCAACTCCTGAATTTCGAACTTTCTTTCCAATTTCTTAACTGCCAAGGACTCAAATTCCAAGGAACTCCCTCCCTAACTTCACAGTGTGTGTATCCACACCAAACAACCTGCAGTGATACAAGAAGGTGACTCAGGACTACCTGTGATTTGATTTATTGTTATCCCATGTACCTGAGTGGCAGGTGGGCGGCACGGTGGCACAGTGGTTAGCACTGCTGTCTCACAGCGCCTGAGACCCGGGTTCAATTCCCGACTCAGGCGACTGACTGTGTGGAGTTTGCACGTTCTCCCCGTGTCTGCGTGGGTTTCCTCCGGGTGCTCCGGTTTCCTCCCACAGTCCAAAGATGTGCGGGTCAGGTGAATTGGCCGTGCTAAATTGCCCATAGTGTTAGGTAAGGGGTCTGGGTGGGTTGCGCTTCGGCGGGTCGGTGTGGACTTGTTGGGCCGAAGGGCCTGTTTCCACACTGTAAGTAATCTAATCTACATTGAAAACATCTGTTTTGCCACCAGTACAGGCAGATCATAACAAACAAGGATGTACAGATCATAGGGTGTTTAGACAGAGTGAGGCATTTACAGCTGCACATGAAGTACACAAAAGCACGATCGACATTAGGTTTGAAATTAGTTCCATTCAACCGTCTAATAACAGCAGGGAAGAAGCAGTTCTTGAACCTGTTGTTAAGTGTGTTCAAGTTTCTGTATCTCCTGTCTGACTGAAGAGGTCAGAGGAGCATATTACCTTTTAAGGGTAAATAGGAATGTGCAATAAATCCCTGTCCAGTCAGCAATGCTCGCATTTTGTGAATACATTTCAAAATTTATGCTTAGTCATGCAGCTTCAAGAAATGTTTATACACTGAGCTTATTGTATGGAAATGATTAGCTTACCTACAGTGTGGAAACAGGCCCTTCAGCCCAACAAGTCCACACCAACCCTCCAAAGAGCATCCCACCTAGACCCATTCCCCTACATTTACCCCTTCACCTAACACTATGGGCAATGCAGCATGGCCAATTCACCTAACCTGCATCTTTGGACTGTGGGAGGAAACCAGAACACCCCTACACAGACACGGGGAGAGTGTGCAAACTCCACACAGACAGTTGCCTGAGGCAGGAATTGAACCCAGGTCTCTGGCACTGTAAGGCAGCAGTGCTAAGCACTGTGCCACCATGCTGCCCACACATGAAAACTGAATTAAAAAAAAAATTCACAAGATGAGGGATCGCTGGCTTGGCCTGCATTTATTGCCTAGAGGGTGGTTGAATATCACATGTGACATTGTTGTGGGTCTGGAATCACATGGAGGCCAAACCGAGCAAGGATTGCAGTTTCCTTCCCTAGGGTTTTTCTGACAGTTGACAATGGTTTTATGGCCATAATTAGGTTCTTAATTCCACCTTATTTTTATTGAAATCAAATTTCCCATCTGCAAAATGTCCAGAGATAATACCACGAGGGTAATGCCATCATGATGCGAACCATTAAAGTGCGAATCTTAAGACCAGTAATAGAGTTATAGAGATGTACAGCATGGAAACAGACCCTTCGGTCCAACCCGTCCATGCCGACCAGATATCCCAACCTAATCTAGTCCCACCTGCCAGCACCCAGCCCATATCCCTCCAAACCCTTCCTATTCATATACCCATCCAAATGCCTCTTAAATGATGCAATTGTACCAGCCTCCATCACTTCCTCTGGCAGCTCATTCCATATACGTACCACCCTCTGTGTGAAAAGGTTGCCCCATAGGTCTCTTTTATATCTTTGCCCTCTCACCCTAAACCTATGCCCTCTAGTTCTAGACTCCCTGACCCCAGGGAAAAGACTTTGCCTATTTACCCTATCTGTGCCCCTCATAATTTTGTAAACCTCTATAAGGTCACCCCTCAGCCTCTGACGCTCCAGGGAAAACAACCCCTACCTGTTCAGCCTCTCCCTATAGCTCAAATCGTCTAACCCTGGCAACATGCTGGTAAATTTTTTCTGAACCCTTTCAAGTTTCACAACACCTTTCGGTAGGAAGGAGACCAGAATTGCCCGCAATATTCCAACAATGGCCTAACCAATGCTCTGTACAGCTGCAAATGACCTCCCACTTCCTGTACTCAGTACTCTGACCAATAAAGGAAAGCATACCAAATGTCTTCTTCACTATCCTATCTACCTGCGACTCCACTTTCAAGGAGCTATGAACCTGCACTCCAAGGTCTCTTTGTTCAGCAACACTCCCTAGGACCTTACCATTAAGTGTATAAGTCCTGCTAAGATTTGCTTTCCCAAAATGCAGCACCTCACATTTATCTGAATTAAACTCCATCTGTCGCTTCTCAGCTCATTGGTCCATCTGGTCCAGATCCAGTTGTAATCTGAGGTAACCCTCTTCGCTGTCCACTACACCTTCAATTTTGGTGTTATCTGCAAACTTACTAACTGTACCTCTTATGCTCGCATCCAAATCATTTATGTAAATGACAAAAAGCATAGGACCCAGCACCAATCCTTGTGGCACTCCTCCAGTTTGAAAAACAACCCCCCAATACCCCCCTCTGTATTCTATCTTTGAATCAGGTCTGTATCCAAATGGCTAGTTCTCCCTGTATTCCGTGAGATCTAACCTTGCTAATCAGTCTCTCATGGGAAACCTTGTCGAATGCCTTACTGAAGCCCATATAGATCACATCTAGTGGTCTGCCCTCATCAATCCTCTTTGTTACTTCCTCAAAAAACTCAGTTAAATTTGTGAGACATAATTTCCCATGCACAAAGCCATGTTGACTATCATTAATCGTCCTTGCCTTTCCAAATACATGTACATCCTGTCCCTCAGGATTCCCTCCAACGACTGAGGGCAGGCTCACTGGTCTATAGTTCCCTGGCTTGTCCTTACCACACTTCTTAAAGAGTGGCACCACGTTAGCCAACCTCCAGTCTTTTGGCACCTCAATTTAGAGTTTCAACTTTCCATCATTATTTTAAATCTAATAGAATTATGGTCGCTGGTCCCAAAGTGCTACCCCACTGACACCTCAGTCACCTGCCCTGCCTTATTTCCCAAGAGTAGATCATGTTTTAACCTTCTCTAGTAGGTACATCCACATACTGAATCAGAAAATTGTCTTGTACACACTTAACAAATTCATCTCCATCTAAACGCATAACACCATGGCAGTCCCAGTCTATATTTGGAAAGTTAAAATCTCTCCCATAACCACCCTATTATTCTTACAGATAGCTGAGATCTCCTTACAAGTTTGTTCCTCAATTTCCCTCTGACTATTAGGGGATCTATAATACAATCCCAATAAGGTGATCATTCCTTTCATATTTCTCAGTTCACCCAAATAATGTATCTGGATGTATTTCTGGGAATACCCTCCCTCAGCACAACTGTAATGCTATCCCTGATCAAAAATGTCACTCCCCTCCTCTCTTGCCTCACTTTCTATCCTTCCTGTAGCATTTGTATCCTGGAACATTAAGCTGCCAGTCCTGCCCATCCCTGAGCCATGTTTCTGTAATTGCTATGATATCCCAGTCCCATGTTCTTAACCATGCCCTGAGTTCATCTGCCTTCCCTGTTAGGCCCCTTGCATTGAAATAAATGCAGTTTAATTTATTAGTCTTATCTTGTCCCTGCCTGTCCTGACTGTTTGACTCTCTTCTGTTCTCAACTGTACCAGTCTCAGATTGATCTCTTTCCTCACTATCTCCCTGGGTCCCCCCCCCACCCTACTCATTTAAATCCTCCCCAGCAACTCTAGCAAATCTCCCTGCCAGTATATTAGTCACCATCCAATTTAACTGCATCTGAGCTGTGGACCATAAGGCATAAGAGCAGAAGTAGGCCATTCAGCCCATTGAGTCTACTCTACCATTTAATGAGATCATAACTGATCTGACAATCCTCAACTCCACTCTCCTGCCTTATCCCCAAAGCCCATAATTCCCTTATTGATTGAAAATCTGAATTCCTCAGCCTTGAATATACTTAATGCCCCAGCCTTGACAGCCCTCTTTGGTAAAGAATTGCATTATATTCTATTGTTGTAAGTGTAACACTTGGGATTTTGGAGAATTTAGTTTGAATTATTAATTAGCTTACAGTGGGTTGTTTTTTCTCATCAGTAGGAGGAACTTTATCTTGCCAACAGGAAGCACATATCATTGGTTAACAAAGAGTCTTGTTAGTTTTCCAAGTGGCAAGTTATTTATATGTGCGCCGTCTGACTTTTTAAAGGTGCATTTAAGGATGATTTGTATGGCAGGTTTCAGATTGCTGCATGTGTTTTCTAGGGAGTAAGATTGGCAGAAAGGTGGAGCACAGTGAATGGATGTGGTGAGATGTGGATTACATATTTTCCAGTCAACCTGTTCAGAGATGTTATTACACAACCCTGGAGCAGGTGAGGTTTGAACCCAGGCCTCCTGACTCAGAGATAGGATCATTATCACTAGACGACAAGAACCCTCTCACATATGCGATATGCTGAGGTGGTATTCAAGGAGGTGGAACACCATGAGGTAAAATCTTCAGGAATCACTCCTTGCTAGGCCAGCTAAGGAGTTTGAGTACAATGGCTGGGCAAGTGGAGGAGTTCTCCTTCCAGCCAGCTTGACGGCAGTCTATGACATACTCTGGCAAAGTGTAGCCTCTGGATCAAACTGCTAGTGGAATCCTTCCTATCAGGGTACATTTTCATCTGGTTTGCTACCTTAGTGGGAACATGGAGCTTGTGAGTGAGCTCTGGGGTTCAAACCTTGGCAATGGGAGGCATCCACCATTGGTTGTTTGGTGGTGAAATAGGCTTTGAAGGAAACTCCCACCAATAGAAGATGAGATATCAGGGTGATAAGAAGTCCAAATTATCCTGAGAGAGTGAGCTTTTTTTAATAGTATTCAGTAACATTTTGTGAGAATCTTAGATGGTTATTTCTTACACTTCAGAACCCAAAGGCCACAGGACCTTAACTGTGACAAAGCGTACGTGGAAGGCAGGAACAGCTATAACGTTTCAGACTTTATTACATCTTTATCAATCCTCCACTGCATCCTGCCTGCTGTTGGGTGGACTAGACTATCTTAGTGTGTTGCACCTGGAAACCTCTGAACTACATGCATCTTGGGAATAAAGCTTTGTTGAGGTCACCAAAGGAACACTTTTGGGAGTTGGCAAGCTATCATTAAAGAAAAGTACTTTGAGCTGATCACCTTGGTGAGAAATAACTAAGTATAATATTGCTTACCATGGAGTATCCATACCAGTTATTATACATTAGTTCACTGTGTGCTTTACAGTGCGGTTGCACTCTCATTTTCAGTTTCTCAGTAAAGATTGCTTATCTCCATCCCAGGTCCAGCTTACCCACTGCTGAAACCATCACTTATATTTGGTTAATTCCAGACTCAATTATGCTAATACTTTCCTGGCTGCCTTATTGACATTCATGAAATCTTGAATGCACTCAAAACTCTTTGTTGCTCCTGTTCTAAGTCACAACGTGTCCCTTTTTCTTATCACCCATGTTCTCTAGCTAACACTGACTCCTAAACCAGCTGCTCTACAAATTAGAAATTCCATGTTCTTTGGCTAACACTGGCTTCAAAATCAGCTACTGTACAAATTAGAAGTTCTCAACCTTAATTCCAAGTTTACCCATGGTCTTGCCACTCTTTATCTCTGCAATTTACTCCTAAGCCAGAACCCAGGAAGTATATGCTCCTCCAATTCTTGGCCCTTGCACACTCCTGATTTCAATTTCTCTATCATTGTTTTGGATCTTTTCTGTTGCCCAGGCCCCAGAATCTGGAATTTCCTTCCTAAAATCTCTCCACTTGTCTCTCCTTCTTAGATGTTCCTTAAACCATATCTATTTGTCCAAGCTTTTGGTCTTAATACCTCTTTATGACGCTCAGTCGTAAATTTCAGTATGAAAATGTACAGTGAAGAGCCTTGAGGATCATTTCTGTTTTTATAAAGATGTTTTATGTAAAGATGTTTTACCAGGTGAAAGAATCCTTTAAAAAAAATCAAAACCACATAATTTTCCTTTTCATGATTTTATTTGTATTATCATGTGATGAATGAAAGAAGGTATTCTTGCAGGATCTCTTTCACTTAATCAATATATACACATTTAGTTAAAATCAAAATTGGCTACTTGCAAAGTTCTCACTGTGGATTGGAGTTCATTCGTATCATTTCAAACTGATGCAGACAGAAGTATTATTGTGGTGTGTTTTAAATGATCATGGTTCATATGTCGTTCATGTGGAAACTTTATTGACAATACATGTCAGCAAGGTCAAAAGAATTAAAATCTGCCTTCTTTAAAAAAATTGCATGTCATGAACTAAAATTTTACAACTTTACTTCCTCAAGGTTAATCCACATGACACGTAGCCCAAAGAATGTATTAAAATGCGAAATTAAGAGGCACTCTAACCATCATCACACAGCATTATTTGAAAAACAACTTTGTATATGAATAGATACAGCTTTGCTTTACAGAATTGTATCAAAATATATCAGGATTTTAAACATACAATGAAGTACAGGTGAAGTTAAATGCCACTGTAGTGTCACCTTTCCCAGGAGTTTGGTTAATGCAGATATTTGACAGGCTTTGCAAGTTGTGATATTATTTATGAGAGGGAGAAATAGCTAGACTTTCTCCTCCTGAAAGAAAAACAGCGAAGAGTGAGTTTAAGCATTTGGTACAGTGCATTCTGATGGTCAGTTGTCCCTCAATGTTTTAGTGTTCTTGTTCTCCAAATCAGAAAGATCTGGGTTCAAGCCTGATTTTGGAGACTTAAGCAGCGAACCTAGGTCCCAATGTAGTACTGAGGGAATGCCACACTTTTCAAGATTCCATCTTTTGAATGAGACGTTAAACCAATTTATTGCCACATTTGTCAGGTGGGTGCAAAATATCCCATTTTCACTATTTCCAAGCAGAGTTGGGCAGATCTCCATGGTTTCTCAGCCAATATAAATAAAAGATTATCCAATTATTATCACATTGCTGTTTGGGACTTTCTTGTGTAAAATGGATTCTACATTTCCTAAATTGTAACACCTCAAAAATAGTTTACTGAATGTGAACCAACTGATGAGTGTGCCTCATATTCAAATAGTCTAGTTTGAATTATTTTGCATATTGTTTCAGAGCTGGATAACCTTTTTTTTAATCAAGTCATGGATTGTGGGTGTCACTGGCAAGGCCAGTATTTACTATCCCTCCTAATTCCCTCAAGAAGACAGTGCTAAACCACCTTCTTGAACCCCTATAGTGCATCTTGCTGGTTGCTGTGCTGTTTGAAAGGAAGGCCAGGATTTTGACGCAGTGATGCTGAAGGAACAGCAATATATTTGCCAGTCAGGATGCAGAAATGTAGTAGGATGGAAAATTACAGGTCACAATATCCCCATACTTCAGCTCAAATCGTCCTTTGTAAAGGACACAGGTTAGAGGACGCTGTCGAAGGAGTTTTCATGAAATACTGCAGTGCATCTTGTAGATGGTACACACTGCTGTCACTGTACTCCAGCGAGGGAGGGATTGAATGTTGAAGGTGGTGGGTGAGGTGTTGATCAAATAGGCTGCTTTGTCTTGGAAGGCATGGGACCTTGTGTGTGTTGAAACTGCACTCAGGCAGGCAAGTAAAGAATGCTGCATCACCTTCTTCATTTTAGCCTTAATGTAGATGCTTTGAAGAGTCAGGATGTGAGTTACTCATTACATAATTCACAGGTTTTGACTTTTTCTTGTAGCTATCTATTGGTTCAGTTAGGATTATGGTCAACTAAACTTTGAGTATGCTGCTAATCTTCTCAGAATTCAACATAGCACTGTCAGGACGACTTTTGCAATAGTTTTCACAATTTCACCATATTGGGTGGGATAGTGCGGAGCAGACGAACATTCCATAGCTGTAAGTGTCATTGTTGTGTTTCACATTTTCTCCATGGTATCTACTGCTTAACAAAACATATGATCTGCACCACCCCCACCACCTTGAAACTGGAGAATTTTGTTATAATAGAAATAGTTATCAGCTTTAAAAAAACACACGCAATGATTAAGTAATTGTATGGAAGTGCGGTCTATTTAAAATATTCCTTATTATCTATTCAATGCAAACTAATAAGAACAGCATTCAGGCGGGTCCAGTTTAAACAAAAAATACCTTTCTTTTGAGATAGCAAGTTGGGATGCTGCAAACAGTAATTTTTTTTGAGGTGGTGGAGTGCCAAAGAAAGAACACGTCACCACAACATCTAGAATAAAGCAGAAAAAGCAGTGGTTGCAAAGCAGGATGTTCACCGCTGAACAGAACGGAAGAGAAACAAAAGACTCAGAGTGTTTATTCAAGCATGAGGTATTCACATTACGTGGCAACAATAGTGACACTTTCAAGGGCTATAAGGTTACTGCACTCAGAAGCCTTAAAGGGGCCATATTCCTTTAATTGTTGCAATTAAGCAATTGGCAACGTTTGTCAACAAACGATGGTCAATATTGATAAGCAACATGCATCCATGACGCGGACTTAAGCATTTTAGGCTAGTAAAGCCTAATTAGGCTCAGTTGATGTTTATAGTTTCTGCCCCAACTTCTGGGAAGATCTTTGGGCTTTTCTGGGCAGGAGGGGAAAATGTGGGATGACCCTGACAGCTAGAGATAAGACCATAGTTATTGAAAGTTCTAGAGCCAGGACAGCAGGACAGAGCTGGATGAAAAATGAGGCTTTTCTGCGTGTGGAGCTTCATTTTGGACTTCGAGGAGGAGAATTTTCTTCATTTGTAGAGTCGTGAATCTTTAGCATTGTCTACCCCAGAGACATATGTACGTATGGGCATTGAGTATTTTCAAAGCTCATATTAAGAGACAATTGAATAGTAATAGAATCAGGGAATTTTGGGATGGGGAAGGAGAGTGGCATTAAGATAGGAGATGAGCCATGAGACCTGAATGAAGGAGCAGACACAAAGTTAATTCATGATGTTCTTACATTCCCTTGGAGAGAAGAGAAGGTCACAAGTAGAACTGTCTGATGAAAGGCATTGGGAGCAAGAAATGACTAGCATTTCCATTGCACCTTTCACAACTTCAGCATGTTGAAAACACTTCATAGTCAAGAGAGTAAGTGTCTGAAATGTATTTGTTGTAAGATAGGAAATAGAATAACCAACATATGCACAGCAAATGGCTACAAATAGCAATGTGAAAACGTATGTCTTGTGATTTTAATTGAAAGATAAGTATTAGCTAGGACACTGGGGAGAACATTCCAATGAGAAAAATTCAGAAATTGAAAATTTGGTTGTAATATTGGCGTAAGAGGGTGGGCATCAAGTCTCTGAGGAATTGGGACTGAAGTCCAGGTTCTGGGGCAAGTGGGACCTTTATAAGACAGACCATAGAATCTTGGCAGGACAGGGACTAATAGCCCCACAAGGAGATTTGTTAATGCTGTGAAGCTGAGATTGGCAGGATGATAGGAATTGAAGAGTGAACTCAGACTTAAGGGAGTTGAAGAGTGTGACACTGGAAGAGCACAGCTAGTCAGGCAGCATCCGAGGAGCAGGAGAATCAACATTTCAGGCATTCCTGATGAAAAGTTTATGCCTTGGATGCTGCCTAACAGGCTGTGCTTTTCTGGGGCCACACTCTTTGACTCTGATCTCCAGCATCACTTTCTCCTCGGACTTAAGGGAGGAAAGGCAAGTAAAAGAAAGTAAAATCATAGTATGTAGGAGTAGAAGATAGCCAAAGCAAGCAAGCATCAAATGAGATCAAAATAGAGAACAATGGTAATAAGGCTGAAAGAAATCATATAGTACTCACAAAGAGATGTTTTTGTTGGCTTGAATGAACAAATGGGGGCAAATAGATTATTTAATTGCCATTACAGAGACATAGCTACAGGGTGACTAAGATTGGAACTAAAATACATTTAGGTTGGATAGACAAAAAGAAAACAGAGATGGGGTTGCACTGCTAATAAAGGATGATATCAGTAAATAAGTAAGAAAGGATCAAAGGATCAGGATGTAGAATCAGTTTGTATTAATAAACAGCAAAGGGAAGCAATATTAGTGGGAATTCTTTATACAATATCAAACTGTAGTATTAATGTTGGAAATGCTATTATTAAAGAAATTAGGGTATTTTAGCAATAATGGGCAAATTCAATTTACATATAGAGTGGGTTAGCCACTTTAGCACTAATGTTATGAAGAATAAACCTCAAGAATATATATAAGATACGCTTCTGGAAAAGTATATTCAAGACCCAACTAAAGATCAGACCTTCTTGAATTGGTGTTATGTAATGAAAAAGGCTCATTAAAAAATCACTCTGTACAAGAGCCTTTGGGAAATTGTGACCATGCTATGATAAAATTCTGCACAAAATTTGATGTGACATAATTAATTTTTGAAATTAAATCTGAACAGAGGAAATTATGAGAGAATGAGGAACATGTTCGATTGGATAGATTAGGCAAATGAACCAAAACGTTTGATAGTATACAGGCAATGTTTAGTATTTGAAGAAATATGAAAATGTCTACAACAGAGATACATTTTTCTAAGGCCAACTGATATCCAGAGGGAAAGATGAATGAGCAATAGTTAATGAAATAAATTAAAGAGGTGGGATGCTCTTCAGAAGGTTGGTGTGGATTTGATGAGCTGAATGGTCTGCTTCCACACTGTAGGGATACTATGATTCTAATCTATGATTCTATTTCATTAGATCAAAGTAATTGGCTTATTAGAGTGCCAGAAAACAGTGGTAATTCTAATGATTAGAAGCAAATTTAAAGGAATTTGAGTACAAACGTGAAGATATTTTGCTGCAGTTGTATAGTCTTGAGATCTCACTTCTGATATTGTGTACAGTTTGATCTCCTTAGCTAAGGAAGCGTATTCTTGCCATAGAGGGAATGCAATGGAAGTTCACCACATTAATCCCTCTATTCTATTACTAACCAGAAAACTATCAATTGCCCCCATAAACATACTCAAAGACTGAGCTCTCTGGTAGAGAATTTCAAAGTTCACAACCCTCTGAACCAAAAAAACTAACCTCAGAGTTAAGTGGCAATTCCCCCCAATTTCTAAATTACACTTTCTAATCGTGGAAATACTATCTATCCTTTTACATATTCAGTTTCAATGAGATCACCGCTCCTTTTTCAACATTCTAGAGAATGCAGAATCAGCTTGCCTCTCTTCATAGGACATCCCCAGGAACAATCTGGTAAACTTTCATTGTACTTCTCTATGCACTAACATCTTTCCTGAGGTAAGGGGAGAAAACGGCACACACTACTTCAGATGCATTCTATCCAAGTTCCTGTACAATTGATGCAAGATTTCACTACTCCTGTACTCAAATCCTCTTGCAATAAAGCCTAACAGTTCAGTAACCTTCCTAATATCCTACAGCAACTGTATATTAGCCTTCAATGATACCGGTGATAATAGCATATGGAGATAGTGCATGAAAATTGAAGAGATGAATAGCCATGATCTAGGATTGATGAGGGCAGAGTGGTGGACATGATCTATATGGACTTTAGTAAGGCGCTCAACAAGGTTCCCCGTAGGAGATTGGTTAGCAAGGTTAGATCTCGTGGAATACAGAGGGAACTAGCTATTTGGATACAGAACTGGCTGAAAGGTAGAAGACAGAGGGTAGTGGTAGAGGGTTGCTTTTCAGACTGGAGGCCTGTGACCTGTGTGATGCCACAGGGATTGTGTTGGGTCCATTACTTTTCATCATTTATATAAATGATTTGGATGTGAATGTAGAAGGTATAGTTAGTAAGTTTGCAAATGACACCAAAATTGGAGGTGTAGTGGACAGCAAAGAAGGTTACCTCAGAGTACAATGGGATCTTGATCAGAAGGGCCAATGGGCTGAGGAGTGGCAGATCGAGTTTAATTTAGATAAATGTGAGGTGCTCCATTTTGGAAAGGCAAATCAGGGTAGATTAGATTCCCTATAGTGTGGAAACAGGCTGTTCAGCCCAACCACTCCACACCGACCCTCCAAAGAGTAACCTCCCAGACCCATTTCCCTCTGACGAATGCACCTAACACTACGGGCAATTTAGCATGGCCAATTCACCTGACCCACACATCTTTGGACTGTGGGAGGAAAATGGAGTACACAGAGGAAGCCCACGCAGACACAGGGAGAATGCGCAAACTCCACACAGACAGTCACCTGAGGCTGGAATTGAACATGGGACCCTGGTGCTGTGAGGCAGCAGTGCTAACTACTGAGCCACTGTGCCACCTTATATGCTTAATGGTAAGGTCCTAGGGAGTGTTGTGAACAAAGAGACCTTGGAGTACAGGTTCATAGTTCCTTAAAAGTAGAGTCATAGGTAGATAGGATAATAAAGACGACGTTTGGTCAGAGTATTTGAATATGAGAAATGAGAGCTCATGTTATGGCTGTACAGGACGTAGGTTAGGCCAATTTTGGAATATCACATGCAATTCTGGTCTCCTTTTTATCAGAAGGATGTTGTGAAACTTGAAAGGATTCAGAAAAGACTTGCAAGAATGTTGCCAAGAGTTGGAAGATTTGAACTATAGGGTGAGGCTGAATAGACTGGGGCTGTTTTCCCTTAAATGCCAGAGACTGAGGGGTGACCTGACAGAAGTTTATAAAATCATAAGAGGCATGGATAGGGAGAATGAATCTTTTCCCTGGGGTGTGGGAAGCCAAGAACTAGAGGACATGGATTTGAAGTGAGGGGGAAAGATATAAAAGGGACCTAAGGGGCAACGTTTTTCACACAGACAGTGGTTTGTGTATGGAATGAACTGCCAGAGGAACTGGTGGAAGCTGGTACAATTGCATTTAAAAGGTATCTGGATGGGTATATGAATAGGAAGGGTTTAGAGGGATATGGGCCAAGTGCTAGCAAATGGGACTAAATTAGATTAAAATATCTGGTTAGCACGGATGAGTTAGACTGAAGAGTCTGTGTCTGTGCTGTATATCTCTCTGACTCTAATATCAGAGTGGACTTGATGAGCTGAATGGCCTCCTCATTTTCTTATATTTCAAATTGGAAGACAACCTATCTGGCACCTCACTCTTGATAGATATGGGACACAGGTAGATACGTAAGGAATAGCCAACTGTAAGAGTTGAAAAGAAAAAAAGATAATTTGACTTATTTGTAGGAGTTTAACATGATACAGTTATAATCTCATTCTTGAGCGAAATTTCAAAGCTCATCTTTTTTAAATAAGAACCTGAATGGTTATGAAGAAGGTAATGGACTCACCTGGAGCAGTCGTTGCCACTCCAACTAGGTAGGCAGTGACATCGATTAGGTCGAATGCATTTACCACCATTTAAACATGGAGACTGGCATACAGCTAATTAAGAGACAGAAATGATACCTGTTAACCTAGACCAACAAATCACTGGACAGTTCACATGCTAGATCTGTTTAAGGTCCATGATACAATCCTATTAAGACATCCCACATAAACAAGAAATTTATATTGCCTAGATGTTGTATAATCAATCTGTTCACAGTTGTTATTACTGGATCTGGAGCAGGTGGACTTGAACCTGGGTATTCTGGCTCAATTTATGCTGGTTAATCTGGGATATCTTACTGGCAGTATATGTGAATGAATAGCTCTTCTGACTTGACCAGAATTAATCTTCATCAAATAGAGTCCATAAGTTAAACTCATGGTTTTCTAAAAACTACCTGGCCCAAAAATAAAGCAACTAAAGACTATCAAGGAGACTTTGAATAAGTGGTGGGTTTCAGTATGGATAAAGATGGTAGAGGACACAGCTTTCTTGCCACCACTTGGTTGACCTGGAGTGGGATTTGAACCTGGAGCTTCTAGTTAAAGATGCAAATACACTATCCATTGCACCAGGAAACATCCCAATTTTAAGGGAGGGCTTCAAAACTACAGATAGTTATCCTATAATGCCGTAGTTGCATTCCAGTGAAACTTTGCTTTACAGAAAATTGCTTACTATAAATAATAGGGCCTAAAGGAAAAGTATGGCTAAGGGCAGACTAGCAAACAATATCACTCACAATTGCTTAAAAATCACCCAGATGTCTAGAGCAAAGCATAGCACAGCCTGAATGAAGGTTGAAATCATATTTATTAACAAAACAAAAGTTAATTTAACACAGTTGCTGGTCTCTGTACAGTACCTGTAACAGAAAGCTGCTCTGTCGACTGCTGACATCGGTGCATGCCCACTACAGCACAAAGATTGGTGTTGACACTACACATACGCAGAATGGCACACACACTTGGGGGCACAGATCTTGGCACATGTGCAGCATGGCACAGACATCGGCGCATGCATAGAATGTTGCTTAGATTTTGGCGCAAGCCCCACTGGAATCATGCTATCTCGAAAACACCGTTCCCTAATTCCTCAGCAATGTTATAGTCAAATTACACTGCTGAAAATATGTGTTATATGTGTACAAAAGGATCAGAAGGTCCACCAGAGAAATTATTTTCATTGGCAGAAAGGCCAGACTTACAGTCATTGGCAAAAAAGCCAAAGGGAAGATTAAGAGAAATAGTGTTGTGGTGTCCTGAATTGACTGTCCTGGTTTGGTTGTGAATCAGAATCAGAAGTAACGTTCAAACAGCAATTGGATAACTACTTAAAAAGGAACAAATGTATAGGGCTACAGGGAAAGAACTGGAATTGGAGGTGGGAATGAAATGAATAAGTTTATTGAAGGACTAACATGGGCCAATAGATCAAATAGCCTGCTTTTGAACTGTGACATTCATGTCTGACTCCAATGTCATGCAACACATTCAATAGAACCAGATGGAAGCTGCCTTACCACGCTGACATCGTGAGCCTGTCCACCCTGTTGGGCAATCACATTTATATGGTGCTAAACAGAGGCCCCCATTCAAACAGGGTAGAATGCAGATTGCTGGAATAATGAGAATAAAGATACATGTTATATTTAAAAAAACACAAAACATCACCACAATACAATGAATATTTTGTCATGAAATTTGTGAGTTTCATTATTTCAGGCTTTTGCTGCCAAACCAGCAGTGAGTGGATCAAGATGTCATGGTTAGTGCAAATGGAATATTTTCAGATTTACAGTACTGCTTTCTGAACTCAATGCCAAACAAAGTCTACATGAATACTGCCTTCCTCAGGAATGTAAGTTTAGCTTGGATATAAAAGTAATTTGACATTGAGGTATGAATCTTTGATGCTGTTTTCTGTACTTTGCTTGGAGTGAACAGAATTCACTGACTTAAAAAAGAACCATGAAAATACAAAGTTACAAAATTGATCCAACTGATTGGCTCCTCAGGCCTGTTCCACACCCCCATGCCTGCACCTTTTCTGTCTCTAACATTTGTTACTCATAACTATTTGGCTTGCTAGGCCAGTCAAGAGTCAACTACATTCCTGTGGAAATGGAGTCATGTACAGATCAGAATTGGTAACGACTGGAATTTCATTGTCAGATTATTTTAAAAAACACAAATCAATAATAATTGTCGTTGTGGTCATCATTATTGAAATTCCATATTTCAGATTAATTAATTGAATTTAAATTCCACCACGTACATTTGAATTTAACCTATGCCCCAAAAGCACTAGTTGCGGCTACCAAATTACTAACCTTTGTTATTGTCGTTATAATACATTTACACAGCTTTTGCTCTCTTTCATTTCAACAAGTTATTAAAAATGGATTACCCACCATATGGTAAAGTTCTTCCAACATTTTAATACAACAGATTAGATAATAATGAATCACAGTGACAATAATTTGGTAATTTTGCTTAAAGGGCTAACAAAAGAAACCTTTTGCAAAGTTATAGCACTTCAACTATGACTTTGGCTTCATTAGCGTCAGCTATTACGGCTTGCTTTGAGGATAAGTAATTATGGGTTTTTGACAGCAAAAATTGTTCCTTGTTTTCAAGGTATCATTTGCTTTGACAACAGTAGTGTCCCAGCCCTGGGGATAAAACAAGGATGGGTTGGCAATGTACTGAATTCAGATTTCAGTTACTTTTTAAAATGCATTCTCATCCCACCCAATTATCTGTAATTGTCTCTATTCCTACAAACCAGGATATGAGTCAAGTTCTGGCAAATGGGACTGTATTAGTATAGGACATCTGGTTGGCATGAACGAGTTGACTGAAGGGTCTGTTTCCATGCTGTCCATCTCTATGACCCCAAGCCTCAGAGATCTCTGCACTTCCTTAATTCTGGATTCCTGCATACACCCTTTGGTGGCTGCATGATATGCATTCCATTGCCTTAATCAGAATTTCCCCTTAAACCTTGCTGTTGAAGTAAAGTTCTTGGATGCTGTTTTCTGTAGCTTGCTAGGAATGGACAGGCTGCTTACTTAAGAAAGAACCATGCGGGTATTAAGTTAGAAAATTGATAGGTTAGATGAAACCGACTGTCTCCTCAGGTCTGTCCAATACATTCATAACAATTAGAGTGATCATGGCTGAATATCTACACCTCTGCTGTCCCTAATGTTTGTTACTCATAACTAATTATTGTTGAACTGAATGGCTTGCTAGGCCAGTCAAGAGTCTTTAAGATGCGCCCTAAAATTATTTCTTTGACCAAGATATTGGCTACCTGCCCTAATATATGTTTTAGTCTCAGAATATTCAGGTAAAGATAAGTAGACTAGATGGGTTTTCAAGCCAATTAATAGTGATTACATGGTCACCATTCGTTTAGCTTTTAATTCCAGATTTTTTGAAAATTTAATTCAAATTTTACCATTTGTCATGGTGAGATTTGAACCCTTACCCCCAGAACAATAACCTGGCATTCTGGATTAGTGGTCCAGTGACATTACCAGTACACTAGCTTGTGCAAATTGACTATCACATAGGGCAGTTTCTAGACTGCAAAAGTGATTGTGAAGTGCTTTGGGACATCTTCCGATTGTGATGGGTGCTACATAATGTAAGCTCTTTCTCTTCTTTTCAAGGGGCAGTGGAAGCTGACTGCTGAAATAGGAATTTAGCCATCTGGCAAGCGATGCATCTTGCGCTTCCTTCTTTACCGTGAATGATGGGATGCCAGTATTTACTGCTAAAATAACTCCATGAAGGCTGGTATCCTGTTACCAAGTCACCATGTATTTACATGTGCATGTTACTTGGCACTGGTTCAGCTTCCTCAGAGCCATCTCTCAAAGTGAACAGAACGCATGACACTTCTGTTTATCTCTATCAGCTACTGCTCTTTAATTGGACCAGATTAGCAGCCCCAACTGGGAACTCATGTTTTATAAGGTCCTCCTGACCAACCCTTGTTCCAATCACTACATAAACCCCTCCCCATTCCTCGGACATTCTTTTTCCTGTAGACTCCCTCAGCTTTTCCTGCACCGGGTCCTGTTTCTCCGATTCTACCTCAGATATTGGCGACATGTACCAGACTGTCGCCTATCTCTTTTGAACGAAATATCTTGGAAGAAATTCATCTTCTTCAGACAGTAACAGCATAATGACTGTGACACTGCTGGGTCCATCTTATCCTCAGAGGTTTCTTTGATGCTAGGTAGTGGAGGAGAACCTAGATGTTCTGAGGGGCCGTATATGTTTTGCTGTTTGCCTTTTTTATGAGTTTGCAGCTTTCAGTGCAGTCCATGTGCTTGTTCAGGACCAAATCTCGCACTCAAACTTTGTATGTCACGGGACCTGACCTTGCATTGACTATGCCAGATCCCATGCAGGCTATTCCTGTGGTTCCTACACCAAGCACCTTCCCCGGAAGTAAACTGCGTCTGTCACTTAGAGGAGTCTTGTGTCTGACATTGGTATTCCTGATGTAGTTTCAACCCCAACCACCAACCGCCACCACCTCCCCACCCCCCCCCCCCCCGCCCCCGCCCCCGCCCCTCCCCCCCAACTACAACCAGAGGTCCGGGAGGATCAGGTCTAACATCGTGCAGAGTCTTCTCACCATTAAAACTCTGTTGGCGCTCACCCTATAATGGTGTGAGGTGTGATCCTGTAACCAAACAGGAACTGGGACTGTTGGTTATCAAGTGAAGCTGCGGATTATTTCTTTAAGCCTCCCTTAAAAGTTTGGACTGCTCTTTCCACCTGATCATTGGACAATGGATGGTATCGAGCTGTCCTTATGTGCTAATGCCAGTTGACTTTGGGAAATATTTGAATTCCCTGAAATATTCAAATTTATTGTCTGTTGCCATCACCCCCAGGCGTCTGTGTACTGCAAAAGATGCTCCCAGCTCTTCAGTCATCTTCCCTATGTCTGACAAATGTACTCTCTGCATGTCCAACCACTTTAAATGGTTATCCACAATGACTAAGAACACAGAGTCCATGAAAGGACCAGCATAGTCAACATTTAACTGAGTGTAGGGTTTATCTGGCCATTCCCACAAATGTAGGGGAGCTGCTTGCAGTACTTTCTGACTTGTTCACACTCTGGACATTGTGTCTCCAACATATTAATGTCAGCATCCAATCCTAGCCACCAGATGTAACTTCTTGTCAACATCTTCATTTTGGAAACCCTGAGAAGACTCTGGTGGAGTTCAACCTGTATCTGATGGTGATCTTTGTTTGGACAATCATTCTTGTTCCTCATGAAAGTATGCCATCTTCTACAGTGATTTGGTCTCACTGAGTCCAGAAAGGTTTCAGTTCTGTCGGCCCTTTTGCTTCCCCCATCACCACCAGCTGTTTTAGTTTTGCGACGATGGGATTTTTTCGTATCCATAGTCTGACATTGTTACTGGTGACCAGAAGGGTGTCCAGAAGGTTTAAAACCAGAATGAACCTTTCTAATGGTAAGCTCCTTTCCATTTGTAATTGTATGCGCTGAGAATAAGAGGTCAGTGCAGAATTTGACCTGGTGCTATGGGTGGCACTTCCCTGTACTCTTTAAGTAGCCTGATCTGGGTTTGCAGCCTGTTATTATTAGACATTACATCCGTAAAGGTATTGATGGAACTTTCTCACACCAACGATCATAGCCAAACCTTTCTTCTCTATCTAGGTGTATTTTCGTTTGGCATTAGTCAGAGTCCAGGAAGCAGACACTATCGGTTGTTCTTCTCTGCTGGGTCACCAGTGAGCCAACACTACTCCAATATCATATGGGGAGGCATATGTTAGTCCTGCAACTTGTTTGGGGGGATTGTAGTGTGCCAACGCCTTAGATAATGATAGCTACGTCTTCAGTTCCCTAAAAGCTATGTCTTTTCTACAAGATTATTTCCAAGGTGAAACCTTTTTCATAGCAGATGTATGGGTACCTGGCTGGCAGCCAGGTTATGGATAATTTTTTTGTAATGATTCACCAACCCATGGATAGACCTAAGCTCAAACATGGGAGCTGGGGCACCTTTGATCGCTCTCACCTTATCTTCCAGCAGGTGTATCCCACTGTAGTCCCCATTGAAGGAACTCCATGAAGACTGGTATCCCATCACCAAGTCATCCTTTATTTGCATGTGCATAGTACATGACAGTGACCCAGCTAGCTCAGGGCTGGCTCTTTGAATGAGCAGCACCCTTCTTTCTTGTATATATTCCTGATGAAGGGCTTATGCCCGAAATGTCGAATTTCCTGTTCCTTGGATGCTGCCTGACCTACTGCGCTTTAACCAGCAACACATTTTCAGTATATCTATCAGCCAGGACTCTCTGATTGGGGCTGTTAACCTGGTCCAATCAGGGAACTCCTTTTTTATGAGATCCACTGGCTGACCTTGTTCCAATTGCCACAGCTACCTATCTCAATTTTTCCTTGAATGAACTGGCATATTAGAGCATTTCATATGGCAGTTAAGTGTCAATCACAGTGGATTTCACAGTCATTAATACTGAGACTCGCTAATTCCAGCCTTATTGCTTGAACCAATGTGAGTTGAAAATGTGTTGTTGGAAAAGCGCAGCAGGTCAGGCAGCATCCAAGGAGCAGGAGATTCGACGTTTCGGGCATAAGCCCTTCTTCAGGAACCAATGTGAACCTAATTTGATTTAATCTCATGTCCTCAGAGTGTTCACGTGGGCCTCTGAATTACTTAACCATTGACATTACACTGTACCACTGCCACTATTCCAGATAACTAGACTGCTCCTTTCACATGGACTTGAAAAAATAAAGGAGCAATAGAAAAGGGGAATTTACCTTGGTGTCCCAGTTCAACAATTATCACTCAAATCAATAGCTGCTAAAAAATCATGTTCCTGTTGTGGAATGTTGCTGTGCAGACACTGGTTGCCATGCTCCCTACATTCCAAATGTAAATTCCTCTTTTTGAATGTTGTGAAGAAGCTGTTATCATATTAGGGAGGCTTCCTCTTCCCAAAAGACATTATTTTAGGCAACTCCTGCAGGCACCACCATCAGAAGCAGTATTTGTCTTAATGTTTAATCACATGTTCCCAATCAGCCTAACTGGTCAAAACAAAATAATACATCAACTACAAAGTATTGCATTCTGAAAGAAAATTGAAAGTATTGAAAGTACTGATTGCAAAAAGCAAAAAAGGCCAGTTCTTCGCAATGGCATTAGTGATATTATTGTTCAGACTTTTAATCCAGAAACTCAGCTAATAAGTCCTGTCAAGGCAGGTGATGGAATTTGAATTTAATAAATATCGGGAATTAAGAATCTAATGATGACCATTGTTGATTGTCAGGAAAAACACAGCTGGTTCACCAATAGAAGGGAAGACACCTCACTATCCTCACCTGGTCTGGACTAGATGTGACTGCAAACCCACAGCAATGTGGTTGACTCTCATCTGCACTTTCAAATGGCCCAGCAAGCCACTGAGTTGTATCAATCTCTATGAAGTTTCAACAAAGAAAGGAAACCAAATGGACCACCTGGCATTATCCTAGGCACTGGAAATAACAATGGTACAAGTAGCCTTATTGATCCTGTAAAATCCTCCTTACTACCATCTGGGAATTGTCTAACAGACTAGTCAAGCATGAGCCTGACATAGTCATTCTCATCCCCTCCGCCTTATCCTAGATCCAACCTTCCAACTCGGTCCTGCCCTCATGACCTCCTACTTCTCCATCTTCCTTCCCACCTATCAGCTCCCTCCTCTCCGACCTATCATCATTACTCCCACCTCCATTTACCTATCGTACTCTCAGCTACTTCCCTCCCAGCTTCACCCTCCATCCATTTATCTCGCCACCCTCGAGGCTCCCAGCCACATTCCTGATGAAGGGCTTTTGCCTGAAATGTCGATTCTTCTGCTCTTTGGATGCTGCCTGACTTGCTGTGCTTTTCCAGCACTACACTCTTGACTTTAATCTCCAGCATCTGCAGTGCTCACTTTTGCATAGTCATTCTCATACCTGACAGACCAACTCCAATGGGAGACAATCTAAATGCTATCCTTTGACATTCAATGGTATTACCATCACTAAATGCCTTACCATCAACATCCTTGGGGTTACCATTGACTAGAAACTCAACTGGACTCACAACATGCATACAGTGGCCACAAGACCCGGTTAGGTGCTAGAAATACTATAGCAAGCATTATCTCCTGACTCCTCTAAGCACAGATTAGGAGTGTGATGGTAAACTCCCCATTTGCCTGGACAGGTGCAGTTCCAACAACACTCAAAAAGCTTGACACCATCCAGAACAATGCAGCCTGCCTGGTTGGCACTGTTTCCTCAGACAAGTTACTTCCACCAAGGATCAGCAGCAATACATGCATTATCTACAAGATGTGCTGCAGAAATTCTCCAAAGGATCCTCAGACTCCCAAACCCACAGCCACTTCCATCTAGATGGACAAGAACAGCAGATATATGGGAACCCCTTCACCTTCAACTTCCCCTCCAAGCCACTCACCATCCTGATTTGGAAATGTATCTCCGTTCGTTCACTTTTGCTGGATCAACATCCTGGAATTCCTTCCCTAACAATGTTGTGGGGCACCATGCAGTATGTGCACTATAACAGTTCCAGGAGGCAGCTTGACACCACCAGGGCAACTAGGGATGGGCAGTAAGTGCTGGCCATCCAGTGATGCCCATGAGTGGGTTAAAAAAAAGGCAAATGATTTACCAAAATTTGGAACAGTAATCTGTCTTTACGGTTTGCACCAAAGAACCTGTTGTATACTTTCTGCATTTTCTCTTTTACATTCTACATAAGTGGGGTTGTCCAGTTGTTGACTCATTGTTCATATGATGATCCACTTACACTTGTGATTACATATGCCAAAGGTTTTCTGGCCACTGCACAATGAATTAACCATCTGACCAGCTGTCATAAACAAGGTGAACGTGGGCCAATGAGTGCTGTTCATTTTAGTGAACCATAGATTGGACCTAGGGAAAGATGTGCGGGGACAGATGAAGGTTCAGTAGGTGATGTTGAAATTCATTTTTGAGTGGGTTGCATATTGTGAGAATCAAGAGCTTTTCATGTAATAAAGGTAAGCAGAACTGAACCTCTATGCCTGGAACCCGAAGGAATTGTATTTTAATGTACAAAACGAGGAAGAGGAACTATATATCTGACTCTTGAGCATGCCTCTGAGAATATTTGGTTTATTTTGCAACAAGGGAGTTTTGTACAGATCATGTGGCTGGCTGCCAGCTCTGGCTGGGTGTATTCATAGGAATCATCTTACATGCCTCTAACTACCTCACCCAGTTTACACCCGTCTCTGTTCTTTGCTATCAAATGTTTTTATAATCAAAACAATACAGCATTAAAATAAATTGTGATTTTTTTTTAAATGGCCTCTTATGATTCCTATCCCACATGTATTGCTCTCAGCAAGTGTCCAGGAATTCCATAATCCTCACAAACTCCAGGACAAAACTGAAATGAGTCTGCTGGAGCTTGGCATCTGTTGTAATGCTGTGTATCAGCTTACAGATTCCAGAAAATGTAAACTTCAACTGAATTAAAGATACATTGCTCATTGTGACTCACATTTCTGAGGTCTCTCAAACTGTGTGAAAGCTTCCTCAAATCAGAATTAACTACTTCACTGCTGGGGTCAGTTTGTGTTGAGTGAAAATTGGCAAATGATCAACATGTGTCCTCCCATTTGCTTTCTTAGCTATGCATCATGTCTTATGTTGGATTTTTCCACATTAATTAGCACATGCTAAATATTAAATTTAATCCAGTGTTATATTACTAATACTAAATAATGTGAAAATAAGAGCTTGTTTAAAATCTAAATTTACAGCCCACGTTTTGCATACTTGCTTTTAACTTGAATAAAATTGGAATTAAGATAAGCAAGAATATTACTAAATGGGAATTCTTTGTTGTTTTGTTGCTGGTAGTAGGATTGAGCATATTCGGGTCAGATGGACACCTGGTGCAAATAGATCAAAGTAGAAACACTTAAGGATGAATCACCAAGTAAGAACTGAATTGAAACACCTTCAATATAGAGTTCAGAACAATGGAATGAAGAGAGAAAATGCTTTCCAATTCAGGTCCATTGGAGATTATTGACTCTGTGCCCAATTTATCAGCCCCAAATGAGACTTATTAATGTCTAATATGGCAAGTGGCAGACACCTTGTGAATCTGCACCTTGAGATGAGTTCAGTTTAATAGTTACCCAGGAGTTACAGTAGTTTTTAAAAAAATTCTGTAATGTTTCTTGGTAAATATTACATTTATGTGATTTGGAACCCTCCAGATTCTCTAATGTGAATGGATTCTTTCACAGGGTTCCAGGTGTAGGGGGAATTGCCCATTGAAAATTTCAATATCTAGGGCAATTCCCATGCAGCCAGCTGCTTTAGGGATTCCATAGAGACCTCATGTGCCAATTCAATCAATGCTGTTCTAGTAACACCCTTACCATGTTTCTCTTGCCACAGAACGTTAGCATTTTAAAATTAATTAATAGGACGAGGGCCTCATACATTGGTATACATTGCCCACCTTTAATTCTCCTTGAGAAGGAGGTAGTGAGCTGCCTTCTTGAATAAAACTGAGTGACTTGTTAAAAACTGAAGGAACTGCAGATGCTGTAAATCTGAAACAAAAACAGAAGTTGCTGGTAAAGCTCAATACGTCTGGTAGCATCTGTTAAGAGAAAGTGTCACCAGATCCGAAACGTTAACTTTAATTTTCTTCACAGATGCTGCCACACCTGCTGAGCTTTTCCAGCAACTTCTGTTTTTGTGAGTGACTTTCTAAGGGCTCTTATGAATAAGTCATATCATTGTGGATTTGAAGTCACATGCATTTCATTTCAGGTAAGAACAGCAGATTTTTCATTCCTAAGAGAGTACTGGCAAACAAAATTATTTTTTTACTTGCTTTTTTTAACTATAGTCAAGGGGTTTCCTGCTTTCCATTATCAATGCATGTTTTTTTTATTCCAGATGTTGAGTTTAACTTCGCCAGCATTCATAGCAGAATTTGTGTTTGTTTCTCCAAAACTATTAATCCAGGCTTTTTGAGAATTGTCCACCAACATAATTACTATGGTACCAACTTCAAATCTTAATACAACCTATTTCCAACTTATTAGATTTATATCCCAGCTGTATCTAGTTGACTAATATTATTTTTCACCCAGCACAGGTAATGATGAACTATCATACTGGAGGCCAAGACACAACTGCTTTTCTTAAGCCCTCTTGTTAAATTGGGCAGGTTGTTTTGGGAGTGACTGAACCAGTCAACATTCAAGAAGTGTTAAGACAAGAGGCCAATTTTAACCAAATTGGTCATGCAGTACTCCATGGTACAGTAACGCTGCAGATGGCAGAATGATGCAGCCTTGTAATACTCACGGGTTTCACAGAGACGCCCCATCCATCCTTCAGGACAAGTGCATGTGTTTGGTCTTTCACAGGCTCCACCATTCTGACAGGGAAACCTGCAGACAGCTAGTTGAATAGAAACCAACAGTAAACGGTTAGTGTGAAGCATGAGTATTTAATCAAATAGTACGTGGACTAATTCCAGATAAATCCTGATCTACTGGTCAGTACCAATATTTTTCCTCCCTTTATTTTTTCATGGGATGTGGGCATAACTAGTAAAGTCAGCAGTTGTTGCCCATCCTTAATCTCCCTTGAGTTACTTGCTGAGCTATTTGGGAGGACAATTAAGAGTCACCCACATTGCTGTGAGTCTGGATATTGGCCAGACAAGGTAAGGATGGGAGATTTGCTTCCCTGAAGGACACTAGCAAACTAGTGGGATTTTTTGCAAATATTGACAATAATTTTATGATCATTATTACAGAGATTTTATTAATTGGATTTAAACTGCACTAGTTGGTGGGTGAAATTTGAATATATGTACTCAGAGGATTAACTTAAAATTCTGTGTTACCAGTCCAGTAATATTACCACTACAACCCCATCTCCCCAGTCCTGAACAAATGGAAATAGTAGATTGAAATGAATGAATATTGGCTTTAGTAAACAATATTAGTGGAGAAGTATTGAGCAATTTAGCACCTTTGATTAAGGACAAGATTAAATGCATCCCACATTGCTCAGAGGGGCAAAGCAGATAGCAGAGATTTGGATCATTATTTCTCAAACCTGTCTGGCTGTACATCTGGTGCTGGAAAGCTAATGTTGTACTACTGCTTAAAAATGAATATATCCCAATATTATTGTCCAGTATGTCTATCTTTGCTAGTGGGCAAAGTATTGAAAAAATACCAAGAGACAGTGCAAATTAACAGTGAGAAAGCATGATTGACTAGAGCAGTCAACATGAATTTCTTCTAAGAAAAGGTCATGTCTATTTTGATATGTATAACTAACATTTTCTGAGGATGTATACAGGAATGTCATTGAAAATGCAACAGGAGTTCAGTGCGAATGTAAAAGGAGGTCAGTGAGGATGCAACAGGAGAATCTATAAGTATGTACCAGGAGGGTGAATGAGGATATAATAGAAAGTCAATGAAGATGTAATAGGAATATCCATGAGGATGTAATAGAAGGTCAATGATGGTGTAACAGGAAGATGAATGAGAATATAACAGGTGGGTCAATGGAGATATAACATGAGGTCAATGAGTAAGTAGCAAGAGGGTCAGTAAGGATGTATGAATGTGTAATGGGAAGGCCAATGAGGATGTAACAGGACAGTCAATGAGACTATTACAGGAGGTCAAGGATGGTGTTACAGGATGTTAATGAGAATTTAATGGAAGGTTGAATGGAGATGTAATAGGAGGGTCAATGAGACTGTAATAGGTGAGGCAATAAGGCTGTAATAAGAATGTCAATGAGGATGCATCAGAAGGGTCAATGAAGATGCAACTGTAGGGTAATGAGGATGTAACAAGAGGGTCAATAAAGGATAGCATATTTGATGTATTTGCCAAAGGCTTTGGTAAAGCTGTTTGACAAGATCCCACATGACAGACTGGCCAGAAGAATGAGATCCAAGGAGAAGTGACAAGTTGGATCCAATATCAGCTTGGTAGCAGGAAATAAATGAATACCAAGTGTTTTTCTGATTGGATGACTGTTTCCATTGGGATTTTGCAGGGCTCAGTATTATGTGCATTGCTTTTCATGCTCTACAAAGCCAATGGTTGACTTCATTTTAGTGGACATATTTAAGCTACAAAAATTGGCCATGTAGTTCAGTGATGATGAATCATTCCACTGGTCAGGTGAACAGAAAAGCAGAGAAATGGAATTATGTCTGGAAAAGTATAACATAATGCATTTGGGGAGATTATATTGGACTTGTATAAAACAATAGGCAGACTGCAGTGAGAGTACTGCATACAGTTGTCACAAATTACAGAAAAGATATGGTCACATTAGAGAGAACATGAAATGGAGATTTGAGAGGATTTTGCTAGAAATGGAGAATTTTAACTTTGAGGAAAGATTGGTTAATAAGCATTTTATTTTCTTTTGAACAGTGGAAATTGACAGGAGGTTTGATTAATGTATATTAATTATTAAGTTACAAAATAGACTGGTTAGAAAGAATCCATTTCTGTTAGAAAGATAATAACCAAGGGGTGTAGATTTAAAGCAAAACAGAAGTTATTGGAAAAGCTGAGCAGGTCTGGCAGCAGCTGTGTAGAGAAATTAGAGTTAACGTCTCGGGTCTGGTGATGAGGCAGGGTCACTGGTTCTGAAGTGTTAACTTTGATTTTTCTTCACACATGCTGCCAGACCTGCTGAGCATTTCCAACAACTCCTTTTTTTGTTTCTGATTTATAGCATCTGCAGTTCTTTCAGTATAGATTTAAAGATGATGTTTGGAAGGATTGGAGGGGAACTGAGGAGCAATTCTTTTTTCATGAGGATGCAACAGGAGGTCAGTGAGAATGTAAGAGCAGGATCAAGGAAAATGGCAACACGTTTTTTAAAGTGGAACTGACTGAGAGGCCAATAGATACGGAAACTCTCAGTACATTTGAAAAAGCTTGGATGTGCACGTGTGGTGCTGCAAAGCTCCTGTCACATACCAAGATCTACAAAGTGTGTTTGACAGAGAGAAAAATTCAAGAGTTCTGGAGAAGAGTCATATCAGACTCAAAACATTAACTTGGTTTTTCTCTCAGCAGATTTTGCCAGACCTGCGGAGTTTATCAAGCATTTTCTGCTTTATTTTAGATTTCCACTATCCACTGTATTTTACTTTTATTCAAGAGATGAATGGCTTCCATCCAAGCCATCAATCTCTCTATACTCTGATGTATTTCTGTGCTGTAACAGATTCACTGGATTATTGTTCAATGGTTAAGAATGTGCGCTAATGTTATGAAATGTTCACCTTTTACTTGTGATCTTAAACTAAAGTCAAGTTCCAGGAGATGTGATTGGTTTCCCAACAGGACAGACACTGCCTGAACTATGTTGGTTGCTCAGTGGATAAAGTTCTCGCCTCTGAGCTAGAAGGTTCTGGGGTTCAAGATTCACTTGAATTTTATTATACAGGCCAAAGCTACCAGTACTGAGAGATTCTTATGCTATTGCAGGAGCTTCCTCCTACACAAAGCCTTCTACCAAGGTCCCATTTTTTGTTTGAGGTAGGGGTAAGGGCTCCCAAGCATTACTTTAAGAAGAAACAGATTTCCACTGTTCTGCCTAATATTTATCCCCAAATTAACATCACAGAACAGATTCAATGGTCATCATCATCAAGTTTATGGAAGCTTGCTGTATACAAATTGGCTGCCTTATTTCCAACGTTGCAACAATGGCAGAACTTCAAAAATACCACATGATTTTTAGGATGTAATGAAATAGTAAAACATGTTTTGGAAATGCAAGTTATTTCTATTGCTTTATTAGCCTCTTTTCTCAAGTCATGCAATCTGACCTTGGATAAGGTATAAAGGATTCAGGCCGTACAAAGATTTTATTTCCTGCAGTCTCAGCAAGGTAAGAAACATCTAGAAAATTCTTGATCCTTGAAAATGATGTTGTGTGATCATGCTCACATTGTTTCCAAAGCACAGTTTCTGCAGAAAGCCAATGTGGTGAAGCAATTTTCTTGTTATGAATGAGATTTATTAAATTTTCTAAGTTGAAAGCAAAAAAGTATTTGATGAGGTATTTTGTCTTTGCTGTATTGTGCCTTCCCAATGCTTACCAGTCTGTCTAATCTCACTTTCAATTTTCATTGTAGTCCCTAAGCAACAAAGCTTCCACAGTAACATCAATGACTTGCATTCATAAAGCACCTTTAATGTAATAAAACAATACAAGGCTGTTCACAACCAGAAAACAACAAAGGCGGTGTAAGGAGATATTTGGTTAAATAACAGAAAGCTTGATTGAGGAAATTGCTTCCTAGGAATGTTTTGAGAGGAAACCTGAGCACATAATCCAGGTGATAGTTACTGTATAATAATGTCTGAATGCTGCATGTTCCAAGGTGAGCTGGCCCATTTCACAACACTAATTATTGATTTGGGTTTGGAACTCACTGCCTGACAGGATGGAAGTTACATACATTTAATTGCAAACTTTAAAAACTTTGAAATGTTCCTCCAAAGGTGACATATATATCAAGTAGAAAAGTGAATCACCATCGTAGATGGGGTTAGTTCTGAAATAACACTAGCATCTGATACAAAGAGTGGGTGTGTCTTAAACTTCCCACAACTGCTTCACATAGAGCATATCTCTGGCTTGATCCCCACGCCCAGCTGTAACACACTAATATGTAAAACATGCAACTGTTGGGTGAAAAATTAAAGTTGACTATAAATGTGAGCATGGCCTGTTTTAGCTCAAAAGGGAGTTGAGTTTATATGCTGAGAATGTGCAGGAATATGAACTTTTGGGAGGCCAGAACATAAAGGGTTGTTATATAAGATAAGTCAACTTAGATGTCATGATTTATGGAATTTTAAACATAATTTAAAATGAGTTAAAGGCAAGAATGGATTTGTTCTGAAGTGTCCTGTGATGGGAAAAACTGCAGATATTGAAGATAAAACCACTTAGCAAGGCCATTGAAACTCACAGAAATGTTACTGCAGATGAGGAAGTGCCTTTACAAAAGTAGTGACAGAGACAGAAAAGAAAAAGTGTGATGATTAGTGGCAATTATGCAGTTTTAAAAGTTTGCAATTTTTCAATACCTCTGCAACTGGGGGGTTTGCTCCAGGTTCCATTCTCTAGACAACTACTTGCTCGAGACCCTTCCAGCATATATCCACTATAGCAGGAGTACGTTGCTATGTCTCCCACGTGGTGAAGCAATCCTCGTACAAAGGCATTTTTAACTTGAACTGGTGGTCCGCATGTTATTTCTTTGTCAAAGGATAAAAGGAACAGAAGTTATAATTTATGAAATTACTTATGTGGAAATAGCATGAGGGAAGGGACTGTCTCTGTGAGATCACCAAAATGCAAAGAGATCAGGAGCACCACAAGTATTCACAACTAGACAAGGGGCACTGGACCTGAAACATTAGTTCTGTTTCACACCCCGTAGATGCTGCCAGAGCTGCAGAGTTTACCCAGCAATTACTTTTTATTTCTGCAGGTTTTTTTTATTGTATGAAACAAACTGGTTGAATGTCTGTTGTTTGGGAACAATTTTGTTTTGGTGCTCATTGAGATAAAGAAGGAAGTGGGGACTGCAGAGGCTGGAGATCAGAGTGGAGAGTGTGCTGCTGGAAAAGCACAGCAGGTCAGGCAGCATCCGAGCAGCAGGAGATGTGACATTTCAGGCAAGAGCCCTTCATCAGGAAAGCGCCTCATTCCTGATGAAAGCTTTATGCCCGCCACATCGATTCTCCTGCTCCTCAGATGCTGCCTGACCTGCTGTGATTTTCCAGCACCACATTCTCAACGCTCATTGAGGTAAAGGATGATTGGTTAGAATGTCTATCCTGTATTGCATACACATAATGAAATAAGTTATGAGACTTTAAATTGCTGCTTTAGTCCATTACTTTCAGACTGAGATCACATTTTTTCCAATCCTGCCTCCTAAGCAACTGGACACCACCCGTAATCCGTCATTCTGCAATGGAAAAACCATAATTGTAAATACTTGAGATTAAAATCACCACACCTCAAACTGTACACCAGAGAAACAACTTTCCTGGGTTTGGCAATCTCACTTAGATTGTTGCTATGCCTCTTCTTTCTTTACAAAAGGAGAGAGCTTTGTATTTCTGAGAGGCGATTCCAGTCAGGGTACCTCAGAAATGTGGAGCTATACTTCCATTCTTTTGTATCGTAGAAATATTGGGGAAAGAAAAATCACATCTATATTCGCAGCAGTCAGCTGCCATATTCTGAACTTGAAAGGTTCTGACGCCACTTTGACAGCTGCTGTCAAACAGTAAGTATATAAAGTAAGTGTGACATTAGGATACTGACAGCATGAGGTGTCAGCTGGGTGAGGGTACAGGTTGTCGGCTCAGAAGAAGCAGGGTATAGGGTGGGTAGGGTGCCAGCTGGGTAGGATGCCACATGGGAAGGGTTTAGGGTGCCAAGTCACAAGGGTGTAAGGTGGTTAGGGAGCCAAGTAAGTAATACAGTATTTAGGGTAGGTTAGGGTTTATTCAGGTCTAATAGGCATCAGACAAGGTGGATATCAGGACTGGAGGCAACGAGAGTGGAGCAAGGGTGGGGTGTGTCCGGCAGTGGCACTGGTGAGTCCAGTCTGCTGACAACAGTGGGGTTGAAGGTCAGGTAATGGTGGCAGCAGCAGAGTTGTTGGGTCTGCTGGTGGTCTAGTTTGTCAGGGATTGGATCCAGTGGGCATGGGAGGAGCATTGGTTGTCAGCTCTGGCAGTAATGGTGGTATGAACGAGTTGGGTTTGGCAGTCATTAGTAATGGTGGGTGTCTAACAGGAGGGATGTCAGTGATTATCAGGGGTCAGATCCAGTATACATGGTCAAGGTCTTGGGGAATGTCAATCTCCTGGAGTTTTGGGATCCCCAGGAGGTCAGGGTCAGGGAGCCGCAAGAAATCTGAAAGAAGTGTAGTTAGAGGTGTGCATGGTAACTATGGGTAAAAACAATGACTGCAGATGCTGGAAACCAGATTCTGGATTTGAGTGGTGCTGGAAAAGCACAGCAGTTCAGGCGGCATCCAAGGAGCAGGAAAATGGTGACTATGGGGTCAGTTTAATAGTTAATTGGATTTAGACATTGGATCTAACTTTTACAGAAAATCAATTTTACTTCATTTCATGATTTAAATGGAGATTTTCAGAGGGTCCCAGGCGATAAAAGTATTCGTGGCGGAAAGTTCAATTACCCAGGTAAGTCCTTCAGTCGGCTATGTGGTGATTCTACAGAGTCCCCATGAACAAGTCTCATCTACACTGGAATAATGACTGTCTGGCCATTGGAAAATCTGGACCTAAAGTTTGTTCTACAATATTTTTCTGTTCACAGGATCTTGAAGATTCTTAGCCGCAGGTTTAGTTTAATCAGTGAATTTCGGACTGGATGGAAGCCAGGTAATTAAAACCACACCTACATATTCGACACAGATTCCCCTCATTGTAGATTCTGTATCAGCTATTTTAACCCTTGACAGAATATTCATCCAGTCTCTCAATGCACAAAGGTTATCAAGCAAACATTCTAGAATATTCAACAATAAGAACAGAATGTGCAATTCAATAGCCTTTTGTCAGAATCTAATCAAAATCTTGGACTGTCTCCCTAACAGCACTGTGGCTGTACTTACATTGATTCTATGTTACTGATAAGGAATGATATCTCTTCAATTACTCCCACAAGAGACAGCGACTGGACTCCATCTCGCTGGTTAGTATGACAAATAATGACTGAGTGACCATGTAGTTGATAACCTTTCTGGACGTAATGGTCACTTTTGGTATGTGTACACATGACACTGTGGCATGTTAGAAGGAACAATACAATGTCTTGCTATTTAAACAGAATGCATTGAAGTTTTTTTGTATAACACTTCAATAAAGTTAATAAGCAGATAGGCAAAGTTTGCAATTCTACAGTTTATGGCTTACTGTTTAAAAAAATGATTGGTGATCTCATTCAAACATACAGAATCCTTTCAAGGTTCAATGGGGTAGATGCTGAAAGGATATTTTCCTTTGTCTACAACCAGGTTTCCCCATCTCAAAATAAGGGACTGGTGATATATGGTGGGACAGTTGATGAACAATGGATGACTTTCAAGACAATGTTTCAAAGTGCTCAGCAAAAGTATATACCAATGAAAAGGAAGGACTGTAGGAAAAGTGGTATTCAGTTATGGATATCTAAAGAACTAAGGGAGGCTTCCAATTAAACGAGAAATCATACAAATTGGCAAAGACAAGTGGGAAACTAGAAGATTGGGAAAAATTTAAAAGGTAAAAACAAGGACTGCAGATGCTGGAAACCAGATTCTAGATTAGAGTGGTGCTGGAAAAGCACAGCAGTTCAGGCAGCATCCAAGGAGCAGGAAAATCGATGTTTCGGGCAAAAGCCCTTCATCAGGAATAGAGGCTTTAAAGGTCAACAGAAGGCCACACAAATACGATAAAGACATGTAAGATAGATTATGAGAGTAAAATGGCTCAAATTATAAAGACAGATAGAAAAACATTCTATAAA
Organism: Hemiscyllium ocellatum; assembly: GCF_020745735.1. Lineage (NCBI taxonomy): Eukaryota > Metazoa > Chordata > Chondrichthyes > Orectolobiformes > Hemiscylliidae > Hemiscyllium > Hemiscyllium ocellatum. Next base: position 119,824,167 of record NC_083402.1, on the reverse strand, counting down.
TATATAAAATTGAGTGGCTAAGGTAAACATTGCTCCTTTATAGGATGAAAGGAGGGTTTTAGTAATGGGATATGAGGAAATGACTGAGGCATTAAATAGGTATTTTGTGTCGGGCTTCACAGAGGAGGACCTGAGTAACGTGCCAGTAACTGACAAGGAGATGAAGATAGGTGAGGACCTGGAGATAATCATTGTCATGAAAGAGGTAGTGTTGGCAAGCTAATGCAGCTAAAGGTAGACTAGTCTCCTGGCCCAGGATACGTAAAGAGATGGCAGGGGAAATAGCAAATGCACTTGTAGGAATTTTCCAAAATTCACTGGACTCTAGGGCAGTTCCAATAGATTGGAAAACAGCAAATGTGATGCCACTGTTTAATAAAGGAGGTAGACAAAAGATGGGGAATTATAAATCAGTTAGCTTAACCTCTGTAGTGGGGAAAATGCTTGAATCTACTATCAAGGTAGAAATAGGAAGACATCTAAGTACAGATTGTTCGTTTGGGCAGAAAGCAGCATGGGTTCATGAAAGGCAGGTCACGGTGGACAACGGGGTCCCAGTAGATGTGGTGGATCAAGATTTCCAAAAGGCATTTGACAAAGTGTTGCACTGCATAAGATAAAGATGCATGGCATTATGGTTAATATACTAGCATGAATAGATGACTGGTAAACTAACAGGAAACAAAGACTGGGAATAAATGAATACTTTTCTGATTAGTGATTGGTGAATAGTCATGTGCCTCAGGAATCAGTGTCGGGGCTGCAATTATTTACCATTTACATAGATGATTTGGAGTTGGGGATCCACGTGTCTTGTGTCACATTTGAGGACGACATTAAGGTGAGTGGTAGGGCAAAGTGTGCAGAGGACTGTGAAACTTTGCAAAGGGATACTTTAATTGAGTGGGAAAAGGGCTGGCAGATGGAATATGATATTAATAAATGTGAAGCCATCCTCTTTGGTAGGAATAACAGTAAAAAGGACTATTATTTGAATGGTTAAAAAAAAATTACAGCCTGCTGCTATGCAGGGGGACCTAGGCATCCTTGTACATGAATCACAGAAGGTTGGTCCGCAGGTGCAGCAGGTAATTAAAAAGGCAAATTGAATTTTGTCCTTTATCACTAATGGGATTGAGTTTAAAAAAGTGAGGTTATGTTGCAGCTGTACAGGGTGCTGATGAGGCCATACCTGGAGTACTGCGTGCAGTTTTGGTCTCCTTACTTCAGAAAGAATGCATTGGCACTAGAGGGGGTGCAAAGGATGATTCCAAAGTTGAGAGAGTTGGCTTATGAGGAGAGACTGAGAAAATTGGGATTATATTGATTGGAATTTAGAAGAATGGGGGGGTGGGGGGGGGGATCTTACAGAAACGTATAAAATTTTGAAGGGAATAGATAAGATAGAGGTAGAGACGATGTTTTCGCAGGTGGGTAAAACTAAGACAAGATGGCACAGCCTCAATGTTCAGGGAGGCAGATTTAGGACTGAATTGAGAAGGAACTTCTTCACTCAGAGGGTTGTGAATCTGTGGAATTCCCTGCCCAGTGAAGTAGTTAAGGCTTCCTTATTGAATGTTTTTAAAGCTAAGATAGATACTTTTTTGAACAGTAAAGGAATTAAGGGTTATGGTGAGAGGGCAGGTAAGTGGAGCTGTGGCCATGAAAAGCAATGATCATACTGAATGGTGGAGTGGGCTCAAAGATGGCCTACTCTTGCTCCTAGCGCTTATGTTCTTATTTAGGATGCAGATAAGGTGGAACTCTTCATATAGTGGGAGGTGAATCTTTGAAACTCTCTGCTCAAGAGGGCTGTGAAGGTTCTGTCATTGAACATATTCAAGACAGAGACTGATAGATATAGACAGAGCTTAGGAAAGGATACTGAAATACAACATCAGTCATAATCTAGTTGAATGGTGGAGTAGGCTCAAGGGAATCAAATAACTTAATTGTTCTCCTATTTCCTATGCTCCGATACAAACACTAAATCTAAGGATCATCAATGTAAGACCGTACTGATAAATCCAATAAGGAATTTAGGACCAACTTCTTTACAATAGATAGTGGTAAGAATGTGGACCTCTACCACAAGAAACGATTGTGATGAATTTCCCAAATGCAGTCAAGGGCAAGTTGGATAAATTGATGGAGAAAGGAAGGATATGTTGTAGGATGAGAGGAAGAGAATATGGGAAAAAGCTTATGTGGAGTATGTATATTGTTACAGATAGGTTTGGCCAAAGGCCTTTAGTGCAATTCTGTATAATCAAAATGGAGATGGTTACCAATCAAAGCCAATTCCTTCACAATGGAAGTTGACCAAGGAATGCTGTATACTTAAGTAGCAAAGTGCACCAAATTGATATTCAATGTCCACGTTTCACTGTGGATAACTCTCTCTGAACAGCACCACAATAGTAATAAATTCCTTTTAACAGTAACTCTTTTATCTGATCTGAAAATGTGTTGCTGGAAAAGCACAGCAGGTCAGGCAGCATCCAAGGAACAGGAGCATCAACGTTTCGGGCATGACCCCTTCTTCAGGAATCATCTCCTGCTCCTTGGATGCTGCCTGACCTGTGGCGCTGTTCCAGCAACACATTTTCAGCTCTGATCTCCAGCATCTGCAGTCCTCACTTTCTCCTCTTTTATGTGATGCCAAGGAATGCAAACATATTTCTTTATTGTTTGCAGATCTCAAACCAACTCCCTTTTGCCCTAAGGTAAAAATACCACGGATTCTGGAAATGTGAACAAAAATATTAGAAATATGCCAGAAACTTTCAGCAGTTCAGAAGGCACCCACAAAAAAGGAAACCCAATTAACATTTTGTTGTCAGGACAGAAGATGTCAGATGAGCAGCTGCTCATGTCTTGATACCTTCCTTTCTGATGAAAGGCCATCAACCCAAAGGAAGGGCAGTTTGAACCCAACATACTGAATGGGAACTCCACTAGATTGGGTGAAATCTGTCCGGTCTTTCCTCTTGATCCAGAATTCTGGATTCACTGCCTGGAAGGGCATTGGAAGAAAATTCAATTGCAACTTTGTAAAGAAAATTTTTAAAAATCTCATACATGGATTGTGTGCATCATTGATAGGGACAACATTTTTTTGCCCATCCCTAATTTCCCAGATGGCATGTGAGAGTCGATCACATTGTTGTGGGTTCAGAGTCACGCATAGGCCAAATTTGGTAAGGATAGCAGTTACTTTCTCGAAAGGACATTAGTAACGAGATGATATTGTTCCCCAACAATCAACAATATTTTCATGGTCATCACTAGACTCTTAATTCCAGATTTTTAGAATTGAATTCAAATGCCATCATCAAGATGAGTTTCGAAACTTGGTCACCAAGAGACTCTGGAGTGACAGTTGATTGATAATACCACTAAGTCATCACCTCCCCGAATTAATATTTATATTTGAAAAGGAAAAAAAATTGCATAGTAATGAGAGAAGAACAGTGAGTTGGGGAGTGGTGGTTGGACTAATTGGAGAGAATCAGCACAGACAAGATGGTTTCGGTGGCCTTTTTCTTTGTTTACAGCTGGGCAGCTTGAATTTAGCTTCTTATGGTATTGTGGATGAGTTGTGAATACACAAGACAGTTTTTATCAAATGTTAAATAAAAATCAAAGACAGATAGGATATAAGTATTGTGCTCACCTTTACACACAGGTACAGGTTGACTCCAGCTCCCATTGGCCATACATTCAGCAGAGGATGCCCCTTCAACATTGTAACCTTCATCACAATAGAAATTGACTGTTTGGCCAACACTAAGGGCATGATAATGAGCTTGCCCATTTATGGGTGAAGCTGGTGGATTGCACAGCATCACTGAAAGAGAGAAACAAAAGGGATTCTGTATAGAATCACATGGAATGTAAAACACAGAGACAGGCCACTTGGCGCAGTGCTTCAACAAACCTCTTCGCCCATTACTTCACTTTGAATTTCTTCCTCAACCATGCTCAGCAGATAGTACTCCTGTTTAAGTCACATGGGTATGGGTTCATGCTCCAATTCAGGGTTTAAGCACGAAAATCAAAGGTAACACTTTAATGTAGTAATCTGCTGCACTGTTGAAGGTGCTGCCTTTGGATGAGCTATTAAAATTCTGCTAGATACACATAAAAGAATCCTATATTGAAGAAGACTTATGTAGCCTTGTTGAGATTAATTTAGGCTTAGTTCCCTCAATCCAGTGCATCATTGCAAGGCTGTACCACCGGCTCCTGTAAATTGCAAACTCATATACCAGATGATGTCCAGATCTTTAAGGTCCTTCTTGAAGGTACTTCAACTTTGGCCAGCCCAGGTTTTCATTATTGCCTGGCCATGTCCACTCTGCTGCCATTGTCAAAAGGGCATATGTCCAGGAGGCAAAGAATGTGTCCTGCCAGCATAAGTTGTCTTTCTCTGTGACCAGTCCTTTGAAGGTAATGTCATTTGTAAAGACTAGGACCGTCAAATGGTAATGTTGCCAGGGAATGCCACAGTCTGCACCCACTATCTCCTTCTTTGATAACCAAGAGGAAAAAGAATGAAAGAACATGCAACCTTGCCATATCCGGTGATGGCTTGCTATATTGTTGATGTTAAAAAAGAATCTATGATGCCTGTGTTAGTGTTCATGCAGCAGTTAGAGTAAACATTTTAAATGTTTGAAGATATTATCATACTGCCCCAGGTTTTGCACTGTATAGCAATGTTCCAGAGTAACTGCTGATGAATAGGATCAAAAATCATCTTAGAATCAATGAAATTGATAACAAGTGGCTCCTTTAAAATCTAGGCTTTGCAATTTATATTCCTGAGCATTATAAAATCTGGTCACAGCATGACCTTCAATCCTGCTGGAACCCTGACTATTTCTTTAGCAGTGCAGCATGGATTCCTTCTTTGAATTTGTTGAGAAGCACAAAGCTCCAGAAGTCGCCAGGTACTGAGGGTTATGTTATGTTTTTGCAGTTGTTTTAGTCACTGAGGTTCCCTTTCATTTGCAACTTGATATTTACTCCTTGTCTCCTGACATCTGAGACATCTCTGCAGGCCAGATCTTGTTGAACTGGTCCGTGAACTCTATTGCAATTGTGTTCTTGTCACATTTCAACAGCTGCACCTCAACAGTTGAATGTCAACTTGCAACGATTTGTCACATTATAGGTTGTGAAGAGGAGCAAGGAGATATTTTTTGGGTCCTAATTAGTTTTAATCCCTTCAATTGCCATCAAAAGAAAACAAATTATCTGAAGGTTATTGTATCTGCAAATGTGTTGCTGGTCAAAGCACAGCAGGTTAGGCAGCATCTCAGGAATAGAGAATTCGACGTTTCGAGCTGGTTATTGTATTCCTATTTATTAGCACTTTTCAGATTACAATTTAGTGGTTGCATTTTCTACAATAAAACAGTAATCAAACTTCAAAAAAGTCTATTGTTGACTGGAAAGCATCTCAAGATATCCAGTAGTTCTAAAAAACATTGTTTAAATGTAAGTGTTACTTTTTCATCAACTTACCCAGCTTCCTCATTAAGTGCATCTATGCTAGTCAACTTAACATCCCACATTCTAACCAGTTTCTGGGTTAAGAAGTTTCTCATTAATTCCTAATTGAATTGATCAGTGACAGTACCTTTTGTTTATAGCCCTCAATTGTGATCTGATCCACAGCAGAAATATCACTCCCACATCTAAACCATCAATTCCATTCACAATTTTAAAGATTTCTATCGTGTCACCTCTCTTCTCCATTTTTAAGAGCCTCAGGCTATTCAGGGGGTAGTCTACTTCAGTTAGTAAATGTTACCATCCATTTGTAACAAGAAGGATCATGTTAAATGGGCACATAAGACATTGAAATTTTGGGAATAAAAAAAAAAGTAGGGTAACTAGAGATGGGCCCATGTCCTACCAGGGAATTAAAAGAAACTCACTGCTGAGAAAATTTCATTTCTAATTCATATAAAATTTCTGGGTGAGGTTTCTTTCAAAAAACATGTATTTTATTGTTTTCTTTTTGTTTTATTTGTTTTTAAAGTTTCATCACCATAAGTTGTGAGGTAGAAAAATAAAAATATAGAATTTTTGGGCCAGGGAGTGTCTCAGAGCTACCAGCTGTTTAAAGCTAATGGTTGTTCACATTTTTTTTTATATCATGTTCTAATGTAACATGCTTGGGAAGGAAACCAAAATATTGGCATACTTTAAATTACATGAAGCATATTGTTCCACTCTCATGGCCAGTGTGCCCATAGCAAAATGAAATTGAATAAGACAGTTGTTTCATGTTTAGAATATACAATCTGAGAATGGTTATAATGCAAAAAGAGACCATTCGGCCCTGCAAACCTGTACCAGATCTCTCCAAGGGCAACTCACCAAGTCCCATTCCCCACTCCTTTGTTCTCACTCTCACAAAACTTCCTCTTCAGATAATGATTCAATTCTCCTTTTCAATCCACAACTGAGTTTGTCTGCACCATGTTGTCAGGCAGTGATTCCGAATTCCAAAGCCATTCTCCATTCACCCTTAAATTGGTATCTTCTGTTTTTAAAAATTTTTTCTATAGATTAGATTCCCAACAGTGTGGAAACAGGCCGTTTGACCCAACAAGTCCACACCGACCCTCCAAAGGATAACCCACCCAGTCCCATTTTCCTCTGACTAATGCTCCTAGCACTATGGGCAATTTAGCATGGCAAACTGACCTGACCTGCACACCTTTAGACTGTGGCAGGAAACCAGAACACCCAGATGAAACCCATGCAGATACGGGAAGAATGTGCAAACTCTACACAGACAGTTGCCCGAGGCTGGAATCGAACCTGGAACTCTGGTACTGCGAGGTAGCAGTGCGAACCACTGAGCCACTGTGCCGCCCATTATTTTAGATGAAATTTTATTCTTCTTAACTCCACAAGACACAGACCCAGCCTGTTCAATATTTCCTCATAGGATAACCATCCTCTCCACAACCAGAATTCTTAATGCACTCTCCATGTTCCCCTTCTAACTTCATATCCTGATTAGATTATAAATCCTGATTATAAGTAGAATGCATTTCTATCTTATTCTGTTACTTTTAATCTTCTGTAAGTAGACCAACAATTGATGAAGTATTTAAGAACGTTATATACCTCAAATGCTTGATGGTAATAATACTTCGCTGTAAGGCATTCTGACCTGAAAACAGGTGTGATTTTATTGCTTCTTGAGGATGTCAGAATTGTTAAAGACCAGACCATCACCTGAGGTTTGAACAATGACATATTTTGCTTGCCTCAAAGATGGTGAAAGTTGCAAAGGATGATGGGTCAAGATTGCACATTAAATGTTGGGGGTTTCCACAGCCTCAGGCTTTATTGCAGGCAAGTATGATGGTCAGTGCAGTTCGCAATGTTGCTATCAATTGATACAGGGTGAATATATGGCACACTTGGGGTGCGAGGCAAAATATCAGACAGGTTTCTTTCCATGGTGAGATGGAGAAAAAGAGTTCAAAAATATTTCTGGGAAGATTCCCCACACATCTCAAGCTTCCGCCATCTCCTTCTGACTTCTCAGCCTTGACATGTCACAATGACTCCCCAAGTGGGAGGGGACACTGTTCAGTAAATGCATCAATGGACAGCAGGAGTAACAAGTGAAGTTTCGGCATGGACCCACAGAGGCTTAGAGTGTTCTGCATGTCTCATGTATAACACTGGAGTTGAAAAAGTCATGTGATGTGGAAGAATTTCAGTGTGAGTTCTAATTTGGTTGCTACTTTTCCATGGAACATAGGACATAGAACATTACAGCACAGCACAGGCCCTTCGGCCCTCGGTGTTGCACCAACCTGTCATACCAATCTGAAGCCCATTGAACCTACACTATTTCATGTAAGTCCACGACTTAAATGTACTTAAAGTTGGTGAACCTACTACCGTTGCAGGCAAAGCATTCCATACCCTTACTACTCTCTGAGTAAAAAAAACCCACCTCTGACATCTTTCCTATATCTATCACCTCTCAATTTAAAGCTATGCCCCCACATGCTTGCCGTCACCATACTTGGAAAAAAGGCTCTCCCTGTCCACTATCTAACCCTCTGATGATCTTATATGTCTCTATTAAGTCACCTCTCAACCTTCTTCTCTCTAACAAAAACAGCTTCAAGTCCCTCAGCCTTTCCTCGTAAGACCTTCCCTCCATACCAGGGAACATTCTAGTAAATCTCCTCTGCACCCTTTCCAAAGCTTCCACATCCTTCTTATAATGCGATGACCAGAACTGTACACACCAGATTTTTGTATAGCTGTAACATAACCTCATGGTTCCGGAACTCGATCCCACTATTAATAAAAGTTAAAACACTGTATGCCTTCTTAACAACTCTGTCAACGTGGGTGGCAACTTTCAAGGATATGTGTACATGGACACTGAGATCTTTCTACTCATCTACACTATCAAGAATCTTACCATTAGCCCAGTACTTTGCATTCCACTTACTCTGACCAAAGTGAATCACCTCACACTTGTCTGCAGTAAACCCCATTTGCCACCTCTCAGCCCAGCTCTGCAGCTTATCTATGTCTCTCTGTAACTTACAACATCCTTCGCCACTATCCACAACTCCACCGACCTTAGTGTCATCTGCAAATTTACTAATCCACCCTTCTATGCCCTCATTCGTTTATAAAAATGATGAACAGCAGTGGACCCAACACCAACCCTTGCGGTACACCACTGGATTCCAGGATGAACATTTCCCATCACCACCACTTTCAGCACTTTCTTCTTTCAGCAAGCCAATTACTGATCCAAACTGCCATATCTCCGACAATCCCATTCTTCCGCATTTTGTACAATAGCCTACTGTGGGGAACCTTATTGAATGCCTTGCTGAAATCCATATACATCACATCAGCCAGTTTACTTTCATCTATCTGTATGGTCACCTTCTCAAAGGACTCAATAAGGTTTGTGAGTGACCTACCCTTCACAAAACTGTACTGACTATCCCTAATCAAATTATTCTTTTCTAGATGATTATAAATCCTATCTCTTATAACCTTTTCCAACACTTTACCAACAACTGAAGTAAGGCTCACTGGTCTATAATTACCTGGGTTGTCTCTACTCCCCTTCTTGAACAGGGGAACCACATTTACTATCCTCCAGTCTTCTGGCACTATTCCTGTTGACAATGATCAATGCCAAAGGCTTGGTAATCTCCTCCCTGGCTTCCCATAGGATCCTAGGATAAATCCCATCTGGCTCAGGGGACTTATCTATTTTCACACTCTGCAGGATTTCTAATACCTCTTCCTTGTGTACCGCAATCCCACCTAGTCTAGTAGCCTGTATCTCAGTATTCTCCTCAACAACATTGTTGTTTTCTAGAGTGAATACTGTCAAAAAATATTCATTAAGTGCTTCCCCTATCTCCTCTGACTCCACACACAACTTCCCACTACTATCCTTGGTTACAAAAATCTCTCAGAGTCAAATTTCAGTCCTGAATTCACACTGACTGGCACAGCCTGGCTGACATGTCTGGAGTTCATAGTTTGGCCAGAAGGCACTAATCAGGCACTGTCTTCTTGGTAAAGTTGAAACTCTGAAGACATTCCTTAATGAGCTGTGCCTAAAGTCTGTACATATGGGAAGAAGAGTAATGGCTAGTATAGCTCTGGTGAAATGAATTCCTGTTGTCCTTATCATTTCACCTCTTTTCTACTCTAATACAAGTAAAAAACAAAGCTAACGTTTGCTGAAAAAAAAGTGAAGTGCTTTATCTATTGTTTACTTCTTGGCTTCTGTACAGGCATCAGTAGACAGGATGGTTAAGAAGGCATTTAGCAGTCTTGCATTCATTGCTCAGACTATTGAATATAGGAGTTGGAACATCATTTGAGATTGTTCAGGATGCTGATGAGGCCATTTTTGAAGTACGGTGCACAGTTCTGGTCATCCTGCTATAGGAAGAGTATTATTAAATTGAAGAGGGTTCAGAAAAGATTTACATGGATGTTACTGGGAATAGAGGGTTTGACTTATAAGGAGAGGCATATCAAATTGTAAGCATGGAAACAGACCCTTCAGTCCAACTCATCCATGCCAACCAGATACCTGAATTAATTTAGTCCAATTTGCCGGCATTTGGCTCATATCCCCATAAACCCTTCCTATTCATGTAGCTATCCAGATGTCTTTTAAATGTTGTAATCATACCAGCCTCCATTACTTCCTCTGGCAGTATATTCCATACATGCACCACCTTCTGCATGAAAATGTAGCTCTTGAGGTTCCTTTTAAATCTCTCCCTCTCACCTTAAACCTATGCCCTCTATTTGTGGACTCTCCCACTATGGAAAAAAGATCTTGGCTATTTACCCTATCCATGCCCCTCATGATTTTATAAATCTCTATAACCTCTGATGCTCCAGGTAAAATAGCCCTCGCCTATTTAGCCACTCCCTAAAGTTCAAACTCTCCAACCCTGGTAACATCCTTGTACATCTTTTCTGTACCTTTCAAGTTTAACAACATCTTTCCTATAGCAAAGAGACTAGAAATGAGCACAATATTCTAAAAAGGGTCTAACCAATGTCCTGTACAGCTGCAACATGGCATCCCAACTCCTATACTCAATAAGGGCAAATGTGCCAAATGCCTTCTTCACTCCCTGTCTACCTGCGACTTCACCTTCAAGGAACTATGAACCTGCACCCCTAGGTCTCTTTGTTTGGCAACACTCCCCAGTACCTTTAAGTGTATAAGTCCTGCCCTGATTTGCCTTATTAGAATGCAACATTTCACATTTATCTAAATTAAACTCCATTTGCCACTCTTCAACTCTTTGTGGCCCATCTGACTTGTTCATTTAAATGGAGTTTCCCCATGCAAAACGTCAATCAATGTTACAGCAACAGATCAGAAGGGTCTCCCACAAATTTACTGTTCCAACATTACACTCTAATTTAACTCAATTCAGTTGGCCAATTATGATTCTGTTAAAGTGGGAGGTAAAGCCAGTGAGTTCAAAAATAAACATGCTGAGTGAATGATTGATAATCTTTCTGACTCAATAGATATGTTAATAATTGTTTAGTCCTGACTTAGAGTAAAAATTAGTATGTGCTTTCCAGTTTAATGACTTTTATTTCTAATGATAAGGATATCTAACTAAAATCTCTGATAAAAGTAGCTAACTTTACTTAACATATTTACTCAAGAATGAAAGAGACTAAGTTATATTTAAGAATCCGATATCATTATGATTACTTTTTAATCATGCTGTTATTTCATCCTCCCAGTTTTAAAAATTGCAGACACAAGTTCAATTAAGAGAATTCTTAGCCAAGATCTTTCTACACAATCAGGAAAAGTCAGCTATAGTGAACGGGTTGACTTTTGAGATTGTTACATATAGCAGATTTGGAAATGGGGCTGGGCAGCCCTTGACCATTGCAACACAGCAGCAGGGGATATCCGGTCCATGTTCTGGTAGGTATTCTTTCAATGTTCCTGTACCTCGTTTTTAAACTTTAAAGTTTCTACATTTCTAAACTTAGTCTAGTGTCACTTGTTATCCCTTTAATAATTTCAGTTACCATCAGCAAGAGTAACTTCAAATTTAACAGAAAAAAGGTTAAAAATCATTCTCCTGCCCAGTTTAAAAACTGGCATGGGAAAGGAACAAACTACAATATATGAGGTAAACCAAAAGAGGAAGAAAGAAACGCAAGGGGAAACTGAGCTTACGCAAATTTGCATTTTGATTTGTAAAGATTTGCTGAAAGATTCTCTTGCATCTCTCAGCTTAGATTTTGCAATGTGTGATCCAATGACCACACATTGTTTCCTCAGAAACAGTTAACTTCGCAGTTAAGAATCCTTAATTGTACTTGTGATCTCAGTTTTCCTTGGGAGTGTGTGTCTCCACCTTTCCAAAATTGGTCTGCTTTATCTGTGGGTATATAGGGACACCAGTGAATGAGTCCTTTTTGAGCATCTTGGTGTTGAGTTTCTACTTAATGTCACAAATAGGGTAATTCCCCTGGCAAAACCCAGTGATGGCTGTTAAAGCACTGCAGCAAAAGTAAGTAAACACATCGGCAAAAACAACATGTGAACCTAATTTATCATAGAATCTCTATAGCATGGAAACAGGTCACTTGGCCCATTGAATCAACACCAATCCTCTGAAGAGTATCCCACCCAGACCTAACCCCTATCCTATCCCTGTAACCCTGTATTCCCCATGGCTAATCCACTCAGCTTGCACATCCTTGGACACAATGGGCAATTTAACATAGCCAATCCAACTAACCTGCACATCTTTGGACATTTGGCAATGAGAACTGTGAGAAAAGGATTCTTGGAATGGGTTGAAATACATATTTCTTAATATTATTTTGGCTCAAAAAATAATTTCCATTGACTTCTCCCCGTATCTGTGTGGTTTTCCTCTGGGTGCCCTGATTTCCTCCCACAATTCAAAGATGTGCAGATTAGGTGAATTGGCCATGGTAAAATTGTCCATAGTATTAAGGGATGTGTAGGTTAGGTGCATTAGTTAGAGTTAAATGGATCTGGATGGATTGCTCTTCGGAGGGTCAGTTTGGACTTGTAGAGCCAAATGGCCTGTTTCCATACTGTAGGGATTCTATGATTCTGGACCTACATTAACAAACCAAAATGTTATGAATCTTTGCCAAGGATCTGATCATGTTCAACTCACTGACAGCCTCAGGTCTACTGAAGTAGGGTATAATTAACTGGAAACTCTAGGCTCCCTCAAGCTTCTTTTTGAATGAAATATATGTTCCTATTATTTGAATGTGGCAACTCTGACAAGCTCTCATACGTAAAATAGAGTGTCAATGTTCAATATTGGGCGCTTCAGCTCAATGGTAAGTGAGAAGGAGTTGTAGAACATCTATATACTAATTACCTTCGCAGCGAGGAACAGGTTGGCTCCATGTACCATTAGCGAGGCAGGTGATGTTCTGAGGCCCAACAAGGTGGTAACCAACATTGCAAACAAAGGTGACATTACTCATGTACGAATCTCCAGTTCCAATACTCACTGCATTATCCACTTCTGAGTGTGGTTCACAGCTGATTCCTTAAATGAAAGACAAAATCCTGCTACAATTGCAACATTTAAGTGGCATTTGGATAGGTATATGAATAGAAAGGGTTTGGAGGGATATGGGCCGGGTGCTGGCAGGTGGGACTAGATTGGGTTGGGATATCTGGTCGGCATGGGTGGGTTGGACCGAAGGGTCTGTTTCCGTGCTGTACATCTCTATGACTCAAACTCTGTGGAAGTGGGTGGGGGTGAGGTGGGGGTTATCCGATTCTGTGGAAGGGGGGAGTGAGGTGGGGGTTACCTGACTCTGTGGATGGGGTGTGACACGGGGACAACCTGACTCTGTGGATGGGGTGTGAAGTGGGGTTTGGGGTTCCACAAAGAGAGGGTAGTCCCCAGGATCATGGTCTGTCATTAGGATTCAGCCCAATGGTGCAGAGTATTGGCATTGCCACTGTGGAGGAGAAGTACTCAGACATCTTAGGATGTTTTTGAGTCAGCAAGAGGTTGGAGAGCAATTAAGGGACAAGGATTTTGACAGTGAGGGCGTATATATTTTAATGGTGATATCAGAAAGATCTAGTTAAGAGCTGATCATGAAAAGACTGAAGTTATAAGTCTCAATTTTATCTAGAAATGGTTGGCTGTGTGGAATGAACAACAAATGAAAGGCCATTTTCCCAATCAGTTTTCACCATGTAGGGAAAAGCAGAAATTTGCCATGAATCTCCAATGGATTGAAATGTTGAGCAAACGGCCAGTTACCAAAATACGATACACCAGGCTGAAATGCTTCACTTTTTAAAAACCGAAATATACTATTATATGAAAATCAGTTCTGTGGAGGCAATGACCTAG